>NC_058081.1:714931685-715252935 GCF_014858855.1 Bufo gargarizans
TCAACGCATCTGCCTTGATGTTTTTAACCACAGGGCGAAAGGTGACCACAAAATTGAACCTAGTAAAAAACAGTGACCATCTAGCCTGTCTAGGTTTCAGGCGCTTAGCAGACTGCAAGTAAGCCAAATTCTTGTGGTCAGTATATACCGTAATAGGATGAGTAGCCCCCTCCAACCAATGACGCCATTCTTCAAAGGCCAATTTAATGGCCAGCAACTCTCTATCTCCTACATCATAATTTCTTTCCGCGGCCAAGAGTTTCTTGGAGAAAAAAAGCACACGGACGCCATTTGCTAGGAGATGGACCCTGCGACAGAACTGCTCCGACCCCCACTTCTGATGCATCAACCTCCACGATGAACGGTTGAGACACATCAGGTTGCATCAGAATGATAGCAGACGCAAAACATTTCTTAATAGCAGAAAAGGCCTGTAATGCCTCATCCGACCAGACAGAAAAGTCGGCACCTTTTTTAGTCATATCTGTCAAAGGTTTTACAATGGTGGAATAATTCAAGATGAATTTTCTGTAGTAATTGGTAGAACCCAAAAACCGCATCAGAGCTTTCAGATTCTAAGGCCGGTCCCATTCAAGTACCACCCGGACCTTTTCGGGGTCCATACGAAAACCAGCCAGTCTGACAGATCTCTGCACATTCACAGGGCAAGGCGTGACACAATGACCCCAAGCCCTCTGCCCTGACTATTTGCCTGTTCCACGTATTGCTCCTTAGCAGCCTGCCCCCACATGAGATCTGCCTTTTGGTTATGCTAGTACTCTGCCTGACTTGACCTTGCCTATATTCAGCCTACATGTATTGCCTGGCTACTCAGTGCAGCTCAGTGGTGTTTCTGACCTCCTTGGCTCATCCCCCAGCTACACTGGAGGTAGCAGCCTGGTGGTTCCCCCGGCAGAAAAGTCTAGATCCCTGTGTATGGGTTAAAGGATGAATACTGGGGGACTGCCAGGTTAATGCCTGGGTTGTTTGGTACAGTGGGTCCACACACCTGAATTACTTTGTCCCTTTCTTAAGCCTACTGTACCTGCACATGACTGTGGGAACAATATTTTTCCTTCTTTGAGGTAGGAGACTATAATAAGGCTTAAAGGGCTTTTCCACTTTTGAGGGCCTTTCAGCCTGACCCCTCCCCCCTTGGCCAGACGTGTGGAGGAAAGCATGCTTACCTGTTCCCTTCCACATTGCTCTGGTCAGACACCCATGGGGCCAGACTTGTGAAGGGAATTATGGCAACCTGCTCCCTCCACAGAGTTCCGGCTCCTTTGGTCCCCTGCTGCACTCTGCTCCCACTCATCAATGTCAGGTTTGATGGGCGTCATGTGTTCTGCTGCAGCTAATGATTTGCCTCAGTGATGACATGTTCCCCATGTGTCACATCATTGGGTCAAGTAATGCATGAGTGACGCGTCACTGCTGCAACCTGTCATTGGCTGCTGTGGCACATGCAACCCCTGTCAAATTAGATGTTGACTCAAGAAGCAAAACTCTGTGGCAGGGAGCAGATAAGTATGCATACTTCCACAGCTCCAACCACATTGATGTCTAATGGAAAGGCCCCCAAAGGTCGACAACCCTTTTGGTGTCCACATTTAGACAAGATAGGAGTCTGTAGTTCTTGCAGGATGTAGGGTCTTCCTCTACTTTATGTGCTGGGGTGATATGGGCTTCCAAAGTTTACTTTGAAAGTAAACCTCCACTAGGTAAAGAGTTTTTGAAGAGCACTGTCAGCAGGATCCACCCCATTAAACCAAGCATACTACCTTGTAGGATTGATTCTGCTGGTAAAAATAACACCTGTATTGTGATTGCGATTGTGACATTCACAAGAAAAAATAATTTTATTCCTTATGCAACGGAGGGCTCAGAGCACCAAGGAGTGGGGCCAGCACTAGAAAGCTGAGAGATTGAGGTGCACCTAGGCCCCACCCTCCAGTGCACTAAAGCTCTAATTTGCATAAAGAATAAATGTGTTTTTTCCCCACAGGAATGCTGCAACCAATTTTTAGCAGACAGGTATCATTTTAACTAGGATCAACCAGGTAGTATGCCTGGTTTAACAGTTGATTCTTCTGATAAGTGCTCTTTACAGGGTGTGGAGTGAGCAATTTTTGAAAAGTTTTATAATAAGATCTGGATAATCCATCTGGACCCTGCAATTTTCCAACAATACACCTTGACAAAGTGAACCAAAGTTGTTCAGGAGTAAATGGACGTAACAGAGAAGATGGACTGATATACTAGGAAGGTTCTTCAGGAATTATTTTAATTGCCCCCAAACATTCCATGAGAATTCATTTCAGCGGGTCCTTTTTGCAGGAGGAAAAGAGACACTGAAATTAATCTCCTCTGTTTAAAAATGGAGCGAATGGAGAAACCTCATAAACAATAATTAACTACCCGACATCTTTAACATCTCACACACCTTTAATCAAGAATTCACCAAGGCTTTTATGTCTGCTAAACATGATTTTTATGTGAACGGTTATAAATCCACTAAACTTTTGACATCCCTAATAATATGGACAGATCAATTGAACTTCTTGACCTACAATCGTAGACATTTCTTGAGTGCTAGATGGATGATACTTCATTGTTGTATGTTGTCCGAGTCCCACTTAACTGGCTGAGTTCCACTTCAGCTTCCTTATCATCTTGCATACACAGTTTAGTCTTCATACCTCTTAGAAATTTTAGAAATGTCCTCTGTACGGCAGTAGAGGAGTAATAGAATATTATGGGATCGATACTTGCGTTGAGTGTGGTCAAGAGTAGAGCGTAAACTCTCCAACCTGGACTCTTGTTTTGAATGAACCCAACAATATGGGAAATATTGTATGGTGCGAAACATAGTGTGAAATTGAAAAGTGTGGTCAACGCTAAACATATTGCTCGGGACTTCCTCTTCCTTCCTATCTTGGGCATGGACAAGAGCAATCTAATGAACTTGAAATAGCAGAAGATGGTTATCACGAATGGAAAACAGAATAATACAATGCTTCCTTCTAGCCTGAAAGGCAATAAAAGATTTGCTTGCTCTACAGAAAATTTTTGATAGCATTGACCTGATTGACTGTTATTACTGGGCAAGACGGTGATGACAATGAAGGAGACACTGCCATGTAGAGCACTGAACCCCCAGATGAACACACAGATCCAGGCCGCGTACACAGTTTTCCTGCTGACTTTGTACTTTAGTGGGTAAGCAACTCCGAGATACCTCTCAATACTGACAGCTGTTAGGAAGAGTGTACTGATATATATGCTGCAAAAATATACACAAACCACAATGGGGCAAAAAAAATATGGCATAGGCCAAGTCATGCCTGAAGCAGCTTCTACTATCTTAAAAGGAAGGATGAAAAGAAGAAGCAAGTCAGAGATTGTGAGGTTGAGTAGGAACAGTCCACATGGAGATGGCTTCTGGCGAACCTTGACCAAGAACGTGTGACACGCCAAGAGGTTGGAAGGCACTCCTGTTACAAAGGCCAAGATATAGACGAAGAGGACGAGTGGAGTATAAATGACAGAAGACATGACAGGAAGAGAGAGGCCTATAATAAGAGACATAATGAGAAAAAATAGGAATTATATTTAACTAGTATGAAGTGTTGGTCTGTTTATGTGTTTATTGGATTTGCTCCATGGGTGCCATGCCCAGGAGGCCAATCCATGCCCTTGTGATGCAATTTTCCTCCTGGCCATTGGAGACTTCCTACTAATTGAGGGAATTCTTTTTGGATGCATTTTGCAATATGAAGTTAACCGTTTGCAAAGTTCAACTAAGTGTAGACCCTGAAGGTATAGTGGCTGGTTTGGAAGTCAAGTGCAATACACTTTAAAAACGTGAAATCAAAATCTCACGGCCAAAGTGCCTTTAAGCCTCTACTTAAATTTGTTTTATCCTTCAAGACTTCTTAGAGGGTCAAAGGATACCACTCAAGTCAGGAAGATGAACTGGCAGATGCCTCCTCTCTTCAAGAATTATGACTGAAAACTTTAATATGTGTTCCCAGAGCATAAGATGCAATGGGGGCGATTTGTCTGGATTGGAAAGTAGCAATCTGACTAGTTGTGATGGGCAACCTCTCCACTATACCTTCTCATCTAGGATTATCTAGTAATGTACACTACCTACTACTGCAAGAAAAAAAACACACCAGACCATGGTGGCTGGTAACAGAGAACAACAGTGAGTGAGTGCATTGGGACTTTAGGACAACCGTCCCGGACACTTGCTTTACCTGTGTGCCAGATTTGGTGTCCAACGGTTCAGACTTCTGGATGCCTATAAAGGATAGATAGACAGACAAACATTGATTTTTATAATATGCATTATAGGTGCTATCACCATGAAAAACTAAAATTTGACTCATGGAGGCCAATGAAAACTAAGCTTGGGGGCTTAAAGGGTTTGTCCGAGGTATTCTTTTTTTGACAAAGTTCTCTGGCCTGAGTGGTTTCTACTAGTGTTGATGGAGCACCAAAGTTCTAGGGTGCTCGGGTGCTCGAGGAGAACACCTCTACCGAGCACCCGAGCATAATAGAAGTCAATGGGAGAACCAGAGTATTAAACCAGGCACCCCCTGCTCTGAAGAGGGGAGGGTGTCTGGTTCACATGAAAAGGTCAGAAATTGATGTAAACACCACTGAAATGGTTTGGGAACAGCATGGGGAGGATATCTGGATGCATCTTGGACTCCCAGGTCGCTGCTGGGAACGATATTGTCCAAGTAGTACACCACTTTTACAGACTGATAATAATACGCACAAAACCGAAGATAAAATCAAATTTAGAGAAAAAATTATTAGGAATAGGGTTGAGCAAACCCGAACTGTAAAGTTTGGGTTCGTACCGAACTTTAGGATTTTTTATTTTTTTTTATTAATTCTTTATTTTCAGAATTTTTTCAGTAGAGAGACAAACAAACATCGACCTGAAGGTCTCACTTTGAGATCGATAGATAAACAGTTACATTTTTTTTTCAGGTATAACAAACAATGGGTACACAAAGCGATGTTATAATCATTTGTATACTAGCATCCCGCTGTTTGGAAGGAGACGTAAAGCCGAGCATGAGGTCCGAGCAGCCGCCCCCACAGCCGTGTAGCCATGAGTCCGACTACCCAAGCCCACACCCTCAGCCTATAGTCGGGCGAGTAAACAACTAGTATATTTACTAATAAACAGAAACCTTCAAATGAAAGTTAAAATCAAATACTTCGAGCAAAAGAATTGGGGGAGGGAGAGAAGAAAGAAGAAGAAGAAAAATAATAGGGGGGGGGGGGGTAGGGGGGGCATATACCGCTGGCTAAGAACCAATAAGCCTCTTTGGTATCTCAGTCACCTAATGAAATTACATCCTGATGATGCTATTGTGCTTATAATGAGCAATAACCATGCCCGTCACTTCAAGCCATCTCTAAAGCGAGTTCACTGCACTCACCCTCGACCAGATTCTTCCAAGGTTGCCAAGTTTTCCAATATTTCTCATGACTTCTATTAATCCACCTCGTCATTTCCTCGAATTGGCATATTTGGTTTACTTTGGCTTTCCATTCCTGTAATGAGGGAGTATCTGCGCTTCTCCAGTGTAAGGGTATAATAGCCTTTGCAGCCGAGATAAGGTGGGTCACCAAATTGTGTTTGGACGGCTTATATAGATCAGATGGTAGAGAGAAAAGAACCATCTCCAAGGTAACCTTGAGCTCAGAGGTGGAAACTTTGTTAATTATCTTAGTGACATTTTCCCAGAGGGGTTTAAGGAGAGGGCAGGACCACCATATGTGAGATAATGATCCCACATCCTCACCACACCTCCAGCACAGCCGATCGGGGGCCAGACCACACTTATGTAGGAACTCAGGGGTTCTGTACCATCTCGATAAAAGCTTGAAATGGTTTTCCTGTAGGCGTATACATGGTGAAGTTCCATGTGAAAAGGCTAAAACCCTCTTAAGATCCAGATCCGAGAGGGTAGTACCAAGCTCTCTCTCCCATTCCCTGATGTACAGAGGTTTTTTCACCTCGCCCTCGGCTCCTACCAAAGCATAGAGTGACGAAATTTTCCTCTGTTTAGGAAGTGGTGATAATAAGATCTTCTCAAAGTCAGTTAAAGGCCTACCAGGGTTGCACCTCTTATCAAGTTCACCGCACACAGCACCCAAATAAGATCTCGTCAGGAAAAAGCCAGCCGAGTTCTTAGTTTGCTCCGGTAGTCTACTCAGTATGGCTGCCTCAGTGTCAGGTAATAAATCCCTTAGTCTATTTTTGGCTAGTGATGTCCAGACCTCCTGATGAATGTCTCTGTGTTTTCCTAGCAGATCCGGGATGAGATTTGCTGGCAAGAGTGGGGATGGGCTGGGTGCTAGGGTTTTGCTTAACTCTTTCCATGTTTCGCTAATCCCTTTCAATAGAGGGTCTAAATTTTTCATATTCTGTCCTGTATCAGGTAGCCAGAGGAGTCTTTGGAGAGCGGGTCCCGCACTTTGACGCAAAAGGTTTTGTACATCTGTTTGTCTCTTGGGATCCACTGACTCTAGCCATCTGTTTAACTGGATAGCATGGTAGTAGTTTGATATTTCCGGGAGCCCCAGACCTCCCTTATGTCTATGTCTTATCAGAAGGTTGTGTGAGAGTCTAGGTTTTTTCCCGTTCCATACGAACTTTGAAAAAGTTTGTCTAATCACCCTGAAGAATGTTTTTGGTAAGTGGATCGGGACCATTTGCATTACATAGAGAATCTTGGGGAAAACATAGGCTTTGATTACATTCTTCCTACCCATCCAAGATAAGTATGGCAAGTTATATTTCTGCAATAGGTTAATAATATCGTCTTTAAGAGGCGAAAAATTATATTTAAATAGTTCCTCTAATTTTCTTGGTATCAAAATCCCTAAGTATTTTAGTGGGCCCTCAGTCCAGTGGAATGGAAGGAGGGATTTTAGGGAAGTAACTCGTGAATCAGAGAAAGAAATGTTTAGAATTTCAGACTTAGAATGATTGACCTTAAAATCTGAGATTGAACTGAAGATCTCAATTTTTTGGGCTAGATGTATTAGTCCTGTCTCCGGGTTAGTCACCAGAAACAGGAGATCGTCTGCAAACGCAGTACATTTCAGATCTCCTTGGCCTCTGCTAACTCCTTTAATTTCCGAAGTCTGTCTAACTAGCTGGATGAGTGTTTCTACCACTAGAATAAATAGGGAGGGGGACAGAGGGCATCCCTGCCTTGTTCCATTTGTTATTTCAAAGGTCGGGGACAGGGTACCATTGACCTTCAATCTAGCATGTGGGTGCTGATAGAGGGTGAATATTGAATGTATGAAGGGTTCTGGTATGGCAAATTTCTCAAGTGTCATTTTCATGAAGTTCCAGTTGACCCTGTCGAACGCCTTTTCAGCATCTATGCTCAACAGGGCCAACCTGGAACCCCTTTGTTTTAGCTGCGTGAATTGCGTGGAAGATTCTACAAGCGTTGTCCTTCCCCTCTCTCCCTTGTATGAACCCCGACTGTTCTGGGCCTATTAGATAAGGTAATAGTTTGCCAAGCCTAGTTGCTAATATTTTGGCCCAAATCTTCAAATCCAAATTCAAAAGGGAAATTGGCCTATAGCTTCCACAATTCTGAGGATCTTTCCCTTCTTTAGGTATAAGCGTGACATAAGATTCTTGTGTCTGTCTGGGGAGTTGACCTCCTTGTAAAAGTGTATTGCAAACGTTGGTGAATCTGGGTAAAAGGATATCACGAAAACTCCTATAGTAGAGCAAAGGCAGACCGTCGGGTCCTGGGCTCTTCCCCGGGGGGAAACTACCAACAATGGATTCTACTTCGTCTAGCGTAATTGGAGTAGTCAGGGAGTCTGAGTCCTCCGGTCGCATTTCCGGTAGATTCAGGGAGTCCAGAAAATTTCTGGTTAGAGTTTGCCTATTATCCTCTTGGTCTACGGGTTTGTCTTTATTTAGGTTGTATAGGCCTTCATAAAATTTTTGAAAGGCCTCAGCTATTTCAGGCGTTTCCTGAATGGTTTTACCATCAACCTTTTTTATTTTGGAAATGTGAGATATATTTTTAGTTTTCTTTAGGATCGAGGTCATCATTTTGCCTCCCTTGTCACCATGTGCGTATATTCTATGCTGGAAGTTGAGCATCTGTTTCCTCACTCTATGAGACAACAGTTTTTTAAGTTGGGCTCTGAGGTCTGCTAGCTCTTCCTGTTTTTTCCTACAAGCAGACAGTTTGTTTAGCTTTTCTATTCTCGATATCTGGGATAGGATGGAATCTATGGCCTTTTGCTGTTCTTTTTTGGCCCTAGTACCAATGGAAATGAAACAGCCTCTAATGTAGGCCTTGTGGGCTTCCCATTCGATAGGAGAGGTGCTATGTGCGGCGGAGTTGACCTGGAAATACAGCTCCAGTTGAGATCTGACCTGTTCCATATGAAGTTTGTTATTCAACAGAGATTCGTTCAGTCTCCAATTCCATTCTCTTCTTGGTAAGGAGGCCAGGGCAAGGGTCACATGGCAGGGTGCATGATCGGAGATGGTGATACTCCCGATCTCGGCATTTCTGGAAACGGGTAGAAGAGAGGTAGACGTTAGTATGTGGTCGAGTCTCTGATAAGAGCCGTGTGGAGTGGAAAAAAAAGAATAATCTTTAACCAATGGATTGCTACATCTCCATACATCAATCAGTTGTAAGTCCTGTAGTTTTTTATGTAGTTTGCTTATGTGTTTCTGAGAGATGTGTGACTTGGAGGTGGAGGAGTCGATTTCTGGATTGAGAACTAGGTTAAGATCAGCTCCCAGTATTACCTGACCCTCTGCAAAGTGTTTTAGAGTGTCCAAAGCTTTGAGAAGCCATTGAACCGTGGCCTTATTTGGGGCGTATAGGTTAGCTAAGGTGTATTTTCGTGAGGCTATTTCACCTTTCAGAATCAGGAGTCTGCCTTCTTCGTCTGTCAACTGTTGATTTAGTGTGAAAGGTATCGAGTGATGGATGGCAATAGATACTCCCTTAGAAGCTGACGTAGGGTGAGAGCAGTGGAACCATTGACTAAATGGATGGGATGGTAACTTAGGGATTTTTTTATGACGCAGGTGAGTCTCTTGTAGGAAGACTATGTGAGTGCCCATTTCCCTTAAGGCTAACATCACCTGACCTCTCTTTTGAGGAGAGTTAAGGCCTTTTACGTTAAAGGTCGTTATTTTGATTTCCGCCATGTCTATCTTAGTGACACAACCCTGATTATCCTTTCTAGCTCAGTATATTTGTATACTTTGACCGGATGGGGGACAAGGGAGAGGGAAAGGGAGAGGAGAACAGTAGGGTATAGAGTAGAACTAAGTAAAGAAGAAAAATTGGAGAAATAATAGAAGAATGCAAGTATTAATCAATACAATAGATTCTTGGTAAGGGGTGTGTCGAGTAGGAGTCGGGAGAGAGTAAAGAATCAAGACTGTCCCCACACACTCCAACCCTCAAACCCGTTTTCATGTCACCAACTAATTGGTGAACCCACTTATCCAAACCCCTAATCCATCCTCCCTGGGTTGGACAGCATCAAATGAATCGTTATGGGTCAGATATCTACATGAGATAGATAGATGGGAGGATATAATTTCTAACAAACCAACAATGGAAATATGCATTTAAATCTAAAAGATGTATAGGACATTCACATATCAGAGCCCTATTAAATCTCACTTATGTTAAGTAATGTCAAATGACCAATGACTGAACAAGCAAGAAAAATGAGAAAACATAGATCTCAAACCCTCCAAAAGGAGACAGCTCTCTAAGGGACAGCAGTCATCTGTTGATTTCTCCAACTGTCCATCGTGCGATGTGATCAGCAAACCCAGGGTCAGCTTTCAAGGTGGAGGAGAGCGCATCTCCGTCTCCGTTCTGTTCGCCTTGGACTTCGATTTCTGCATCTTCCTCCAGGGTTCCATCCGCGGGAGGCTTGGTAAGTCCGTTGATTGTGCTATCGGCATCCAGGAAGGGACTTCTACAGGGCGGATTCCAATGGCATCCCAGGCTCTCTCTAGGTCGTCGGGAGTGTGGATAGCAATGCGTTTCCCGCTCCTGATAATCGCAATTCCGAATGGATATAACCAAACATATGGGATCTTCTGCGCTCTTAGTTCGTCCAAGAGTGGCTTCATTAAGCGCCGCTTCGCCAGTGTGGAAGGCGCAATGTCCTGGTACAATGCTATTTCTGCGCCGTCATAAACAATTTGCCTCTTTTCCCTGGCAGCCGCCATTATACGTGCGGTGTCAACATACGAAAGAAGGCCACAGATAACATCTCTGGGTCTGTCATTCGGCTTCGGTGTGGGCCTCAAAGCTCTGTGAATCCGCTCGATTACAATTGAGCCCACCGACTCCTCACCAAGTAGATCGGCGAAGATTTCAAGGGCGACTTTGCGCAGGGCTTCAGCGGCCCAGGACTCAGGCAGGCCTTTGATGCGTACATTACGTCTTCTGCCCCTATTCTCCTGGTCTTCGAGCATTAACATTGCTTTGTTAAGCTCTGCGGTATGAAAATTGAGGTATTCCTCTACTCCTGTGGAGTGCGACACAATCTCTTGCGTTGCGGCCTCCAGGGCTTCGACTCTGTGTCCCGTCTGCGCTATCTCCGACTTGATATCAGACAGTTCACTAAGTACGGGCTTTATAGCTTTTTCAAGTGCTTGTCCCAGTACCTTTGTGAGAAAGGATTTTGACACTGGCGAAGGGTCTCTCACTACCGCTGCTTCTCCTTGAGAGCTAGCTGCATCTGAGTCCTCCCCTTCTTCACATGCCGCTGCCGCCGCCATCTTAGGGCCTGCGCCTGGAGAGATGAGCGCTTTCTTCTTGAGAAATCTCTGCATGGCTTGCTGGCTCTTTTGGGTTCTCGGAGTGTCAGGAGCATCAGCACTCCTATCTCTCCCGTATTTGACCATTTTAAAGTGGGTCACCGCTGTTTAAATGGTTTGAATCGCTAGAGTGTGGAGGAGCCGAGGTCTCACACAACCATCTGCAGTCACAGCTAGGCTCCGCCCCGAACTTTAGGATTTTTTGACCCCGAACCCGAACATTTCAGTAAAAGTTTGGGTTCGAGTTCGGTGTTCAGCGATCTAATGGTGCGTGTTGAAAAGCTGCAGGGCAGCCAGTCAACAAGCGTTTAACTCGTGTGCCCTTAGAAGCCATTGGCTATTGGCATGGCTGTGATTGGCCAGTGCAGCATGTGACCCAGCCTCTATATAAGCTGGAGTCATGTAGCGCCGCCCGTCACTCTGCTTTGATCAGTGTAGGGAGAGGATGCTGCTGCTGTGAGGGAGACAATAGGAAACAATTCTGGTGTTCTTGGTGTTAAATCTGCAAACTACAGCGATTATTTTTGTGGGTGCTATGCTACATTGTTGTACCCATGAGATAGTGTCGGCGACCATTTTTGCAAGTGCATGTGTGCAAGAGACATTACTTTAATCCTGTTCTGGTAGCTCAGTGGGCGACATCTAGCCATTTTTTAAGGACACCTGCACTGCATATGTGCCAGGGGAAGGTAAAATAATATACCCCAGGGGTTGACATATTCACATTTTTTTCTGTGAACTACCCCTGTGCTGAATATCTGACAGGGAAAATCTAATTATTAAATCCATCTGTTAGATTCCAGGGGGACAAATTCCCTTTTTTGGGCGGTCAAGTACCCCTGCGGCCTGCAGTGCATACCTGCCAGTGAAAGTAATTCAATTACATTAGTCTGTCACATATTTGTGTGACCTAAAGCGATTTTTTTCTATTTCTGACACCGACACTGCATACCTGACAGTCCAATACAACCAGTCAATACTGCTGTTACATTGTCGGTTGACAAATTAACATTTTTTGTGCTAGAAAGTACATTTTTTGGCCTGCGCTGCATTTCTGTCAGTCCTATAAAACCGTTAAACACAACTGTTACATTGTTGTTTGAAAAAAACACCCATTTAGTGCTAGATATTACATTTGCGGCCTTTGCTGCATTTGTGACAGTCTGGTAAGCACCCGACTGTATAAGGAGGGTGATTAGGGACTGATGGTCCCCCCTCCCCTTTCCCCCTTTAGGGCGTTAGGGAGCTGGCCCCATTACATTAGGGCTTAAGAAGGTGGTTGTTTAGGGCCATGAAGGGTTAATGCACTGAGGAGCCTTCTTAGACAGGATGTGGGCGGTTCAGGGGATCCTGGAGATACATATACTCCCTCCAGATGCTGGCACTTCCTCTTGCCAGTGGAAGCAGATTGGCCCTCCCTCCCTCCCTTTGTGGTGATCCTTGGGAGACAGATCAGGGTTCGGGGTTATGTTTGGCTATGGAGACTTGGTTATTCTGTTTTGTTTTTCTATTCTTAAGAATCCACGCTGGGAGTCCAGCATTTTGGACATCGCTCCGATGATTACAGCTTTGGAGAAAGACGAAATCAAGTTTATGAAGTCACAGCTGGCGGCATTTGAGTTCAGCAGAGATATGGTGGTGGCAGATGGCGTACTTGCCCGCTGGGAGTCCAGCGGTTGGCATACCGCTCTGATGATTACGGTTTAACTTGCCCGCTGGGAGTCCGGCGTTTGGCATACCGCTCCGTTATTATGGTTTATTAAGGTTTGCCGCTTTAATAAAGAAGCTGTGGCCGATCACCACCCAGCAATAAAAGTGACACAGTTGTCAGTGTTTTTGTTATGGGTCAAGGTTGGGTAAAGGGGCCAGGGGTGAGTAAATGGTGGTCCCCTTCCCCTTCTTCCCTAGATACCAGCAGTCCAATGAAACCAGTCAATACTGCTGTTACATTGTTGGTTGACAAATTCTCATTTTTTGTGACCGTGAAGTAATTGTATAAAATTCGCCTGTTACACTGTTGTGTGACCTCAAGAAATTTTTCCTCCTTATGACACCGGCGCTGCCTTACTGTCAGTGAACTTAATTGTTGACTATTGGCGGTTACATTATTGCCTGACATAAACCATCTGTTAGTTTGGTGGGTGAACGCAAAGAATCAGGAGAGCATCAAATAAGGGACGTGGCCCTGGTCATGGTGCTGCTGGTGGAGCTCCTGTTGCAGGGAGAGGACGTGGTCGATCTGTGCTAGCTACACGCACAAGTGAAACCCTTCCTCAGGTACGAGTAGGCGACAGAACCTGCAGCGGTATTTGTTTCGGGCCGAATGCTGCTCTACGAATGGTGAGGCCAGAACAAGTACAGACCATAGTAGATTGGCTGAGCATGGCTCCAGTTCCTTAACATTGTCTCCTACCCAGTCTCCTGCTGAAAGACCACAGTTGGCACCTGCAGCCGATGTCCATCAGTCTTTCACCTCACCCCCTTGCAAATCAGCCAAGCAGTCTGAGCCCCAAGTCATGCAGCAGTCTCTTCTGCTTTTTGATGACTCTGTTAGCAGGGTTTCCCGGGGCCATCCACATAGCCCTGCCCCAGAAGTGGAAGAGATTGAGTGCACCGATGCCCAACCACTTATCTTTCAAGATGAGTAGATGGGAGGACCATCGCAACACGTCTCGGATGATGACGAAACACAGGTGCCAACTGCTGGGGCTTTCTGCAGTGTGCAGACCGACAAGGAGGGCAGGGGTGAAGACTGGGTGGAAGATGATGTGGAGGACGATGAGGTCCTCGACCCCACATGGAATCAAGGTCATGCGAGTGACGTGTGCAGTTTGGAGGAAGAGGCGGTGGTCGCACAGAGCCACCAGCACAGCAGAAGAGGGAGCAGGGTGCAAAAGCATCTGTTACATTCTTGGGCGACATTTTTCAATTTTTGCCGTGAATAAACCCCTGCTGACAGGGACCTAAATTTCTAAAATTTGTCTGTTACATCGATGGTTGACATTAACCCATTTTTGCCGATGAAAAACCCTTGCTCTGCATTGCTGACAGGGAACTAAATTTAGTAAAAACATCTGTTACTGATCGGAAGATGCACGACTACAAGCACACGCTGGTAGACGCGCTGCTGGTGGCATTCCCACCTGACAGCGGGGGCACAGTGGAAGCACAAGGAGAAGGCAGAGGAGGAGGAAGAGGTCGACAACGCAGCTGGGGCACCGCCAGCACCTCAGAAGGCAGGGTTAGCATGGACGAAATGTGGAAAAGCTTTGTCAACACGCCACAACAACCAGCACCACCAGATGATATGGAACGTCTTAGCAGGAGGCAGCATTTGAGCAACATGGTGGAGCAGTATGTGTGCAGACGCCTACACGTACTGAATGACGGGTCTGCCCCCTTCAACTTCTGGGTCTCCAAATTGGGCACATGGCCTGAGCTTGCCCTTTACGCCTTGGAGGTGCTGGCCTGCCCTGCAGCCAGTGTATTGTCTGAACGTGTGTTTAGCACTGCAGGGGGCGTCATCACAGACAACCGCAGCCGCCTGTCCACAGCCAATGTGGACAAGCTCACGTTCATTAAAATGAACCAGGCATGGATCCCACAGGACTTGTCCGTACCTTGTGCAGAATAGACATGTATACCGGCACTAAGCAGCCATTGTTATACTACAGCGCACTTTCTCTTTGCTTTATTTTTTATATTTCCTAATGTTTTGGGGTCTACCCAAATTTAAACAAAAAAAATAAAAATAAAAAACAAAACAAAAAAACTGTGTTGGCTACATCCTCCTCCACCGCCGCTTCCACCTACACGGCCACATCCACAGCCTCCTCAACCTCCTACTCCATATGGACCTCTTCCTCCTAAATCAAGATTATTAATTTTCACTTTTACGTATTTTATGTTATTTTAAGTCATTTTCCCTATCCACATTTGTTTGCAGAGCACTTGCCATGCTCCTAATCACATTTTGCTGCCCTTTGCAGCCCTCTAGCCCTTTCCATTACTTTTTTAGAGCCATTTTAGTGCTCCAAAGTTCGGGTCCCCATTGACTTCAATGGGGTTCGGGTTCAGGGTCAAGTTCGGGTCCAGAACTCCAAATTATTTGTGAAGTTAGGCCGAACCCACCGAACCCGAACTTCCAGCTGTCTGCTCAACTTAAGTTAGGAAACATTCTTTCCTGTATATTTACTTGCATATAAAGTGCAAGTGCTGCCAAAAATTACAAGGAAGAGGCACTCAGATACAACCTGTATATCACATAAAGGAGGGCATCATTCACATAGTGGTACAATTGTTCAGATAGTGTGACTCGAACACTCATAAAGCCTATGCACTAAGGTAAAGGGTTGCCAAAAATTATACACACCCTTGAAAAATTATTATTGATGGCCTGCTGGTTACCCTTAAAAAAAAACATTTGGAGCAAGGGCCTGCAGGTGACCCTCTGAAACATTATAGACGATGGCCTGTTGCTGAGCTGACCATCTAAAAAATTAGGGGTGAGGGTCTACTGCTAAGCTGACCATCTAAAACATTAGGGTTGAGGGCTTGCTGCTGAGCTGAACATCGAAAAAAATATGGTTGAGGGTCTGCTGCTGAGCTGACTCTCTAAAATATTAGGGGCGAGTGCCTGCTGCTTATCTGACTATGGAAAAAATTCTCAGCGAGGGCCTGCTTCTGAGCTGACCATATAAAACATTATGGGCGAGGGCCTGCTGCTGAGCTGACCATCTAAAACATTATGGGCGAGGGCCTGCTGCTGAGCTGACCATCGAAAAAATTATGATTGAGGGCCTGCTGTTGAGCTGACCATTTAAAAAATTAGGAGCGAGGGCAGCCTAATACGCATGTTGATATGATGGAGGAGGAGGACAAGAAAAGGAAGATTGAATCACATACCCTTTTTTGTGGTGAAAGGGGTGCATGGGAATATAGTGTATTCAATACATCATAAAAGCAACATTTAAAGTGCCTTTATCTTCAGCCGCTTTCCTCTGATGGAGTAGAAAAGTCAGGGGCAATCCAGACCTTGTTCATTTTGATAAGAGTCAACGTGTCAGGATTTTCAGTTGAAAGTTGGATGCGCTTATCAGTTATTATGCCCCCAGCTGAACTAAATACCTGCTCTGACAAAATGCTAGCGGCAGGGCAGGCCAGCATCTCCAAGGCGTAGAGCGCCAGTTCGTGCCAGGTGTCCAGCTTGGACACACAATAGTTGCAAGGCACAGAGGGATCACTGGGGACACTGACACGGTCTGCTATGTACTCCACCATCTTCCAAAACTTTTCTCTCCTTGTGACACCAGGCCACGCATCAGGGTGAGGTTGCTGGTGGGGTGTCATGAAACTGTCCCAGGCCTTGGAGAGTGTTGCCCTGCCTCTGTTGGAACTGCTCTGTGTTCCTCTCGTCTCCGCTCCTCGGTTGCCCAAGGAACTACAGTCGTGGCCAAAAGTTTTGAGAATTACATAAATATTGGAAATTGGAAAAGTTGGTGCTTAAAGGGACACTGACAGGCCCGAAAAGCATATGTAGGTATATATATGACAGTACAGGTCATATAAAGTGTATTAGAATCATCTAAGTATCCCCCCTGTCCACCTTATAAATACAGTAAAAAGAAGTTTTATAACCTGCTTTCATCGTGCTCAATCTGCCCAAGGGGCGGTGTTTCATCTCAACTTGTGCCCAGCCAGCCTCGCCACAACTGCCGTCTGAAGCGCCGCCCAGCTCATCAATATTCACTTCGCTGGGTGGCTACTCTGAAGCGCTGCTGTGCCCGGCGCATGCGCATTAAGCAGAGGCTGCATTGGCCTCTGGGAATCAGACTGTGCGCAGGCGCGATGCGATCCCGGCCAGTGAGGGTGCCGGGCGCATGCGCTGAAGATGGCCGGGGACACTAGTAGCCGCCCAGCGAAGTGAATATTGATTAGCTGGGTGGCGCTTCAAACGGCAGTTGTGGCGAGGATGGCTGGGCGCAAGTTGAGATGAAACACCGCCCCTTTGGGCAGATTGAACACGATGAAAGCAGGTTATAAAACTTATTTTTACTGTATTTATAAGGTGGACAGGGGGGATACTTAGATGATTCTAATACACTTTATATGACCTGTACTGTCATATATATACCTAAATATGCTTATTGGGCCTGTCAGTGTCCCTTTAAGTTTTTATAATAGCAATTTGCATATACTCCAGAATGTTATGAAGAGTGATCAGATGAATTGCATAGTCCTTCTTTGCCATGAAAATTAACTTAATCCCAAAAAACCTTTCCACTGCATTTCATTGCTGTCATTAAAGGACCTGCTGAGATCATTTTAGCAATCGTCTTGTTAACTCAGGTGAGAATGTTGACAAGCACAAGGCTGGAGATCATTATGTCAGGCTGATTGGGTTAAAATGGCAGACTTGACCTGTTAAAAGGCGGGTGATGCTTGAAATCATTGTTCTTCCATTGTTAACCATGGTGACCTGCAAAAAAACGCGTGCAGCCATCATTGCGTTGCATAAAAATGGCTTCACAGGCAAGGATATTGTGGCTACTAAGATTGCACCTCAATCAACAATTTATAGGATCATCAAGAACTTCAAGGAAAGAGGTTCAATTCTTGTTAAGAAGACTTCAGATCGTCCAAGAAAGTCCAGCAAGCGCCAGGATCGTCTCCTAAAGAGGATTCAGCTGCGGGATCGGAGTGCCACCAGTGCAGAGCTTGCTCAGGAATGGCAGCAGGCAGGTGTGAGCGCATCTGCATGCACAGTGAGGCGAAGACTTTTGGAAGATGGCCTCGTGTCAAGAAGGGCAGCAAAGAAGCCACTTATCTCCAAAAAAACATCAGGGACAGATTGATCTTCTGCAGAAAATATGGTGAATGGACTGCTGAGGACTGGGGCAAAGTCATATTCTCCGATGAAGCCTCTTTCCGATTGTTTGGGGCATCAGGAAAAAGGCTTGTCCGGAGAAGAAAAGGTGAGCGCTACCATCAGTCCTGTGTCATGCCAACAGTAAAGCATCCTGAGACCATTCATGTGTGGGGTTGCTTCTCATCCAAGGGAGTGGGCTCACTCAGAATTTTGCCCAAAACACAGGCATGAATAAAGAATGGCACCAAAACACCCTCCAACAGCAACTTCTTGCAACAATCCAACAACAGTTTAGTGAAGAACAATGCATTTTCCAGCACGATGGAGCACCGTGCCATAAGGCAAAAGTGATAACTAAGTGGCTCGGGGACCAAAACGTTAACATTTTGGGTCCATGGCCTGGAAACTCCCCAGATCTTAATCCCATTGAGAACTTGTGATTAATCCTCAAGAGGCGGGTGGACAAACAAAAACCCACTAATTCTGACAAACTCCAAGAAGTGATTATGAAAGAATGGGTTGCTATCAGTCAGGAATTGGCCCAGAAGTTGATTGAGAGCATGCGCAGTCGGATTGCAGAGGTCCTTAAAAAGAAGGGCCAACACTGCAAATACTGACTCTTTGCATAAATGTCATGTAATTGTCGATTAAAAACCTTTGAAACGTATGAAGTGCGTGTAATTATATTTCAGTACATCACAGAAACAACTGAAACAAAGATCTAAAAGCAGTTTAGCAGCAAACTTTGTGACAACTAATATTTGTGTCATTCTCAAAACTTTTGGCCACGACTGTACATACTCTGCTGCGAGCGTTGTCAGCTTGAAATATTTGGAGCAATTTTTCCCCAAGTACCTTCTGGTATTGCACCATTTTGCTAGTCCTCTCCACCATAGGAATGAGAGATGAGAAGTTCTCTTTGTAGCGGGGGTCGAGAAGGGTGACCAACCAGTAATCGGTGTTGCCTAAAATGCGTATAACACGAGGGTCACTGGAAAGGCAGCATAACATAAAGTCAGCCATGTGTGCCAAAAGACAAGACTTTGCTGTCCTCATCAGGAAGATAAATCTCCTCATCCTCTTTCCCCTCTTCGGCCCATCCACGCTGAACAGATGGAATAAACCTGATGTGTGTACTACCCTCTGTAGCAGAAGCAACCATCTCCTGCTCCTCCTCCTCCTCCTCATCATCCAATTTGCGCTGAGAAGGGGAACTGAGGGTGGTCTGGCTATCAGCTCGTCGCTTTTGAAGAGCGGAAGCTGACTGGAAAGGCAACGACCATGTTGCAGCTGGTATTCCACTACTGCCCTCTGCTGCTCACAAAGCCTGGCCAACATGTGGAACATGGAGTTCCAGCGCGTGCTCACGTTGCACAGCAGTCGGTGAGCTGGCAATTGCAAGCACTGCTGCAGAACTGCCAGACCGGCGGAAGCTGTAGATGACTTTCGGAAATGGGCACACACGCGGCGCACCTTCACCAGTAGCTCAGGCAAATTGGGGTAGGTTTTGAGAAACCACTGAACCACTAAGTTGAACATGTGGGCTGGGCATCGGATGTATGCGAGCTTGCCGAGCTACGGCCATTATCAGACACAACCATGCCTGGTTCTAGGTTGAGTGGTGAGAGCCACAGCTCAGTCTGGTCCCTTATCACCTGCCACAGCTCTGCGGCAGTGTGCTGTTTGTCACCTAAACATATTAGTTTAAGCACGGCCTGTTGCTGCTCCCCCACTGCAGTGCTACACTGAGTCCAGATACTGACTGATGGCTCACTGGTGCTGCAAGATGATAATTCAGAGGTGGAAGTGGAGAAGGAGGTGGAGGAGGAGAATGGTTGGTTGCAGCCACTAATGTAAGTGGTGGCCAAAATCCTGATGGAAGTAGGGCCTGCAATACTAGGTGTCGGTAGCACCTGTGCCATCCCAGGGTAACCTCCACAATGTTCACCCGGTGTGCCATCAGGGAAATGTAGCGTCCCTGGCCACAAGCACTTGTCCATGTGTCAGTCCTTAAGTGGACCTTCCCAAAAACTGCGTTGGTCAGGGCACGGGGGATGTTACGGGACACATGCTGGTGTAAGGCAAAGACGGCACACATTGAAAAATAGTGGAGGCTGGGGACTGAGTAACGAGGGACCGCCGCCGCCATCAGGCTGCGGAAAGCCTCAGTGTCCACAAGCCTAAATTGCAACATTTTCAGGGCCAGCAATTTGGAAAGGTGCGCATTTAGCGCTATGGCCTGTGGATGGGTGGCTGGGTATTTGCTCTTTCGTTCAAAGGCCTGGGGTATGGACATCTGTACGCTGAGCTAGTATACAGAAGTGGATGTGCTAGCTGATGGTGTAACACCCCAGAGTTGTGTTTGGAAACGCTTTACCCCGCTACAACCTGTTAATGTATTTACCTTGTCATCTTGTGTAATTTCACGTAATATTTTCACAAATGTGCATTGTAAAGCCTTGTAAATATATATTGCTGTAATTTATATGTTCACCAGCAGGTGGCAGCAATGTGTTCAGCAAGGACTTAGCCAGTTTAGTGTTTCTGAACTGGAATAGTTCATTACAGTTTAGCTCCCCCCTCTATGAGCAGAAGTGGGCTGGCCCATATCCTGCCTCATGGGGAGGGAAGGAAGTTAGAGTTCGTGTGCCAGCCACCCTGGCTAGGGGAAGGCTGTGCGTGTAGGAGCTCCCAGATATAGGGATCCAAAGCCAGGATCTTGTCTCGGCTGAGACAATTGATCATCATCCCCAGCCTAAGCTTTGCAGCCTCAGCTGTAAGAAAGCAAGCAGCCACCTTCAGTTACAGGAAGAAGCATACCCTGAGACAATAGCTGTGAGTACCGTCCAGAGACCCCAGGAGAAGCCAAATTCCTCCTCAGCAAGTCAATTCCCAACACAGCAGAAGATAAATAGTGCAGAAGATAAATTCCTGCCACATTACAGAGCCATAAGCAGACGTCCCTTTCCTGCAAAAGCTCCAGGCACACGATAGAGCAGAATATAGATTCCTGCCACAAATTGCCAATACCTGCTGGGACCAAAGACTAATGCTGTATCTCGCTTGGATGAAAGCTGCAACTAGTAAAGACAAGTTTGAACTTTACCCAAGGTCTGGATCTCAATTTCTGCTGCAAATTCCTCTATTACTCCTACTAGCACCACACTCAATTTATTGCAAGTGAGCCAGGAGTCCAGCCGCACCCAGGTAGGAGACACTGTTGACACTATTGCCATTACCACACAGAGACATTACACCACTCTGGCAATTCTACCCTGGGGAGTGAGTTATAACACCTTGGAGGGTCCTGTGTTAGTACCCTGCGCACGCTTCAATTGGCGTCACAAACAAAACTATAGATTATTAAGCCCATATCCTGACCCACTGCATAATTTGGCGTCTGTGTAACCGTACCACGGTCCGGCTCATTGCAATGGTGCTTGCGAAGGTCCAGGTTAAGGGCGGGAGGCATCCGGGCCTGCGTCTTGGACAGGGGATTGGCCAACACGTAGCACAGGGGAATAGGAGGCAGTGGTGTGACCCGCAGACACAGATTGTGGACCCAGGCGTTCGGCCAACCTATTAGGGTGCTTTGATGCCATGTGGCGAATCATGCTGGTGGTGGCGGGGTTGCTAGTGTTCACGCCCCTGCTTATTTTGGTACAGCACAGGTTGCAAATGACAATTATTTTATCGTCCGCACTTTCCTCAAAAAAGCGCCAGACTGCGGAACACCTAGCCCTTGGGAAGGAAGATTGCCGCAAGGGGGTTCTCCGGGGAACAGTTGCAGGCCTGTTTGGTGTGGCCTGCCTTCTCCCTTTTGGCTTCCCACTGTCTCTTCCAGCCTGTTGCGGTGCTGCGGATCCTTCCCCCTCTGTACTGCTGTCCTCGCTCGGCTTGCCACCTTCCCAGGTTGGGTCAGTGATTTCATCTTCCACCATCTCCTCTTCCACTTCCTCACTCTGGTCATCCTCCTGACTTGTTGACCTAACAAGAACCTCACTTATTGACAACTGTGTCTCATCCTCATCATTAACCTCTTGAGACACTAATTGCCGTTCCCCACCGTCATCTTCTTGTGATTGTGGATGCTCAAGAGTTTGGCCATCAGTGCACACGATCTTCTCATGTCCCTCTTCAAGAGGGCTTGGCGAGAGGCCCAAATCAAGGAATGGCGATGAAAAGAGCTCCTTGGGATATCCGAGTGTGGGATCAATTGTTTACCAATGCTCTCCATGGTGAGAGGAAGGAGGGTCAGGGTGAGGATTCTGTTAACCAGACTCTTGGCTACTGAGACTGGACTTTGTGGAAGACAGGGTGGTGCTTACCCGACTGGAAGCATTATCTGCTGCAATCCAACTGACCACCTGCTTGCACTGGTGTGACTTCGAAAGTGGTGTCCTGCGCCGCCCTGCAAACTGGGACATGGCCTCTGCGTGCACCATCAGCAGCACGGCCACTTCCTCGTCCCTTACTGCTCGCCTTCTGCATATTAAATGGTATATATGCTTACAAGTATGTCACACGTACAGTAGCGCAGGTTTTGTAAGTGTATGCGCAAATAAATTAAACTGAATGTCACAGATATTTAGGATGGGCAAACGTTATACAGGAGATGTAGCGCAGGTAATGTCGCTGTCACCAGCTGCTAATAAAAAATTTCAGGGAAAATCATTGATATTTATGATGCACAAATGTTATACAGGAGATGTAGCGCAGGTAATGTCACTGTCCGCAGTGTCTACGGAAAAAGTACACTGGATGTTACAGATATTTTTAGAATGCGCACATGTTATGCAGGAGATGTAGCGCAGATAATGTCGCTGTCTGCAGCGGCCAAACAATTGCAAGCTATTTAGCGCAGGTTGCTGCCAGATACAACTATAGTCCTTAAAAGGACTTTTGGGTCTCTAACACCAACCCTGCCTAACAAAAAAATAAAATTCAATTCCCTACACTATCTGTCCTTTCTACAGCACAGCTCTCCCTGACTAAGACTAGCCGAACCACGTGTCATCGGGTGCTTTATAGCTCCCGATGACGCGTTCCGGCCAGCCAATCACTGTAATGCCAGTAACCAACATGGCTACGCCATTACAGTGAGTGGCAGTACTTATCTGCACACTTATTGGCTGTGTAGCAGCCCACAAACGTGCCTGGAGGAGACTTGAGCATTGCGCTCGAGCACACACAGTATTCGGCCGAACACCGCGATGTAACGAGCATCGCGATGCTCGAGCCGAACTAGAGTTCGGCCGAGCATGCTCGATCATCACTAGTCTCTTCACTCAGGGAGTGGTCTCTCTGGCTTGAGTGGCCATACACTGCGACCACTGAGGTCAATGATTGTCTTTAGCAGCATACAGGATGCCAAAGCAATATGTAATGGCTGCAGCCCAAGGATGGAGCAGCGGCACTAGATACGAGAGGCCACTGGAACCTAAAGTAAGTTTTTCACTGTTTTAACAGCAACCCAGCAGGTTAGATCAATAATACCGTATAACACCTCAGACTTCCCCTTTGAGAAGAAGTAGGCTCAAGTTTTTGTACATATCACAAGGAGGCTTCATTATTGCTATTGTGGACTGATGGGCAGAATGTACTTCCCCTTCCATATAATGTAGGAGATACTATGGATATGGTCAGACTGACCTACCACAGTACCTGAGGATCTTCTAGGAGGGCTTAGGTTTTCACACAATAATGGACCACAAAAGCAGAAGGCAACCACAACTGGTGGTGACTTTGGAGACAATCATTTGCTGGGTCTATTTCGTATGGGATGATTCACAAATAACGTACAGCATTAGATTACATTGATGATAGATGGATGTGGTGTCTACCCAAGAATATATCTAATTAATTTACAGTGACTTGCTTGCCTCCAACCATCTTTTATCCATTGTTCCACATGGAAGAGGGCCAACCATTCCCTTTTTATGGGGACATGTTGGAAAATCACTGTGTTCTGTTTTTTTTATGGACAAAGGAAGAAGGCAGGGATGTAACTAGTAACCATGGATCTCCATGCCAAACTGGGCTCTACTATGACAATCTTGTATTACGATATGAGGTTCTTTCCCCCTTTTCTGGATACCCCATTTTATCTAACCCTGGTATCTTCAGTCAGTAATGTCAATGTTGTGGGAATCCTCACTATTAACATAAAGTAATTTTTTAAAATCTGTTTGCAATATAGGTAAGGCAGAAGTCAGCGTTTTAAACATGGTGCCCAGTGAGGAGCATAGCTGGCGCTAAAGCTGGCTGGTGACTGCCGGATTATACAGCACACATCTGCCATCAGTGCCCGTGAATGAAGATAACTTTGATCATGGACTTTAAACTCCTCAGATTCCAGGGTCAATTGTGACCACGGCATCTGCAGTATCATTTACCCGGAGCATCTGCTGGGAGTGGGCTGCTCCTCATGACAAAACAGTTCCCGAAACAAGATTACAGGAACTATTCAGTTGCTATGGCATAGAAGTACAGCAATTTCACCATAAGAAAAAAAATGATAAAGCATTGCAGTCTTTGGTATAATCAATCCAACAATTGCATGTTCAAATCCTCCACAGGGGGCTAAAAATAAAGATAAAAAAGTTTCTTGAGCCCTTTATGATGCATCGATTTTCCATTTTTGGGTTTTCGTCTTTTACTCCATGTCTTACTGGAGCCATAATGCTTTATTTTTGCTTTCACATAGCAATTTGATTAACTCATACTGACCCGTAGAATAAGGTCTCAATGTCATTTTTGTCACATATTGAATGCTACAACCCCTCCCCATCACCCAGGGGAAGGGTGGAATTGTGTTTTTTTTTTTTCGATTTTACCCAACAAACATTTTTTTTCTATTTTCCAATACATGATAAGGTAACTTAAATGATACTGTTGAAAAAAGAAAAGTTTTCCCATAAAACATAAGCCCTTACATGGCTGTGTGAACATTACAAAAAGAAAGAAAAAAAAAGTGTAAAAATGAAAATTTGACACTCCATAGGGTGTCAAGGGGCAGTCAGGGAAATCCCATTATTTATCTTAGAATAAAATGTTATCGAGAGCGGAATGAAGGGTCTTATTCTTGAAGTCTTCTTCCTGTTTTCATAACTGTAGAGGAATTCTCTCTCGAGGAGTTCACATTACATCATTTTTAAAATTTGCATTCAACATTTTCCTAAAGCAAGAAGTTAAAGTTCTGGTCTTCAGCCATACACTAAAAAAATCAATGAGGATAAATATATATATATATATATATACACTCACCTAAAGAATTATTAGGAACACCTGTTCTATTTCTCATTAATGCGATTATCTAGTCAACCAATCACATGGCAGTTGCTTCAATGCATGTAGGGTTGTGGTCCTGGTCAAGACAATCTCCTGAACTCCAAACTGAATTTCAGAATGGGAAAGAAAGGTGGGCTACAACAGCAGAAGACCCCACCGGGTACCACTCATCTCCACTACAAATAGGAAAAAGAGGCTACAATTTGCACGAGCTCACCAAAATTGGACTGATGAAGACTGGAAAAATGTTGCCTGGTCTGATGAGTCTCGATTTCTGTTGAGACATTCAAATGGTAGAGTCCGAATTTGGCGTAAACAGAATGAGAACATGTATCCATCATGCCTTGTTACCACTGTGCAGGCTGGTGGTGGTGGTGTAATGGTGTGGGGGATGTTTTCTGGGCACACTTTAGGCCCCTTAGTGCCAATTGGCCATCGTTTAAATGCCACAGGCTACCTGAGAATTGTTTCTGACCATGTCCATCCCTTCATGACCACCATGTACCCATCCTGTGATGGCTACTTCCAGCAGGATAATGCACCATGTGACAAAGTTCGAATCATTTCAAATTGGTTTCTTGAACATGACAATGAGTTCACTGTACTACAATGGCCCCACAGTCACCAGATCTCAACCCAATAGAACATCTTTGGGATGTGGTGGAACGGGAGCTTCGTGCCCTAGATGTGCATCCCTCAAATCTCCATCAACTGCCAGATGCTGTCCTATCAATATGGGCCAACATTTCTAAAGAATGCTATCAGCACCTTGTTGAATCAATGCCACGTAGAATTAAGGCAGTTCTGAAGGGAAAAGGGGGTCCTAACAGGTATTAGTATGGTGCTCCTAATAATTCTTTAGGTGAGTGTATATATATATATATATATATATATATATATATCTGCAAAGAAGTAAGAATGCTTTCAAAAAGTATTTTTATCAGTTAAAGTGTAACTGTCATTTTTTTTTATTTTGTAATGTATAGGGGCAGTGATACCTACCATTTTTGTAATATACTTTAATTACTGAAATCATACATTTCTATTAGAAAAATAGCTCTAAAGTGGCCCATTTTGAGCCTTAGCAACGCTCCTCTGTCTTCTGTTTACATAACACAGTCAGTGTTAGCAGGTCTCCACAGTTATGTAAACAGAAGACAGAGGAGCGTTGCTAAGGCTCAAAATGGGTCACTTTAGAGCTATTTTTCTAAACGAAGTGTGCGATTTCAGTAATTAAAGTATATTTCAAAAATGGTCATGATCACTGCACCTACACATTGCAAAAATAAAAAAAGAATGACAGTTACACTTTAACAAAATGAAAAGTGAATAAACAAGAGAAATCTAAACTCAATCAGTATTCAGTGTGGTTATCATTTGCCTTCGAAACAGCATCAATTCTTCTAGGTATACTTGCACAAAGTGAGGGGTTTTGTAGGGTTATATGGAGGTGTATGATTAACGAATTATGTAAAACAGTTGGAAATGGTCTCCATTTTCATATGTAGGTTCAAACACATTCATTAATTGAAAGAGAAACAGCTGTGTAAGAGGCCTAAAACTGGGAAACAGAAACAGCCAAATTCTGCTACAAAGGTGAGGTTGTGGAAGACAGTTTTATGTCACAGGTCATTCCATGACAAGACTGAGCATAGCAACAAGATACAACATTTGTATGCTGCATCAACAGGGTTTCTCCCAGGCAAAGATTTCGAAGCACAAAGAAACAGGATATATTGAGGGTCATAGATGGAGTGGTTGGCCCAGGAAACCTAGTGCAGCAAATGAAAGGCAAATCATCTTACTTCCCATTAAAGACATCAGCTCAGAACTGGCAGAGACCACTGGTACCCAGGTACACCCATCTACTGTTTGGAGAAGTCTGGACAGAAGTGGTCTTCATGGAAGAATCTCTGCCAAAAAGCCATACCTTTAAAGGGAATCTATCAACAGATTTGTATCTATAAATCTGACTGACCTGTTGCATGTGCACTTGGTAGCTTTAAGTTTTAATTTATGCAAATGAGTCTCTAGGAGCAACGGGGACATTGCCATTGCACCTAGAGGGTCTGCTCTCTCTGGAACTGCCGCATCCTCTGCACTGATTGACAGGTCCAGGTGTAATCATATTTACACTGCCTGACTCTGTAATCGAACTGCAGATGGCGCAGCAGTGAAAGAGAGAGCGGATCCTCTAGGTGTAATGGTAACGCCCCCATTGCTCCTAGAGGCTCATTTACATATATAAAAATTTAATTTTCTCAGTAATGCCGACACATATGAATATGGGACTAACTGTCACGCCCACAGAGCCCTGATCTCAGCATCATATAGTCTATCTGGGATTACATGAAGAGACAAAAGGATTGGAGCAAGGCTACATCCACAGAAGATCTGTGCTTAGTTCTCCAAGAAGTCCGGAACAACCTCCCTGCCGAGTTCCTTCAAAAACTGAGTGCACCTGTACCTAGAAGAACTGATGCTGTTCTGAAGGCAAAGGGCGGTCACCCCAGATATTGATTCCATTTTCATTTCTCTTTTCTTCATTCGCTTTCCATTTTATTAACTAAAAACATAAACTATTCACACTTTTATTTTTGAAAGCATGATTACTTTGCAGCATTTTTCCCACAAGTACCTAACACTTTTGCACATTGCTGTACATCTCTCGCCTACGTGTTTTACTCAGGGTCTCTATCCCCAGTTTATACCGCCCTCGGGTAGGTGTAAAACTGGTGACAGGACATGGGGGCGATTTACTCTATTTCCTGTCAGGGATTTCCTGCATTTATCATTGGGGCTCAGGACACTTGAAACAACTTTTATTGATTTGGTTTAGCTTGCAATAGAATTTTGCACCAAAATTTTGGTGCAAAACAGTGCCCCCCGCATGCCCCATGGCCCCTTTCTCTATCCAACTCATCCAACTATTTGCAGCAGATTTCTTTTTATACTAATTGCACCAAAAATTTGCTAAATTGAGTTAAATTTTGCCATGACAAATTCTTGGTGCAATCACACCAGTAAATGTGCGCCATTATTACTAGTGTTATGGTTTTATCTGCTGTTTCATTTGAGCCCCTCAGAGCAGCGCTCCAGATTACGGTTATATCCGACACCTGCACCATTAAGTCACTAATGTAAACACATTGCATTTCCACTGTTTTCCGGCCGATGCCGATCAGGATAATATTATCAATAATAATGATGATAATAATAATATTGTGATGATACTGATAATAATTATTTCTCTTCTTTTACTGGTTTACTATGTTTGCTTCTCTCTCGTTCTTTATATTTCTTGCTCCTCGATGGTCTTAGATTCTTCTTTTTCCTCGTGAATCTTCTTTTTTTTTCAAACTTTTCAATGAATGACCTGATAACCCATATTGTATGCAGACCATATCCCTATTACATTGGCAGAAACATCTGACAACCTCTGTCCGCCGTATGTGTTACAGTGTCGCGCTTGCGTTCTCTGCTCCGTTACAGCAAAAAACTGCTTCAATTATGCAAATCAACTTTGCATTGACTGTACTCGTCAGCTCTGCTACATCTGTACAAGCTGAGCTTTGCTACGTTTGTATGACTATATCTGACATCAGTTTGATACTATGTAACGTCTGATTTCTCTGTACATCATCACCGCATGAATGGGTCCGCTTCCATTACGCAATTTTGCGCAACGGGTGCAGACTCATTCATTTCAATGCTGTCTGCATTCGTAGTTCCGTTCCGCGACCCCGCAAAAAAGATAGAGCGTGTCCTATTCTTGTCCACAATTGCGGACAAGAATAGGCATTTCTATCATAGTGCCGGCCAACAATTGCGGAACGCACATGGGCCGGTATCCGTGTTTTGTTCATCCCTAATTTGCGGAGCGCAAAGCACTACGGCCGTCTGAATGAACCCTTATAAACTCTGCTTTAAAACAAACTTCCACATCAGACCAATGTCATCTGTCAAAGAGGCCAAGTCTGCACATGTCCAAGCTCGCCTGTCCTACGACTCTATACGTTCTGCATCTGACAAACTCATCCTTTTCTTCCATCTGTGTCCCTGCAGCTCTCTTGTATTTGCCCCAACTCTACTTTGCTACAGCTGTCACGCACACAGCCCTGCTACATCTGTATCGCTTCAGCACTGCTACATCTGTGCATTGATACTGACTGGAACAGATACTTCTGATCAGCACTAAATGCAGAATAACAGACTTTCTGTACCTGACCCGACGAGAGGAACTTCAGCTTCTTGAAATGTAGCAAACTTCTCTCCCGTAGAATGAAGTCTCCTCAGGTCTCCTGGATGATATCATGCGCTGTTCTTCCATCTCTGATGACCACAGTCACTCATCTCTGACCATCGAGATCACTTTATAATGTACAAGCGGCCGCAAACGTCTGAAATCTTCCTCCAGACGTGATGGAAACAAAGAAAATGGTCCAGAAAAATGTTATTTTTATAATTTTAAATGATTTCTTTTTCTACTTGACATGAATGTGGCATCTAAAACTTAACCATGAAGTGTACGGGCCGGTCCAAGGTCGGGATAGACGTCGCTGGGCATTCTAGCTTCAGCCATGGAAGAGTTAAAGTGTTTTTACTGTACCCCTCCCCCGTGATCTTTTTTATTGTCAACCGGCTCCTGCATTCTGTGGAAAATCTTTATATTATTCTTGTAATGTCACAGATACAAACATCGAGTGGTAGAAAATCAATCTCCTCAATATTAATACGGGCGGCTTGGTATGAAATCATACGGTGACGCAAAGGCAGCAATAACATAGGCGTCCAGGATGTGGCTCCAACACTGCCCCCACCTGTAACACAACCCCCGCGCTGAAGCAGGACAAGGTACGTATATCATCTAATTTTATATAAAAACATTCTGTATAGAAAGTGTACTGTGAACTGTGTACAATCATTACTTATCCTGTACTGATCCTGAGTTATATCCTGTATTATACTGCAGAGCTGCACTCACTATTCTGCTGGTGCAGTCACTGTGTACATACATTACTTATCCTGTACTGATCCTGAGTTACATCCTGTATTATTCTCCAGAGCTGCACTCACTATTCTGCTGGTGCAGTCACTGTGTACATACATTGCTTATCCTATACTGATCCTGAGTTACATCCTGTATTATACTCCAGAGCTGCACTCACTATTCTGCTGGTGCAGTCACTGTGTACATACATTACTTATCCTGTACTGATCCTGAGTTACATCCTGTATTATACTCCAGAGCTGCACTCACTATTCTGCTGGTGCAGTCACTGTGTACATACATTACTTATCCTGTACTGATCCTGAGTTACATCCTGTATTATACTCCAGAGCTGCACTCACTATTCTGCTGGTGCAGTCACTGTGTACATACATTGCTTATCCTATACTGATCCTGAGTTACATCCTGTATTATACTCCAGAGCTGCACTCACTATTCTGCTGGTGCAGTCACTGTGTACATACATTACTTATCCTGTACTGATCCTGAGTTACATCCTGTATTATACTCCAGAGCTGCACTCACTATTCTGCTGGTGGAGTCACTGTGTAAATACATTACTTATCCTGTACTGATCCTGAGTTACATCCTGTATTATACTCCAGAGCTGCACTCACTATTCTGCTGGTGCAGTCACTGTGTACATACATTACTTATCCTGTACTGATCATGAGTTACATCCTGTATTATACTCCAGAGCTGCACTCACTATTCTGCAGGTGGAGTCACTGTGTACATACGTTACTTATCTTGTACTGATCCTGAGTAATATCCTGTATTATACTCCAGAGCTGCACTCACTATTCTGCTGGTGCAGTCACTGTGTACATACATTACATTACTTATCCTGAACCGATCCTGAGTTACATCCTGTATATACCCCAGAGCTGCACTCACTATTCTGCTGGTGGAGTCACTGTGTAAATACATTACTTATCCTGTACTGATCCTGAGTTACATCCTGTATTATACTCCAGAGCTGCACTCACTATTCTGCTGGTGCAGTCACTGTGTACATACATTACTTATCCTGTACTGATCCTGTATTATACCCCAGAGCTGCACTCACTATTCTGCTGGTGCAGTCACGGTGTACATACATTACTTATCCTGTACTGATCCTGAGTTACATCCTGTGTTATACTCCAGAGCTGCACTCACTATTCTGCTGGTGCAGTCACTGTGTACATACATTACTTATCCTGTACTGATCCTGAGTTACATCCTGTATTATACTCCAGAGCTGCACTCACTATTCTGCTGGTGCAGTCACTGGGTACATACATTACTTATCTTGTACTGATCCTGAGTAATATCCTGTATTATACTCCAGAGCTGCACTCACTATTCTGCTGGTGCAGTCACTGTGTACATACATTACTTATCCTGTACTGATCCTGAGTTACATCCTGTATTATACTCCAGAGCTGCACTCACTATTCTGCTGGTGCAGTGACTGTGTACATGACATTACTTATCCTATCCTGATCCTGAGTTACATCCTGTATTATACTCCAGAGCTGCACTCACTATTCTGCTGGTGCAGTCACTGTGTACATACATTACTTATCCTGTACTGATCCTGAGTTATATCCTGTATTATACTCCAGAGCTGCACTCACTATTCTGCTGGTGCAGTCACTGTGTACATACATTACTTATCCTGTACTGATCCTGAGTTACATCATGTATTATACTCCAGAGCTGCACTCGCTATTCTGCTGGTGCAGTCACTGTGTACATACATTACTTATCCTGTACTGATCCTGAGTTACATCCTGTATTATACTCCAGAGCTGCACTCACTATTCTGCTGGTGCGGTCACTGTGTACATACATTACTTATCCTGTACTGATCCTGAGTTACATCCTGTATTATACTCCAGAGCTGCACTCGCTATTCTGCTGGTGCAGTCACTGTGTACATACATTACTTATCCTGTACTGATCCTGAGTTACATCCTGTATTATACTTCAGAGCTGCACTCACTATTCTGCTGGTGCAGTCACTGTGTACATACATTACTTATCCTGTGCTGATCCTGAGTTACATCCTGTATTATACTCCAGAGCTGCACTCACTATTCTGCTGGTGCAGTCACCGTGTACATACATTACTTATCCTGTACTGATCCTGAGTTATATCCTGTATTATACTCCAGAGCTGCACTCACTATTCTGCTGGTGCAGTCACTGTGTACATACATTACTTATCCTGTACTGATCCTGAGTTACATCCTGTATTATACTCCAGAGCTGCACTCGCTATTCCGCTGGTGCAGTCACTGTGTACATACATTACTTATCCTGTACTGATCCTGAGTTACATCCTGTATTATACTCCAGAGCTGCACTCGCTATTCTGCTGGTGCAGTCACTGTGTACATACATTACTTATCCTATACTGATCCTGAGTTACATTCTGTATTATACTCCAGAGCTGCACTCACTATTCTGCTGGTGGAGTCACTGTGTACATACATTACATATCCTGTACTGATCCTGAGTTACATCCTGTATAATACTCCAGAGCTGCACTCACTATTCTGCTGGTGCAGTCACTGTGTACATACATTACATATCCTGTACTGATCCTGAGTTACATTCTGTATTATACTCCAGAGCTGCACTCACTATTCTGCTGGTGCAGTCACTGTGTACATACATTACTTATCCTGTACTGACCCTCAGTTACATCCTGTATTATACTCCAGAGCTGCACTCACTATTCTGCTGGTGCAGTCACGGTGTACATACATTACTTATCCTGCACTGATCCTGAGTTACATCCTGTGTTATACTCCAGAGCTGCACTCACTATTCTGCTGGTGCAGTCACTGTGTACATACATTACTTATCCTGTACTGATCCTGAGTTACATCCTGTATTATACTCCAGAGCTGCACTCACTATTCTGCTGGTGCAGTCACCGTGTACATACATTACTTATCCTGTACTGATCCTGAGTTATATCCTGTATTATACTCCAGAGCTGCACTCACTATTCTGCTGGTGCAGTCACTGTGTACATACATTACTTATCCTGTACTGATCCTGAGTTACATCCTGTATTATACTCCAGAGCTGCACTCGCTATTCCGCTGGTGCAGTCACTGTGTACATACATTACTTATCCTGTACTGATCCTGAGTTACATCCTGTATTATACTCCAGAGCTGCACTCGCTATTCTGCTGGTGCAGTCACTGTGTACATACATTACTTATCCTGTACTGATCCTGAGTTACATTCTGTATTATACTCCAGAGCTGCACTCACTATTCTGCTGGTGCAGTCACTGTGTACATACATTACTTATCCTGTACTGATCCTGAGTTACATCCTGTATTATACTCCAGAGCTGCACTCGCTATTCTGCTGGTGCAGTCACTGTGTACATACATTACTTATCCTGTACTGATCCTGAGTTACATCCTGTATTATACTTCAGAGCTGCACTCACTATTCTGCTGGTGCAGTCACTGTGTACATACATTACTTATCCTGTACTGATCCTGAGTTATATCCTGTATTATACTCCAGAGCTGCACTCACTATTCTGCTGGTGCAGTCACTGTGTACATACATTACTTATCCTGTACTGATCCTGAGTTACATCCTGTATTATACTCCAGAGCTGCACTCGCTATTCTGCTGGTGCAGTCACTGTGTACATACATTACTTATCCTGTACTGATCCTGAGTTACATCCTGTATTATACTCCAGAGCTGCACTCGCTATTCTGCTGGTGCAGTCACTGTGTACATACATTACTTATCCTGTACTGATCCTGAGTTACATTCTGTATTATACTCCAGAGCTGCACTCACTATTCTGCTGGTGCAGTCACTGTGTACATACATTACTTATCCTGTACTGATCCTGAGTTACATCCTGTATTATACTCCAGAGCTGCACTCACTATTCTGCTGGTGCAGTCACTGTGTACATACATTACTTATCCTGTACTGATCCTGAGTTACATCCTGTATTATACTCCAGAGCTGCACTCACTATTCTGCTGGTGCAGTCACTGTGTACATACATTACTTATCCTGTACTGATCCTGAGTTACGTCCTGTATTATACTCCAGAGCTGCACTCACTATTCTGCAGTAGGTGTTGTAGAGGTGGAGCACAGCACACTGTTATTGCCAGTGCCAGCAAGGACTTGTCAGTCGTAGCCAAATAAAAGAGAATTGCGGCACAAAGCTTCTTTTGTCTGCAGTTTATGGCATTTATTAGTGTTAAAGATATAGGTAATATGTGGCGCACAGGGCTGACAAAATCTCTGGTGGAGGTGCTCACAGTACAAGAGGAATCACCCTTCCTCTCAAGATATAATAATGAATAGAAAATACTGGGCACTCTCACTAGCTGTGAAACCACATCGTTTATTGAGGTAATGTTTGAAATAGCAGTATAATAAAATGGATACAATATCTAACTATAACACTCTGTATGCCAATATATTATATAAAATGCATACAACACTTAAAATGACACATAAATCATACAATGGAAAATCCGGAATTTTGACTTTAAAACAGTACAATACCGCCAGATGGTTGGGTTATGGGTGTCCTAAAATGTTCACAAAGTCTGTGGAAAAGTGCAGCAGTGCAATCTCTTTGAGATATGCGATCTTAATGTTAAAACCTCTTGCTATCAGAGGATATCAGTTGGTGATTTAGTTACAGTGATGGGTATGCGGCGTCCCGCTGTACTCACTGTTTGATTCAAGTTAAGTTGATTTTCTCTAGTTGCTTTATCTTGCTGGTGTTCCGGTACACTGGATGTCTGTGTCTGGTCCTCACTCGTGCTTTTCTTGTTCCTCACGATCCCTTGTGACTGCCGCTCCGTAAATGTAAGAGCCGGCACTCCGCGCTTGGACTTTGTTTGCACGTGTGCTTGGTATCTCGTGCTTCTGTGTCCACGTCCTCTGTAGATGCGCGTCCTGGGATGTAGGTGGGCACTGGAGGTATCACCGCAAGTAAAACTGACGTCCGTCAGGGGGTCTTTTTGCACCAAACGCGTTTCGGGGTGTTAATACCCCTTCCTCAGTGGTAATGACTCCCCCTTGTAGCCTTCCTTATAAGGTCTTTTCCTAATTGGATTTTGCAAACCTGCTGTGCAGCTTAGTTTTTTTCTTTTTTTCCCCCAAATCCTGGTTTGGATTCCCAGTGGCTATTTGATTAAACATCCATCTAAATTAGCAGCATTAGAACATTATATTCTATAACTTCTACATCATTTGTATCAATAGTTAAAAGGTTAAAAAGACATACAAAATTCATGCTACCAATAAATATATATATATATATATAGATGTACTAAATGACAGATCCGCTGGTAATCTCATCAGTATGTAATCAAGAGATAACCACACACTTGGTAAAAACCTGCGTTATTCATGCGGTTTTATACTTTGTATTTTTATATATAGTCCGCCCTTCTCAGAGATATTTCTATAATACCTTCTCTTCCTCTTTCTCCATATATGGGAACCCACATATGCGAAAACATATGGCACTTCATAATTATTATTAGATCTTTTTCATTCATATTTTCTACATGTTCTCAGTCTTGGTTTTGCAATATAGGTTGCATAGGGGAGAGGTATGTATATGGATACGCGGTTCATATATGAATTAGGCGGATCATGAACAAGAAGGACCGGTGGATGTCCACCGCAAAGGGTCGGACCCCCCCAGACATATAGTTACTGGAAGGGGTCCGGCCCCCAGCGGCGGGCACCCACCTATCTCACAGGAATCCAAATAATTCGAACTCTGCGTTCAGTCCGCCTGGTATGAGTGTATTCAGTTCATATATTCTCTGCGTCTCCAGCCTCGACATTTTACCTATGTGGTCTCCCCCCCCTCCATTCTTTAGTAACCTTATCTATTGCAGCAAATTTCATGCCCGATGGATTTTGATTATGTATTGTTTTAAAATGTTTTGACAGGACATGTGTTTCTAGACCTTTTTTGATATTCGCTATGTCTTCCGAGATGCGTTTCCTTAGGGTTATTTTTGTCCTCCCCACATACTGTTTCCCACATGGGCATTCTATAATATATATTACATTTTCGGAGCTGCATGTTATGAAGTCCTTTATCACATGTTTATGTTTATTCGTTGTTGATATAATCTCTCCTATCTTTCGTGGGAATGTAGTGATTTTGCAATTTCCACATTGTCCGCACCTATAGAATCCCTCCATATTAATCCAACTTTGTACAGTGGGTACATTTTTCTTATTATTATCCCTTTTAACTGTAGGTGCCACAATATTCGCCAAGTTTCGGGCTTTAGTAAACGAAATACAGGGACTAGTTGAGATTAGGGGACCTATAGTTTTATCCTTTTTTAAAATATGCCAATGTTTGCATAGTATCCCCTGAATCTTTTTATATTCATTGTTAAATGGCAAAATTATTCTTATTTGATCAGACTTAACTTCTTTCCCCTCCCCCATTTTAGTTTCAAAGAATTCCTCTCTATTCATTCTTCTTACTTTCTCCAGGGATCCCTTTATTAAGTCTTCGGGGTAATCCTTTTCTCTAAAAGCCTCTGTCATTTTTATCGCTTCTTTTTCAAATTGCTCATCTACTGTACAGTTGCGCTTTATTCTTCGAAATTGCCCTTGTGGGATATTCATCAACCAGTTGGGGAGATGACAGCTACTGTAGAGGATGTAGCTATTCCTTGTGGCAGGTTTTATATATGTGCAGCTTTTTAGTATATTATCTTCAACATATATTTTTAAATCTAAAAACTCCAAAGTCTCCTGATTAATACTGTGGGTAAAATTCAAATTAAAATCGTTAATATTTATATCTTTTAAAAAATTTTCCAAATTATCTCTCCCCGATTTCCAAATTAAAAAAACGTCGTCAATATATCTTTTCCAGAGCACCAGGTCCGTCCCCAGTCGGGGGGCAATGACTCGATCCTCCCAATCTGCCATAAACAGATTGGCATAACTGGGGGCGAACCTGGTGCCCATCGCCGTGCCCTGGGTCTGTAAATAAAGTGTTACATCACTTGGGATTTATTTACATCTCAGAAGCAAAATAGTCACATACAGTGGATATAAAAAGTCTACACGCCCCTGTTAAAATGTCAGGTTTCTGTGATGTAAAAAAATGAGACAAAGATAAATAATTTCTGAAATTTTTCCACCTTTAATGTGACCTATAAACTGTACCACTCAATTGAAAAACAAACTGAAATCTTTTAGGTGGAGGGAAGAAAACTAAACAAAAAATATATAATGTGGTTCCATAAGTGTGCACACCCTCTTATAACTGGGGATGTCGCTGTGTTCAGAATTAAGCAATCACATTCAAAATTCTGTTAAATAGGAGTCAGCATACACCGGCCATCATGTAAAGTGCCTCTGATTAACCCCGAATAAAGTTCAGCTGCTCTAGTTAGTCTTTCCTGAAATTTTCTTAGTCACATCCCACAGCAAAAGCCATGGTCCACAGAGAGCTTCCATTGTTAAAAGGTATCAGTCAGGAGAAGGGGACAAAAGAATTTCCAAGGCATTAGATCTATCATGGAACACAGTGAAGACCGTCATCATCAAGTGGAGAAAATATGGCACAACGGTGACATTACCAAGAACTGGACGTCCCTAGAAAACTGATGAAAAGACGAGAAGAAAACTGGTCTGGGAGGCGACCAAGAGGCCTACAGCAACATTAAAGGAGCCGCAGGAATATCTGGCAAGTACTGGCTGTGTGGTACAGGTGACAACAATCTCCCATATTCTTCATATGTCTGGGTTATGGGGTAGAGGGGCAAGACGAAAGCCTTTTCTTAGGAAGAAAAACATCCATGCCAAGCTACATTTTGCAAAAACACATCTGAAGTCTCCCAAAAGCATGTGGGAAAAGGTGTTATGGTCTGATGCAACCAAGGTTGAACTTTTTGGCCATAATTCCAAAAGATATGTTTGGACAACACTGCACATCACCAAAATAACCCCATCCCCACAGTGAAGCATGGTGGTGGCAGCATCATGCCAATGGGCTGTTCTTCTTCAGCTGGACCTGGGGCCTTAATTAAGCTAGAGGGAATTATAAACAGTTCAAAATACCAGTCAATATTAACACAAAACCTTTAGGCTTCTGCTAGAAAGCTGAACATGAAGAGGAACTTCATCTTTCAGCATGACAACAAACCAAAGCATACATCCAAATCACCAAAAGGAATGGCTTCACCAGAAGAAGATGAAAGTTTTGGAATGGCCCAGCCAGAGCCCAGACCTGAATCCGATTGAAAATCTGTGGGGTGATCTGAAGAGGGCAGTGCCCAGGAGATGCCCTCGCAATCTGACAGATTTGGAGTATTTTTGCATAGAAGAGTGGGCAAATCTTGTGCCATGCTGATAGACTCATACCCAAAAAGACTGAGTGCTGTAATAAAATCAAAAGGTGCTTCAACAAAGTATTAGTTTAAGGGTGTGCACACTTACGCAACCATATTATTTTATATTTTTTCTTCCCTCTACCTAAAAGATTTCAGTTTGTTTTTCAATTGAGTTGTACAGTTTATAGGTCACATTAAAGGTGCAAAAAGTTCTGAAATGATTTATCTTTGTCTCATTTTTTTTACATCACAGAAACCTGACATTTTAACAGGGGTCTGTAGACTTTTTTTTTAGGGCAGACTAGATGGGCCAAATGGTTCTTATCTGCCGACACATTCTATGTTTCTATGTTTTTATTTCCACTGTACACTAGATTTGGCGACCGGACGTTTTGGCCTATTAAGGCCTTCCTCAGCTGTCTGTTAGCTAAGATAAGACAATATGAATACATTGAGTGACTGGATATATGTGCAACAATAAAAAAATGTAAGTGCATAATCAAACAAATCAATTAAAAGGCAAATAAATGAATAAAGATATATACATAATCGTCAGGAGAGTACACAGTGTCCAATGCATATAACTGAATATACATCAGAGGTTGTGTTGTGGCAAGTTATGGTATAAACAGGTATGGTGGGAAGCTTAATCCTAGTTCCTGGTAGGGCTTCTATAGTAAAAGTATAGGAGGAATGGTAATCACTTTTATGGCCATATAGGATAAACTGGACATCATTGGTAATGGTACATGAGGTCATATACAGGTGGCTAATATAAAAGTGATTTATATTTATATTTATGTTTTTAAATCACTTTTATATTAGCACCAGACGGTCTTCCACCAAGTCCAGTCTCAGTAGCCAAGAGTCTGGTCAACACAATCCTCACCCTGATTCTCCTTCCTCCCACCATGGAGAGTATTGGCAAACAATTTATCCCCCACTCAGTGTCACGAAAGGTGAGGGAAGGAGATACCCTCTTCCCTTTACTACATTAGGGATTGGGAAAGGGACCTGCAGATTGCCTTTACTGACAAAGACATCCAAACGATGTTAACTGCCCCAAAAATAACACCAAGATGTATCACAATACAGGAAAATGCATATAAAGTCCTCACCAGATGTTACCTAACACCTGATAAATTAAGGAAAATGTATGGGACTACATCAGACAAATGCTGGAGATGTCAAAACCAGGTTGGTAACTTCATCAACATTTGGTGGTCTTGTCCTAAACTGAGAGATTTCTGGAACGCAATTTTTGCAAAAATCAAAGCTATATTTAAACTAACAGATAAACAGCTGTAACATCATCCTAGTATAGCATTACTTTATCTCCTACCGGAAGAACTTTCGTCTACCACAAAAAACATTAATTAGGATTTAGCTCGCAGCAGCGAGATTACGCATCCACAGAACTGGAAAGCGGAAACAATACCCTCACAAGCACATTGGCAGATAAAGGTTAATGAAGTGGCTAGGCTGGAAGAGTTATCCCACTGGGAACTTAGATCCAATCATAAATATGAAATACAAACCGGATTCCAAAAAAGTTGGGACACTATACAAATCGTGAATAAAAACTGAATGCAATGATGTGGAGGCGCCAACTTCTAATATTTTATTCAGAATAGAACATAGATCACGGAACAAAAGTTTAAACTGAGAAAATGTACAATTTTAAGGGAAAAATATGTTGAATCAGAATTTCATGGTGTCAACAAATCCCCAAAAAGTTGGGACAAGGCCATTTTCACCACTGTGTGGCATCTCCCCTTCTTCTTACAACACTCAACAGACGTCTGGGGACCGAGGAGACCAGTTCCTCAAGTTTAGAAATAGGAATGCTCTCCCATTCTTCTAATACAGGCCTCTAACTGTTCAATCATCTTGGGCCTTCTTTGTTGCACCTTCCTCTTTATGATGCGCCAAATGTTCTCTATAGGTGAAAGATCTGGACTGCAGACTGGCCATTTCAGTACCCGGATCCTTCTCCTACGCAGCCATGATGTTGTGATTGATGCAGAATGGGGTCTGGCATTATCTTGTTGAAAAATGCAGGGTCTTCGCTGAAAGAGATGACGTCTGGATGGGAGCAGATGTTGTTCTAGAACCTGAATATATTTTTCTGCATTGATGGTGCCTTTCCAGACATGCAAGCTGCCCATGCCACACGCACTCATGCAACCCCATACCATCAGAGATGCAGGCTTCTGAACTGAGCGTTGATAACAACTTGGGTTGTCCTTGTCCTCTTTGGTCCGGATGACATGGCGTCCCAGATTTCCAAAAAGAACTTCGAATCGTGACTCGTCTGACCACAGAACAGTCTTCCATTTTGCCACACTCCATTTTAAATGATCCCTGGCCCAGTGAAAACGCCTGAGCTTGTGGATCTTGCTTAGAAATGGCTTCTTCTTTGCACTGTAGAGTTTCAGCTGGCAACGGCGGATGGCACGGTGGATTGTGTTCACTGACAATGGTTTCTGGAAGTATTCCTGAGCCCATTCTGTGATTTCCTTTACAGTAGCATTCCTGTTTGTGGTGCAGTGTCGTTTAAGGGCCCGGAGATCACGGGCATCCAGTATGGTTTTACGGCCTTGACCCTTACGCACAGAGATTGTTCCAGATTCTCTGAATCTTCGGATGATGTTATGCACAGTTGATGATGATAGATGCAAAGTCTTTGCAATTTTTCGCTGGGTAACACCTTTCTGATATTGCTCCACTATCTTTCTGCGCAACTTTGTGGGAATTGGTGATCCTCTACCCATCTTGGCTTCTGAGAGACACTGCCACTCTGAGAAGCTCTTTTTATTCCCAATCATGTTGCCAATTGACCTAATTAGTGATAATTGGTCTTCCAGCTCTTCGTTATGCTCAAATTTACTTTTTCCAGCCTCTTATTGCTACTTGTCCCAACTTTTTGGGGATTTGTTGACACCGTGAAAATTTGAATCAACGTATTTTTCCTTTAAAATGATACATTTACTCGGATTAAACGTTTGATCTGTCATCTACGTTCTATTACAAATAAAATATTGACATTTGCCATCTCCACATCATTGCATTCAGTTTTTATTCACAATTTGTTTAGTGTCCCAACTTTTTTGGAATCCAGTTTGTAATTTGGGCGCCATGGTGGTCAGGAAACACCTAATGAGCAGGAATACGGAACACTAGATTTAGTTCACGGGAATCCCGGTATATTTACACACTCACAGAACAGAGAGCTCCCCTCTAACTACCTATGTAGAGTAACTACCACAGTTGGACTGGCGTGGATGATAACACTTATCGTCATCTTTCAACTAAAACAGTTGACTGGACATACCATTAGTCGCTTCTCCACCCCTTCCCCCCTATATTTTGTGTTTCCCTCACCTTGTACCACTCCCTCCCCTCTTCAACCGGAACTTATCAGTTTATAAATGTTTAATATGATTATATAAAGCCAGTAATTCCCTACCGGTCTTCCTTTCACAAATGTTTAAGGTCTCTCCTCCACTTAGGAGTGGGGATCATGACACATGGACATTATATACCTACTAAATAATTCCATTCTGACATTCTGAAGGTGTCCGGTTATAAGGAAGAAAATGCCTTAACTGCTATATTTCTTTTTCTTGCCAACGTTTTATGTTTGTAACCTTTGTTAAAAAAAAATTTTAAAGATAAAAAAAGAAAAGAAGGGGAGCGGAAGCAAAACATTCCTTTATGATAGAAAAAGCCTGTAATGCCTCTTCCGACCAGACAGAGAAGTCAGCACTCTTCTTAGTCATATCAGTCAAAGGTTTGACAACAGTGGAATAATTCAGGATGAACTTTCTGTAGTAATTAGTAAATCCCAAAAACCGCATCAGAGCTTTCTGATTCTCTGGCCGGTCCCATTCCAGTACCGCACGGACCTTTTTGAGATCCATGCGAAAACCTGAGGCAGAAAGTAAGTAACCCAGAAACTGCAGCTCCTGAACAGCAAACACACATTTTTCCAGCTTAGCATACAATTTATTCTCCCGAAGGATCAATAATACTTGTCTTAAATGATCCCGATGAGTCTCCATATCGGGTGAGTAAATTAGTATGTCATTGAGGTAAATAACACTCCCCACCAAATTATAAATAATGTCATTGATAAAGTGCTGGAAGACTGCCGGGGCATTAGCCAAACCAAAGGGCATAACCAGGTTTTCGAAGTGACCCTCAGGGGTATTGAAGGCCGTCTTCCATTCATCCCCTTCCTTGATTTTGATCAGATTATAAGCCCCTCTTAAATCCAACTTAGAAAACACCTTGGTACCGACAATCTGATCAAATAGATTCGGTATCAAGGGAAGGGGATAATGGTCACGGACAGTAATGAGATTCAGTTCCCGGAAATCTAAACAAGGTCTAAGGGACTCGTCTTTTTTCTTTACAAAAAAGAAGCCTGCTGCTATAGGTGATTTAGATGGTCTAATATGACCTTTTGTCAAACTCTCGGCAATATACTAACGCATAGCTACTCTTTCGGGTTGGGAAAGATTATATAACTGAGATTTTGGCAATTTAGCTCCGGGAATAAGATTGATCGGACAATCATACTCTCGGTGAGGGGGCAACTCCTGATCTCCACCCTCCAAGAATACGTGCGAAAAATCATCTAGAAATGGAGGTAGCACCTTAGTGGATACCACGGAAATAGATGCACCGAGACAGTTGTCCATACAAAACACACTCCAATTAATGATTTGTCTAGTTTGCCAATGAATTATAGGATTATCTTTCATCAACCATGGTAAACCCAGAACCATAGGAGAAGGCAAACACTTCAGAACAAAACAAAAAATAGATTCAACATGAGAATCACCCACCCTCAAATGAATATCCTGCACAATATGAGTTAGACATTTTTGCGAGAGAGGAGCGGAATCTATAGCAAACACTGATATCTCTTTGTTTAATGCGCTAGTTATAAAACCATGACTCTGAACAAATTGATAATCAATAAGATTAACCCCTGCACCACTGTCAACAAATACTTCTAACTCAATATCTTCAGAGTCTAGCCCCACCATGGCAGGCAGGAGAAAACAGGTACTGCAGGTAGAATACAAATAAACCTGTTCTGACTCCCCATTCACAATACAAAGAGTAAGGGAACTCGTTTTTCCTTTGAAAGAACCCCCCTTTTTTTTTTTTCATTACCACTTTAAGGCTTAATAAAAGGACACACATTTATGAAATGTCCTTCTTTACCACAGATATAACCACAGTCTTTTCTGCACTCTAGAGTTCCTATAACCAGGGTAAGAAGAGACCTGACCTAACTGCATAGGTTCATCTCCAGTCCCTAGTTCCAGTGTCACTGTACCCCGAGGGACAGGAGGGACAGATTCCCCATATGACAGTGCCTCCTGCCTGAGGGGAACCTTGCACCTCTCCTTCAGACATCTATCAATCCTTATGGCTAGGGACATGGCCGCCTCCAATGAATCGAGGTTTTCATGAAACGCAAGGGCGTCTTTTAATCTCTCAGACAGTCCTTCTTTAGAATTTTTTTTTTCCCAAGACATCACTGGGGGATGCACTGTAAGGTAGTATAATAATTAGAATCTAGATATCCAGGTGATAGGTCCTCTTTAATAATGATGAGTGGCCACTAGAGATGTTCCTTGGCAGTAATGTATATAATGCCTTTTTTTCTGAAAAGGCAGTGTTTACATTAAAAAGCTTGCAGAGACATGTTATAGACACCAGAACTACTACGTTTAGCTGTTGTGGTTCTGGTGACTATAGTGTCCCCTAATAAGGAGGGAAAAAAAGAATCAGCACAAAAGTATCAAATAAAATGGCTGTTTCATTATTCTAAAACTTAAAAAAGCACAACTTCTGACATAAATATATAGTATTTTGCAGATTACTTAATTTTTTTTTACAATGTGCAGATAATACTGTACTACTAATCCCTCCATCCAACCCTCCATACAGGGTAATACAGCACCACATACCTCTTACATCCAGTGACGTCACTTTGATGTAGATGTTCTCTTTCCTCATCTTCTCCTTTCAGACCTTCAGACCAGACCACCATTTTTAAGCCAGTTCTCGTCTCTGCAGTTTGACAAACAAAATCTTAGTTTACTACTTTTCTATCATCCTCCCATCTTCTGGACAAATCGTCCTACCACCCCCAATACTGTGCCGCTGTGCTCCCTAATACTATACTGCAGAAACAGATAAACCCCCTGATAATACTAGTACCACACAGATAGCACCCTTCAATAATTATTGGCACACAGTGCCCTAAAATAACTGCATCCAGCAAATATTGTCCCTGTCACTAATAGTATAAACATAACGTCCCCGAAAAATAATTGTGGTAAGCTGATACTGTACCAAGGTGCCCCCACAGTAATAGTACTCCCAAAAGTCCCACCAATAGGAATAATTCTCTGCTAGAGCACACATGGTAGTAATAGTGCTCCTACAGGGCCCCCAACATGTCCCCACTGTGCCCCAGAAGTAATAATGCTCACATAGTGCCCATACTAGTTATCATGTTCCCCATAGACCCCCAGTAGTAATAAAGCCCATAAAGCCCATCATAATGCCCCCCAGTAGTAATCATTCTCCTTATAATGTGACAGTGCAAAAAGCATTTTAAAGCCCCCAGTTGAGCTAATGTCCCCATAGTGCCCCCATAATGTGCTAGTATAAAATACCACTATATAGGGCCCCTTCTTTGTGGCCTCAGTAGAAGCCACATAGTGTTCCTCTTCCCTCTTCCCCCATATAAAATACCCCTTCTTTGTGGCCTCAGTAGATGCCCCCATAGTGCCCCCAATAATGTGCCAGTAAAAGTTTCCCCATAGATGCTCCCTTAGTGCCACCCAATAATGTGCCAGTAAAAAGTGCCACCAATAATGTGAGAGTAAGAAGTGCCCCCATAGATGCCCCCACAGTGCCCCCTAATAATGTGCCAGTAATATGTGCCCAGATAGATGCCCCCAATAATGTTCCAGTAACAAGTGCCCCCATAGATGCCCCCCAATTATGTGCCAGTGTCAAGAACCCCCATAGATGCCCCCAATCATGTTCCAGTAACAAGTACCCCCATAGATACCCCCAATCATTTGCCAGTAACAAATCCCTCCATAGATGCCCCTAATCCTGTGCCAGTACAAGTACCCCCATAGATGCCCCCCAATCATGTGCCAATAACAATTGCCCCATGGATGCCCCACAATCATGCACAAGTAACAAGTACCCCCATAGATGCCTCCCAATCATGTGCCAGTAACAAGTGCCCCAATAGATGCCCCCAATCATGTGCCAGTAACAAGTACCCCCACAGATGCCCTCAATCATTTGCCAGTGAAAAATACCCCGATAGATGCCCCCAATCATGTGCCAGTACAAGTACCCCCATAGATGCCCCCAATCATGTGCCAATAACAATTGCCCCGATAGATGCCCCACAATCATGCACAAATAACAAGTGCCCCCATAGATGCCCCCCAATCATGTGCCAGTAGCAAGTGCCCCATAGATGCCCCCCAATCATGTGCCAGTAACAAGTGCCCCAATAGATGCCCCAATCATGTGCCATTAACAATTGTCCCCATAGATGCCCCCCAATCATGTTCCAGTAACAAGTACCCCCACAGATGCCCCCCAGTAATTTGCCAGTGAAAAATATCCCCATAGATGCCCCCAATCATGTGCCAGTACAAGTACCCCATAGATGCCCCAATCATGTGCCAATAACAATTACCCCATAGATGCCCCAAATCATGTACAAGTAACAAGTGCCCCTATAGATGCCCCCAATCATGTGCCAGTAACAAGTGCCCCCATAGATGCCCCCAATCATGTGCCAGTAACAAATGCCCCCATAGATGCCCCCCAATCATGTGCCAGTAACAAGTGCCCCCATAGATGCCCCCAATCATGTGCCAGTAACAAGTGCCCCCATAGATGCCCCCCAATCATGTGCCAGTAACAAGTGCCCCCATAGATGCCCCCTAATCATGTGCCAGTAACAAGTGCCCCCATAGATGCCCCCCAATCATGTGCCAGTAACAAGTGCCCCCATAGATGCCCCCCAATCATGTGCCAGTAACAAGTGCCCCCATAGATGCCCCCAATCATGTGCCAGTAACAAGTGCTCCATAGATGCCCCCAATCATGTGCCAGTAACAAGTACCCCCATAGATGCCCCCAATCATGTGCCAGTAACAAGTGCCCCCATAGATGCCCCCAATCATGTGCCAGTAACAAGTGCTCCATAGATGCCCCCAATCATGTGCCAGTAGCAAGTACCCCCATAGATGCTCCCAATCATGTGCCAGTAACAAGTGCCCCCATAGATGCCCCCAATCATGTGCCAGTAAGTAGTACCATATGAAAAAAAATAACACTTACACTTGCCACCATTAGGCTGGCAGCGATGTGATATAGGCCTCATCCGGCCTGTGTCCCGCGCTGTATGGCTCAGGCAGCATAATGACACCATCGCGCCGCCTGCACCGGCCTCTGATAGGAACGGGGAATGGAGACGACTCACCCCTGCCCCGCCGCGGCACATCTATCTGTTTCGCTGTCCTGAGTATGACTATGGAGACAATGGAAGCGCTCATCTCTCTGTGCCCTGACGCCGCCACCACTTGTCACCAGGGCCGTGCCGCCTGGGGCCATCACCTCACTTTGCCTAATTGGCGGTGCAGCCCTGCTAGTGCCCCCTGGAATTTTGCGCCTGGGTCAACAGCCCCCCCGGCCCCCCCCCCACACGGGGCTCAAGAGGCAGCTGCCTTGGGCATCCCAGGAGCAACTAGACCTGGGGCAGCTGCCCCTCTTGCCCTGCATTAAAGATGGCCCTGCCTACAAAGCTCAAGAAACTGCATGGCTCCAAAGTCATATGCTACACCGAACGCATACCTCGAGTCCATATGGATGTTCACCTCTTTTCCCTTACCCAGATTACACGCTGCAGTGATTACCTTCAGCTCCACATCTTGTGTCAAACAACTAGAAGGGAGTGGCTTCTGTATTTTTTGCCTCATCATTGTGGACTACGGCATACCCGGCGTCGAATCTTCCTTGGTCCTTGTCCCCTGATAGCAAGCCATCTACAAAATACTCAGCAGAAGGGTTATTGAGTGGGAATCCACTTACTTCCATACATTCCAAAGCTTGACTATAGTATTTATACTTCATGTTAAATGAGCATTCCTCACTGACTAATGGGAAATTAGATACTGGTTTTCACCCTGTTCTCTGCTTTCGCCATGTTCTCCCTCCTTTTCTAAATCCACCAGCAACAAGGTGGTTGGATTCAGAACATTGCAAACCTTAACTAGATTGGAGGTTAAGAGAAATGAAACCTCACATTTGGTGAATCTAACCTTGGAAAGGTGTCTGGTCTAGCTGGAGACTGGTGTCTGGTTTGATAAAATTTCAGACATTGCATGGGGCTCTTGCAGCTTTTTAACGAGTTCAGCTGCAGCCACAACTGTTCACACATAAATGGAGATCCAATGATTACATGGTCCAGAACCACTGAGTAATACCCCAACAGTATATGCCTGCCTCCATGGTCTTGGTTCAGGACTCCTCTAGGTGTGCTGACCCTGTAAAACATTATTTTCAAGTGCATGTTGTTCAGCTAACGCTCTAAAACATTATTTGTGAGTGCCTTCAGTTGAGCTGACCCTGTAAAAGATGTTAGGTGTGGGCCGGCAGGTGACCTGACCCTGTAAAATATTATATGCGAGGGCCTGCAGTTGAGCTGACCCTGTAAAACATTATATACAAGGGCCTGCAGTTGAGCTGACCCTGTAAAACATTATATGCGAGGGCCTGCAGTTGAGCTGACCCTGTAAAAGATTTTAGGTGAGGGCCGGCAGGTGACCTGACCCTGTAAAATATTATATGTGAGGGCCTGCAGTTGAGCTGACACTTTAAAAGATTATATGCGAGTGCCTGCAGGTGAGCTGACCCTGTAAAAGATTTTAGGTGCGGGCCTGTTGGTGAGCTGACCCTCTAAAAGGTTGTAGGTGTGGGCCTGCAGGGGAGCTGATGCTCTAAAACATATGCGAGTGCATGCTGTTCAAATGACGCTCTCAAACATTATATGCGAGTGTATGCTGTACAGCTGACGCTTTAAAACATTCTTTTCAAGTGCATGTTGTTTAGCTGACACTCTAAAACATTATTTGCGAGTGCCTTTAGGTGAGCTGATCCAGTAAAACATTATTTTCAAGTGCATGTTGTTCAGCTGATGCTCTAAAACATTATTTGTGAGTGCCTTTAGTTGAGCTGACGCTCTAAAACATTATATGTGAGTGCATGCTGTACAGCTGACGCTCTAAAACATTATTTTTAAGTGCATGTTGTTCAGCTGACGCTCTAAAACATTATTTGCAAGTGCCTTTAGGTGATCTTACGCTCTAAAACATTTTTTTCAAATGCATGTTGTTCAGGTGACTCTCTAAAACATTTTTTGCGAGTGCCTTCAAGTGAGCTGATGATCTAAAACATTATATGCGAGGGCCTGCAGGTGATCTGACCCTACAAAACATTATTTGCGAGGGCCTGCAGTTGAGCTGACCCTGTAAAACATTAGGGGCGAGGGCCTGCTGGTGCGCTGATGCTCTAAAACATTATATGCGAGTGCCTGCAGGTGAGCTGACGCTCTAAAACATTATATGCAAGTGCATGCTGTTCAAATGACTCTCTAAAACATTATATGCGAGTGCATGTTGTACAGCTGACGCTCTAAAACATTATTTTCAAGTGCATGTTGTTCAGCTGATGCTTTAAAACATTATTTGCGAGTTCCTTTAGGTGAGCTGACGCTCTAAAACAATATTTTCAAGTGCATGTTGTTCAGCTTACGCTCTAAAGCGTTATTTGTGAGTGCCTTCAGGTGAGCTGATGCTCTAAAACATTATATGCAAGTGCATGCTGTACAGCTGACGCTCTAAAACATGTTTTCAAGTGCATGTTGTTCAGCTGACGCTCTAAAACATTATTTGTGAGTGCCTTCAGGTGAGCTGACGCTCTAAAACATTATATGCAAGTGCATGCTGTACAGCTGACGCTCTAAAACATTATTTTCAAGTGCATGTTGTTCAGCTGATGCTCTAAAACATTATTTGTGAGTGCCTTCAGGTGAGCTGACGCTCTAAAGCATTATATGCAAGTGCATGCTGTACAGCTGACGCTCAAAAACATTATATGCAAGTGCATGCTGTACAGCTGATGGTCTAAAACATTTTATGCGAGGGCCTGCAGGTGATCTGACCCTCTAAAACATTATTATATACGAGGGCCTGCTGCTGAGCTGATGCTCTAAAACATTATATGCGAGTGCAGGCTGTTCAAATGATGCTCTAAAACATGATATGCGAGTGCATGCTGTACAGCTGACGCTCTAAAATATTATATGCGAGTGCATGCTGTTCAAATGACGCTCAAAAACATTATTTGTGAGTGCCTTTAGGTGAGCTGATGCTCTAAAACATTATATGCGAGGGCCTGCAGGTGAGCTGACCCTGTAAAACAATATATGCGAGGGCCTGCTGCTGAGCTGATTCTCTAAAACATTAGGGGCGAGGGCCTGCAGGTGAGCTGATGCTCTAAAACATTATTTGCAAGTGCATGCTGTACAGCTGACACTCTAAAACATTATTTGTGAGTGCCTTCAGGTGAGCTGATGCTCTAAAACATTAGGGGTGAGGGCCTGCTGGTGCATTGATGCTCTAAAACATTATTTGCGAGTGCCTGCAGGTGAGCTGACGCTCTAAAACATTATATGCAAGTGCATGCTGTTCAAATGACTCTCTAAAACATTATATGCGAGTGCATGCTGTACAGCTGACGCTCTAAAACAATATTTTCAAGTGCAAGTTGTTCAGCTAATGCTCTAAAACATTATTTGCGAGTGCCTTTAGGTGAGCTGACACTCTAAAACCTTATATGCAAGTGCATGTTGTTCAAATGACTCTCTAAAACATTATATGCGAGTGCATGCTGTACAGCTGACGCTCTAAAACATTATTTTTAAGTGCATGTTGTTCAGCTGACGCTCTAAAACATTATTTGCGAGTTCCTTTAGGTGAGCTGACGCTCTAAAACAATATTTTCAAGTGCATGTTCTTCAGCTTACGCTCTAAAACATCATTTGTGAGTGCCTTCAGGTGAGGTGACGCTCTAAAACATTATATGCAAGTGCATGCTGCAAAGCTGACGCTCTAAAACATTATTTTTAAGTGCATGTTGCTCTGCTGACGCTCTAAAACATTATATGCAAGTGCATGCTGTACAGCTGATGGTCTAAAACATTATATGCGAGGGCCTGCAGTTCAAATGACGCTCTAAAACATGATATACAAGTGTCTTCAGGTGAGCAGACGCTCTAAAACATTATTTGTGATTGCCTTCAGGTGAGCTGACGCTCTAAAACATTATATGCGAGTGCATGCTGTACATCTGACGCTTTAAATCATTATTTTCAAGTGCATGTTGTTCAGCCGACACTCTAAAACATTATTTGTGAGTGCCTTTAGGTGAGCTGATGCTCTAAAACATTATTTTCAAGTGCAAGTTGTTCAGCTAACGCTTTAAAACATTATTTGCGAGTGCCTTTAGGTGAGCTGACACTCTAAAACATTATATGCAAGTGCATGCTGTTCAAATGACTCTCTAAAACATTATATGCAAGTGCATGCTGTTCAAATTACTCTCTAAAACATTATATGCGAGTGCATGCTATACAGCTGACGCTCTAAAACATTATATGTGCATGCATTCTGTACAGATGACGCTCTAAAACATTATTTTCAAGTGCATGTTGTTCAGCTGACGCTCTAAAACATTTGCGAGTGCCTTCAAGTGAGCTGACCCTCTAAAACATTATATATGAGTGCATGCTGTTCAGCTGACCCTATAAAAAAATTTGAGTTGAGGGTCTGCCGTTGAGCTGACCCTATAAAAAAATTTGAGTTGAGGGCCTGCAGTTGAGCTGACCCTATAAAAAAAATTGAGTTGAGGGCCTGCAGTTGTGCTAACCCTATAAAAAAATTAAAGTGGAAGGAATATATACAATCTGGATGAGGAGGAAAAAACAAGATTAAACCATATACTCTTTTTTTGTTGTGGAAAAAGTGCATGGGAATTCAGTACAGTAGATTGAGTACATTATAAATGATAGATTGAAATTGCCTTTATGTTCATCATCAGCTCAGCCCTCCTCTGGTGGAGTTGAGAAGTCAGGGGCTATCCAGGCCTTGTTCATTTTTATCTGAGTCAACCTGTCAGCTTTGCTAGTGGACAAGCGGATACGCTTATCTGTTATAATGCCTCCAGCAGCACTAAATACACGCTCAGACAAAACGCTGGTGGCAGGGCAGGCCAGCACCTTCAAGGTGTAGAGCGCAAGTTCGTGCCACGTGTCCAGCTTGGACACCCAGTAGTTGTAAGGCACTGAGGGATCATTTAGGACGCTGACACGGTCTGCTATGTATTCCTTCACCATCTTCCAAAACTTTTCCCTCCTTGTACTACTTCAGAATGAGGTTGCTGGCGGGGTGTCATGAAAGTGTTCCATGCCTTGGAGAGTGTTGCCTTGCCTGTGTTGGAACTGCTGTATGTTCGCCTTGTCGCCCTTCCTCGGTTGCCTAAGGAAGTATGGACTCTGCCAGGCGCGTTGTCAGATGGAAAATTTTGAAGCAATCTCTCAACAAGTACCTTCTGGTATTGCACCTTTTTACTCATCCTATCCACCACAGAAATGAGAGATGAGAAGGGTGAACAACCAGTAATCCGTGTTATCTAAAATGCATAAAACGCGAGGGTCGCGGGTAAGGCAGCCTAACATGAAGTCAGCTATGTGTGCCAGAGTACCAACAGGCAAGACGTCGATGTCGACATCAGGATGACTCTCCATTTCAACCCCATTCACGCTGAACAGATGGAATTCAAGTTCTATCTATGGGTACTACCCACTGTAGCAGAGGCAACTGTCTCCAGCTCCTCCTCCTCCTCCTCATGGTCAAATTTGCGCTGAGAAGACCAACTGTGGGTGGTCTGGCTATCACCCTGTGTAATGTCCTCCCCCAGTTCCTCGTCTGCCACGTTCAGAGCCTCGTCCTTAATTGTGAGCAGCGATCGTTTGAGTAGACACAGCAGTGGGATGGTTACGCTGATAATAGCGTTATCGCCACTAACCATCTGTGTAGATTCATCAAAGTTTTTTAAAACCTCACACAGGTCTGACATCAATGCCCACTCCTCACTTGTTAGTAGTAGCAGTTGACTTGAAAGGCGATGACCATGTTGCAGCTGGTATTCCACAACTGTCCTCTGCTGCTCACAAAGCCTGGCCCACATGTGGAACGTGGAGTAACAGCACATGCTCACGTCGCACAACAGTCGGTGAGCTGGAAGCCGCAAGCGCTGCTGCAGCGTTGACAGGCCGGCTGAAGTTGTGGACGACTTGCGGAAATGGGCACACGCGCAGCTCGACTTCACTAGTTGCTCTGGAAAATTGGGGTAGGTTTTGATAAACCGCTGAACCACTAAGTTTAAGACCTGGGCTAGGCATGGGATGTGTGTCAGGTTGCCGAGCTCCAAAGCCACCACCAATTTATGGCCATTGTCAGACACAACCATGCCTGGTTGTAGGTTGAGTGGCGAGAGCCACAGCTTGGTTTGGTCCCTTATACCCTGCCACAGCTCTGCGGCGGTGTGCTGTTTGTCCCCTAAGCAGATCAACTTCAACGGCCTGTTGACATTTAACCACCACAGTGCTACACTGCTTCCAGCTAGCGACTGATGGCTGACTGCTGCTGGAGGTTGAAGTGGAGGAGGAGACGGCGGAGGACGAGAAGTGGGGGTTGGAGCCATTAACATAGCTGCTGACGGAGACCTTGATAGACGTAGGGCCCGCAATCCTGGGCGTGGGTAGCATCTGTGCCATCCCAGGGTACGACTCACTCCCGGCCTCCACAACTTTCACCCAGTGTGCCATCAGGGAAATGTAGCATCCCTTGCCACCAGCACTTGTCCATGTGTCCGTGGTTAAGTGGACCTTCCCAGTAACTATTTAGGTCAGGGCACGGTTGATGTTCTGGGACATATGCTGGTGCAAGGCGGGCACGGCACACCGTGAAAAATTGTGGCGGCTGGGGACTGCTTACCAAGGGACGGCTGCCGACATCAGGCTGCGGAAGGCCTCAGTGTCCACAAGCCTAAATGGCAACATTTCAAGGGCAGAAATTTTGAAAGTTGTGCATTTAGTGCTATGGCCTGTGGGTGAATGGGTGGGTATTTGCGCTTGCGTTCAAATGACTGTGTTATGGACATTTGGATGCTGCGCTGAGACAGGGAAGTGGATGTTGTTGCTAATGGTTGATGCAAAGGTCTAGGTGCAGGGCGGGAGGCATCTGGGCCTGCGTCTTCGACAGGGGATTGACCAGCAGTGCGCAACACAGGGGAAGAGGAGGCAGTGGTGTGACCTGCAGACAGGCTACATGGCTACTGTCATTACAGTGATGGCAGTACTTACCTGCACATTTATTGGCTGCTTAGCAGCCGTGAAACGTGCAGGGAGGAGACTCGAGCATGGCGTTTGAGCACATGAGGTACATGTGCCGAGCATAGCGATGCTCGCTAATCACTATTAGTTTCATAAACACAGTTACTTGTTGCATGTCTCTAAAACCTCTCATCTTTTACATGCTTATGGAGTTATTTATTCCTGTAGCCGTCTCACACAGGCTATGGCCTTTTCCCCCTTGAGAATCCTATCTCAAGTGCTCAAGACTCTACACTTGAGTTTCTGTCTTCACTAAATCTAATCTTCCTAAAAACCCAAGACACCGTCTTGTATTGGTATCCACAGTAATAACTCTATCTATATACCAACAGAAATGGTTGCTATCTTACCTATATTCAGATGATACCGGATCCTCCATTCTCCATACTATGTTCTTTGAATCCGTCACCCCCCCCCCCCCTTGACCGTTCGCCTGCTGGACTCTGTTTAAGAGCAATTCAGCTGGAGGTCTTTCTGATTCAGGGAGTCAGGGGACTCCTCGCCGTCTACGGTGTTCAGCCGCGAATAAACTGAGGTTTTAGGAGATATTGGATTCCGGCTCGAAGACCGACCAATATGTTAAAATAATTTTCTTTACTAAAGGAAGGATCACAACGTCATCTGAATTTGGGGAGGCTAATGGGGCATATGGGGGCTAATGAGGCAAATGGGGGCTAATGAGAGGCATAATGGGGGCTAATGAGGCATGATGGGGCTAATGAGGGATAATGGGGGCTAATGAGAGGCATAATGGGGCTAATGAGGCATAATGGGGGTTAATGAGAGGCATAATGGGGACTTATAAGAAATAAGGGCTGATAATGGTGGCTAAGGAGGCATAAGGGCTGATAATGGGGGTTAATGAGGCATAATAGCTGATTATGGGGGCTAATGAGGCCTATGATCGGGCGATTTGTGCAAGTGACTCAGAGGGACTGCTTGCCTTCCTTTCCACTGCATGCTGCCACGGTGTGTCTGGGTCCTCTGCCTCGTCTTCCTCATTGCCCTGTAACTCCTCTGGCTGCTCCTCCTCTCCTGTCACCAATGTTAAAAAGCCACCATTCTCGCTACACATTGAGTGTGCTCCACTGTCCTCCTCCTCTTCCAGTTCAGCCCCCACAGGGCTCACGTGCCCGTGGGATCTAGGCGCCACGTTTCCAGTCCCCTGACCCGCCAGATTTACCAGCATCTGTTCCAGGACACGAAGCAGTTAAATGACATTGTGCATCCTGTAGTCCAGGTGACTGACAAAGAATGTGGCCTCCTCAAAGGGCCTGAGCAAACGGCAGGTGTCACGCAAGAGCTGCCACTGGCTGACATCGAAGTTACACAGGGGAGTACTCCTGTCCGCTTGGATCATCAAGAAATCATTTATAGCCTTCTGTTCGTATAGTCGGTCCAACATATGGAGGGTGGAGTTCCAACAGGTGGAAACGTCGCATATCAGCCTACCATATGTTGGGGGATGCTGTTCTGCCGCTGCAGCTCAAGGAGGGTGTGCTTTGCGGTGTTTACGAGTGTCTGAAGTGCATGCAACATTTCCTGGCCATTTTTAGGATGTCTTGCAGATGGGTGGAAGACTTCAGATTCCGCTTGACAACCAGATTGAATACATGTGCCATGCAGGGCGCATGGCTCAGCCCTCCTTCGCGCAGCACCGACACCATGTTCTTCCCGTTGTCGTTCACCATGGTTCCAATTTTGAGTGGTTGCAGAGAAAGCCAGGATTCGATTTCTTGGTGAAGGACACGGAGCAGTACCTCCCCTGTGTGACTCCGTTCACCCAGGCAAACGAGGTGCAGAATAGCGTGACACCGCCGTTCCCTGCACATGTGGTATGTTGGAGGGGCGCTGTGAATTTTCCCTGCAGTGGAGGCTGAGGACACGGTGGAGGATGAGGTGGTAGAGGTGGACATTGTCACAGGACCAACGGCGTGAGAATGTGGAGGCGGAAGTGGCGTCACCTGGCCAAGTTGCTGGTGTGGCTGTGCAGGAGCCACATTCACCCAGTGGGCCGTAAAGAACATGTATTGTCCCTGACCGTAGTTACAGCTCCACACGTCGGCGCTGCCATGCACTTTGACAGACACCGACAGGCTCAAGGACTGGCCCACCTTCTGTTCTACATACGTGTGCAGGGCTAGTAGTGCCTTTTTGGCAAATAAACATTGGTACCCTGGCCGCGCTTCTGCCCACAGATTCTACAAATGGCCATGGTTACTTCCTCCGGCGGCTTAACAAATAACTGCCACACCGCTGAGTAAGTGATTTTACCCCAACATTCTGCAATGACTGACTGCGACCGCCGCTGTTTCCTTGAACCCCTGCACCACTGCTTTCCAGGCAGGTAGGCTCCTGCAAAGCGGGTGGTCTACCCCGGGCACGTTTGTCCCTGTACCTCCCACTGCTGCCACCCTGCTGACTCCCGGCCACGCTAGCGACTAGCTGGCTCCTCAGTTGCCTCACGGGCAAGCTGCCACCCTCTTCTCCTGATGATGATGAAGCCCCTAATTCATCCGGCTCCCAAATTTGATCGGCTACATCATGATCATTGAGTAATGTCTGCATGTCACTGATGTCCTTTTCAAAGGTCTCTGGGTCAGGAGCCTGACTGCTCGCAACACAAGCTCCCATTCCACTCTCCTCATCATTACTTGCCCGCGTACTGGAGGAAGCGGCGGATGTCTCCTCCACATCTTGGCTGGGCAGTAGCTGCTGACTGTCCTCTAGTAGCTTGTCCTAACTCTATAGTGGAGCAGAGCCCACAGCATATAATACTTCTCTGGCTGAGGGAACAGAAAAGGACAGAGGCAGGTTGAGGACAGGAGAGGGCACAGGGCCTGCTCCCGGGCCATGCCAACTAAGGGTTGTGTCTGATGAACCCACCGACTCTTGGCTGGGGGTGTCTGATGTCACTTGGGACAAAGTGGATAATTGAGTCAACCATTCAAGAACCGCTGGGTTGCTGGTCAAGACATGACCACTAACTGACACCGGGAGCTCAGGCTTCTCGCTGCGACTCCTGCTGCCACGTCCCCTTATTCTGCTGTGACCTTTGCCTGCGCTATAAACATTTAGGCCTCTGCCACTTCCCTGTGCAGGGCCTGGCACTTTTCTGTCTGACATACTGTTAAATCAAATAAATAAATAAATAAATAAGGATTGAAAAAAAATAATAATAAAGTATGTAATCTTCTCACTTTTAGTGATGTAGTAGATAATACCCAGGAGTAGTGTAGGGTAGCCTATAATGTTCCTTTAGGTTTTGTGCACATGTCACAGTGCTCCTACCTGGATAGGCTGGACCCCAGGCGTTGCCCTCCAAAAGCAGAAAAATAGGGGAATAGTTGAGAGATTTGAAAAAGCGGCGGATGTCTCCTCTACATCTTAGCTGGCCAGTAGCTGCTGACTGTCCTCTAGTAGCTCGTCCTCGCTGTATAGTGATGCTGAGCCCACAGCTTGTGATAAAGTTGAAAACAGCTTTACTTGAACAAACGTTTCTCCAAACAGTTTACAGACTTTATCTTGGTTCCAGCAGGCGTTAGCATTAACTGTGGCAGGCAAACTCCTCTCTGTTACAACTGTTGCTCTCTGACTCTGCTGTGGTGACAGGGTAGCTGTATAATTTAGCTTTCTCTGGGTGCTGCAACTTCTCTTGGTAGTCTGACTCTAGACTGGTCCAGGGAACTTTATTCCTGGCTTCAAACTGTGGCCTCCATATCCAGCAGAGCTGAAGGTGCTCTGGATGGCTTGGGCACAGCACGTCCAATGGGGACATGCACCTGCTTCCTTGCCCTAACAGGGGATAAGCTAGACTTACTCTCACTGGTCCCCACCCTTCTAGCAGGAAGTAGGTCTCGCCCACTCCTCCACAGAAGGCCATTAGAATGGAATGGAAAGCTCCATTCTATATACCTGTAACTCTGCCACCTGCTGGTGAACACAACAGTTGCAAAATAAGAAATGCACATTATACAAGACCTGGAAATAAATACATAGGATGACACTATATTAATCCATTAAAGATAGTAGCATGGCGCAGAAGTGGTAATGCCACTCTGGGGCATTACATGTAACAGGTGCTCCTCCCAGTGGCGTGCCAAGTATGCAGGGAGGGCGGTCTTCCCCGGGTGCCCAATCTCAGGGGGATGCCAGAAGCAATGAGCGCTTCCATCATCACATCAGTTCAGCTCCCCGCGCTACTTCTCTTCTTCAGGGTGGGACACTAAATGGTGAAGCACGGAGCCTTTTTCTCCCTGCTCCACCATTCAGCCTGCAGACACAGATCGCGCTGTCTGCCTGTGTGGGAGTAGCCTGCACCCCGGGAATCTGCCTGTGCTCCTCCCACACAGTGCTGCAGAGCGATGTGTCTGCAGGGGAGAGCTGGATATGACCATCAGGAATGGGACAAGGGCAGTAGTTACTGTGTTTTTTTGTTTTATTAACACACAGGAGCACAATGGGCATTACTACTATAAAAGGGGCACAGAGGATATTGCTACTATAAAGGGGCACAGAGGACATTACTACTATAAAGGGGGCACAGAAGGCTTAACTACTATGAATGGGGCACAGAGGTAAATACTACTATAAATGGGGCACAGAAGATATTACTACTATAAAGAGGGCACAGAGGGCAATACTACTATAAAGGGGCACATAAGATATTACCACAATAAAGGGGCACATAGGGCAATACTACTATGAAGGGGGCACAGAGGGTATTACTACTAAAAAGGAGATCAGAGGGTATTACTACTATTAAGGGGGCACAATTGGCATTACTACTGTAAAGGGGCACAGAGGGCATTACTATTACAAAGGTTGGCACAGAGCGCAATCCTATTATGAAGGTGACACAATGGGCATTGCTACTATAAAGGAGGCACAATGGGAATTACTACTACAAAGAGGGCATAGAGGGCATTACTACGTTTAAGTGGGCACATAGGTCATTACTACTATGAAAGGGGCACAGAGGTCATTACTACTATGAATGTGGCACAATGGGGCATTATTACTATGAAGAGGACACAATGGCATTATTACTATGAAGGAGGCACAATGGGCATTATTACTACAAAGGGGGCACAATGGGCATTACTACTATGAAGAGGGAAAAATGGGCATTACTACTTTGAAATGGGCACAATGGGCATTACTAGTGTGAAGGGAGCACAGAGTGCATTGCTACTGTCAAGGGGGCAAAGAGAAGGCATAACTAATGTGAGGGGGAATAACTGTTATGGGGGCACAGTAGGAGCATAACTGCTGTGAAGGGGCATAAAGAGGGCATTACCACTGTGAAGGAGGCACAGATGGGGCATAACTACTGTGAAATGGGCAAAGAGGGCATCACTACAGTGAGGGTTCACAATGAAGACATAACTACTGTGAAGGGGCACAATGAAGGGATAAGTACCTTAAGGGGGGCACAATGTGGGCATAACTACTGTGAAGATTGTACAATGAGGGCATAAATACTGTGAGGGGGCACAATGTGGGTATTATTAGGGGGCACATATCTGGACATAACTACTGTGAAGGTTGTAGAGTGAGGGAAATGCTACTGTCAGGTGCCACTTTAGGCACACCAATAGATCCACTTACTATGTGCAAGCAAATTCATCTGAGCCCAGAGCCGATCAGATACCCCAGGAAGAATCAGGTGTAGGTTACGTGGGCTTCAATGGACTGAATCTGAAAAAGCTTTCTGTCCCTTCTTGACATTGTTGCAACAACATTGCGTCTGATTCCCACCCAAATAACAAATAGGGATGGTGGGATGCTGTGGAATTGGACTCTTTGAATGAAAATAGCTGTGACTCATTCAAGTTTCAAAATTTAGCATTTTTTGCATTTATGCGGACATGAGGTTGATGCTTTAGATTTGTTTGCACATCAGATTAGGACGAGGATAGATGATCCCAGCTGCGACTTTATGTTTGTTCTCAGCCGGTCGTAAAGGGACTTTGCTCTCCATATTCTTCTCATTGTCAGCCCTGTGCATCTCATTGTGAGTAATGGGTTTTCCATCGCCAGAGCATAACAACTTAGGCACAAGTCATTAAACACCTGGGCAGCATTTCATCCCAAAGGTTGATATAAGTGACTTGGTAAAGTGCTAGAAGTCCTACTTTAAAGTCAGACTTCAATCCTATTGGCTGTATATCTTGGTTCTATTTCCTGCAGGAAAATTTCCAAATAGTGGAAAATACTGGCTTCCAGAAGTCACCACTAGGGGGAGCTCTGGATCTTAATGCATACTGTATATATATATATAGAGCACAATAATAACAGTAAGCTAAAGAGCTCCCCCTAGTGGAAAACCTAAGTTTTTCTACTCAAGATCTCACCAATAGCATTCCTGTTGACTTGACATCTTGAAGTAACCTACTTTTCACTCTTACGGTTACAAAGTGGACGTTTAGATGGTGGGAGGCACAGGATAAACATGCAGGCAGGGTTATACTGAAGATACAGACGAAACAGGCAAACTGTATATTTGGCAGGAACTGAAATTGAAACTAGAAGTTCTGCAACACACAGGCAGGGCAGGTACAAGATACAGTAGAGCACAGACAGAACCAAACTCAGGATAAACACAAGTAAATTGCAATAGACTATCAGAACACCTGTGCTGGACACCAGAGAACCTAAAGCTCAGGTACCCTCCAGCTGCAGAGGGTGCCTTAAATACCTAGAGAGCCCCAGTCATTGGTTGGGGAAGCATTTGGAAGCACGTGCACTGGCCGTACATGCACATCTGGTCTTGTGGAGTGTACCGAGCCTGTTCCATACATGATGTACCGGCACTTGTCCCTATGTGCAGACTGGCAGAGTCTCTCCTACTGATAACTGGTCCCTATCTTCAGATTGGCAGAGTCTTTCCTACTAAGCACTGGTCTAAGCGCGTCGGGGTTGGCGCCATACGGAGGAGACACATTATGGTTAACTCATTCTGTCCTGCATATAGACTTTTGCTGTATCTTCTGCACTTGCACTCTATTTAGGTTTTCACTTTTTGGACTATTATGAATTGTTGCCATTGTGTCCTCTTCCGGTTGATGCCGCCATTTCCCTGCACTTGTTTTTAAATATTTTATTTATATGAATTTTGCAAATAAAGACTTTTATTGATTTCATGCGGTCTGGCAGTTTTTCCATGGGTATTTGTATTGTTTTTTTTTGCCATAGGCATGTGCTCACTTGAGCAATATATGGTAGTTAATTAATATAAGATATTTTTTTCTCATTTTTTGGTATAAGTGGGCTGACTTTTTGGTTTATAGCTCTTTGAGTAATTAGCAGCATTCGTATAAGGGGTGCACTTTCTTCGCTGTTTGCCTGCTCTGAAGTGGTGCCGGGAGTCAGACCCCTGGCGATCTGATATTGACCTATCTTGGGGATAGATCGTCAATAGAGTATAGGGAAAGCCCCCTTTAAATCCACAGCACGTTGACTTGTGGATTTTCACCATAGCATAAAATATGCAGCAAAAATCCTTTTCAAAATCTGCCTGCGCCTTTGTGGGCGCACCTTCACTGTGATTCAATGCGGACACATAGAATATAAAGGGATGTGAGTGCTTATATAATATACAAGTAGACAAGGACCTGAAAATAGCAACATTTTAAAAAAAATCTCCTGAATAGAATTAAAGTCAAACTTGAATATATTTTTTTATTTCATTTTTTTTATTTATTTTTTATACAAATTGAGAAATAGCCCCAAATAAATAATCACTGACAATTACGACTACATAACTTCTACTAGGTTCTTAATGAAAAGAAAAAAAAAAAACAACTTATGAACAGATAAAATCTATGTCCATGCAAGGGCTATATGGGGTCCCTAGTCCTGTAGCAACTGTGATACTAGAAAGGAGGTGCATCAATACTCAATAAGGTGTGTCTCACACTGCTGGCAGGCTGTTTTGGCATAAAATGGCAGGAATCTTCTGGACAAAAACAGGCGCTAGCATCATATTTTCCGGATCGTGCCAGGATCACCGCTGAACCCCATTATAGTTAATGGGGCTGGATGGCATTCTGGTAGCGTCCGCCAATCCTGGATCCGGCAGGCTGCTCCCGGCTGGAACATCCTGGTGGATCCGAAAAAGCAAATATGAAACAAGCCTAATATTAAGACATGAATACTGTAGATAGAATGATGTATTATTATAGCAGGCAGGGGGACTCACTAGCTCTGGCATAGTCAGGGTAGGCAGAGGGAGTCACCAACTCTGGCATAGTAAGCATTGGCAGCTGTAGAATAGTCAGGCTTGGCAGACCGACTCCATAACTCTGGGATAGTCAGGATGGGCAGGGGGACTCACTAGCTCTGGCATAGTCAGGGTTGGCAGGGGGACTCACCAGCTCTGGCATCGTCAGGGTGGGCAGGGGGACTAACTAGCTCTGGCATAGTCAATGTTGGCAGTGGGATTCACCAGCTCTGAGATTGTCAGGGTTGGCAGAGGGACTCACCAGCTCTGAGATAGTGAGGGTGGGAAGAAGGACTCACCAGCTCTGGCATAGTCAGGGTTGGCAGTGGGACTCACCAGCTCTGGGATAGTTAGGGTGGGCAGGGGAACTCACTAGCTCTGGCATAGTCACAGTAGGCAGGGGGACTCATTAGCTCTGGCATAGTGAGGTTGGGCAGGGGGACTTACCAGCTCTGATAGTTAGCCTTGCCAACCTGACTATTCCAGAGCTGGTGAGTCCCCCTGCCAACCCTGACTATCCCAGAGCTGGTGAGTCCCCCTGCCAACCTGACTATTCCAGAGCTGGTGAGTCCCCCTGCCAACCCTGACTATCCCAGAGCTGCTGAGTCACCTGTATGCAATGATAGCACATCATTGTATCTATAGATGTCTTCATATTATTGAGTTTTGATGCACCTCCCTTCTAGTATAATAGACTGGAGACCCTGTTTTGCCCTTGCACTGACTTCATTTTTCTGAATGTTCACACTTCTTAATTACACATCTTTGCATACATAGTCATGTCACATATTAAACATTTACATTTTATTTTCTATTTATTTTATTATTATTTTGTTTAGAAACAGTCTATCTACAGGGGTATATACAGTAGTACCTGAGGCTTTCTTGATATTTGGCTCATAAAGGTGAACCTACCATTCCTGGTTCCATAGACACATCCAGTGAAACAGTGCCATCTTAAATATCTCTCACCAAACATCAAGACACTTGCATTAAAATATGCAATTTTATGGGTGGCTCCATTGAGTTCTTTACTCAAGTTGGGGGAGGGTCTTCTTTTGGGCATTGTTTTTCATATTTTTGCATCTGTTATGGTTTTTATGTGGTGCACACTCCTTATACTGTTGTTGCTGAAATTGTTTTTATCGTCCTTGCTTTTGACTGGTCTGGATGCTCCTTCATGAACACAGAGGAGAATTTCCTCTTGGATATGCTATATTTCTGCTGCAAAGACTTCCAGGCCTGGTAGAAGCCCTGATCCACAGAAGTAGACAAGAAGTAGAAGATGAGAGGATCCAGAAAAGCATTGCAAGTGCTCAGCAGAAGAGCCACCTTGCGCCATGACACACTCTTCTGCTCTATGAACCCAACAACGTGAGAAATATTGTAAGGAGCAAAACAGATGATGAAAACGGTCAAGGTGGTCACTGCGACTCGTGTGGCTCTCTTCCTATGCTTGACATGCATGCAGCATTTCCTTAGGATTTGGATACAAGAAGCATAGCAAAAGATTGTAATAGTCAAGGGCAAGAAGAATAAGACAATGGCAAACTCCAGCCTTGCTGGTGCTATCATGGCCAACTGGTTGTCTGTAAAATTTTCATAGCAGACCCTCTTGTTCTCATCAGTTAGGGAAAGGAACGTTTCAAGGTAGCCATTCTGAGAAGTCTCCACAACGAACACAAAAGACATATGGGCAATTACAAGTGTCCAGAGACATAAACAAATCAGCAATGAGTACTTGGGCTTCTTGTAAATTTTGTACTTGATAGGAAAAGCAACACTCAAGTATCGTCCAACACTCACAGCAGTAAGGAAGCAGACACTTGCATATATGGTGCTGAAATGTATGAAGTTAAACAAAGGACATAGGATTTCAGGAAGTGTCCAGCTGCGAAAAAAAGTCTCTGTTATTTTCACTGGTAAAAACATGATAAACAAAAGGTCAGATACACATAAGTTAATCATGTAGATGAGATTTGGAGTCAACCTGGTTCGAGCCTTCTTGAAAAAAATGTAAAATACCAGTAGATTGGAAGGTAAGCCTAGAAACATGGTCATCACATAAATCACCAGAGATAGGGTGTCCAGATACATCTTAGAGGCATCGGTTGGTTGTCAGGAAAGTGGAGGAAGACATATTTGTTACTCCAGATTAATGCACAGAAATACGCAAGAGGTTCAAGCTCAGTAAATGGTGTAGACCATATTGAAGATGACTGGATTGTAGCTTAACTGGTTGGTCAAACCTCAAGATGACTTGTTATCTGGATTGAATGTTGATTATTGACAACCAGCTGATCTTATGAAGTATAAAACAGAACTGTAAAAACACAAAGAAGAGTAGATGTCCCACGCTCTGAAAAATGTTTCCATTTGCAGAAGACAACCTTGATACTTGCCCTAGATAGAGTGTGAAGAGACTGAAGGTCTTTTGCATATCACAGGCAGCTTTGAATGAAGTATTAACTGTCTGGATCCCAGCCAATCAATCTCTTATTTCTGCCCTGTTAAATGGATGGGAAATGGTCCAGAAAGATTGCTGATCTCCACTAACATTTGGCTCAGGGAGCCAACAAGCCAATCGTAACTAACAGCCCGTAAAGCTATAAATTCATAATGTGACTTTAAATCAAGTACGGAAATGCTGCCAATGTAATGATAAGTCGTCAAAAGTCTTATCCTGCCCGAAAAGAGAAAAAAAAAACAATAATCAAAGCAACATGGAGAGAGCGTTGGCTGGTACTAACTCGCAGACAAATGACTGGTATTGGGAAGGTTGCTAGGAGAGCGTCACTTAGAATCATTACATGGCTCTAGATATTCAACACCAGAAATCCAAACTGACTGAAAACATAGAACCTCCAGATAAGAGAAAACATTATGGAAAGTCATAGGCATGGCTTATTCAACTTTTAGAAGTATAGAAATTCAATATTGCAATGAAGAAGTGGGGTCTCCCTTATAGGACTCCTTCCTTGACCCCATACCTCCAGGCGAGGATGTCATTGGGCAGTTGTGTGAGTCTCTCTCCATTCTTATCTATGTAAGTAACAGAAATTATGTATAGCTTATTCTGCTGTTGCTGCAACTCCCATAGATGTGAAAGAAAAGAGCAGTCCACATGTATGACCACTTCTCCATTCAATCTTTGCCTGGATGCATCAACTGGCAGAACCGGAGACTATTTTTTCCTTATAGGTGGGAGTCAGAGGTAAAAATCCCATCCAGTATCCGTAGTTTCAGGTGCTGCACATGCATATGCTGTGAAGATACGAGATGTGCAGCACCTGAAACTACGGATACTGGAAGCCTGTGCTAGCATTTCTCCTGCGGTGTTGCTATCAGTGTGTGAAGAGTGGGAGAAGAGGGTTACATTGACAACCCAGAGCAATGAAGATAAGGAAATCTACAAGATTAGGCAGAAAGAGGCCAAGCAAGTTATAAGAACTTCTAAAGCGCAGGCAGAAGAAAAACTAGCTCAGTCTATGAAAAAAGGGGATAAGACATTCTTCAGATATATAAATGAAAAAAGGAAATTAAAACAAGGAATAACTAAATTAAAAACAAAGGACGGGAGGTATGTAGAAGAGAATAAAGGGCTAGCCGACTGCCTTAATGAATACTTCTGTTCAGTTTTTACAAAAGAAAAAGAAGGAGAAGGACCTCCACTAGAAAGGATGACTAAGAAATCGTTTGATGCATGTGTCTTTACAGAGGAAGATGTTCTAAGTTTGCTGTCTAAAGTGAAGACAAATAAGTCACAGGGGCCTGATGAGATACACCCAAAATTATTAAAAGAGCTTAGTGGTGAGCTGGCAAAACCATTAACAGATTTATTTAACCAATCATTAGTAACAGGAGTCGTCCCGGAAGATTGGAAATTGGCAAATGTCGTGCCCATTCACAAGAAAGGTAGTAGGGAGGAATCGGGCAACTATAGGCCAGTAAGCCTGACATCAATAGTGGGGAAATTAATGGAAACCCTATTAAAGGATAGGATTGTGGAACATCTAAAATCCCATGGATTGCAAGATGAAAAACAACATGGGTTTACTTCAGGGAGATCATGTCAAACAAATCTTATAGATTTTTTTGACTGGGTGACTAAAATAATAGACGGTGGAGGTGCAGTAGATATCGCATATCTAGATTTTAGTAAGGCTTTTGACACTGTCCCACACAGAAGACTTATCAATAAATTGCAGTCTTTGTGCTTGGACTCCCATATTGTTGAGTGGATTAGGCAGTGGCTGAGTGACAGACAACAGAGGGTTGTAGTCAATGGAGAACATTCAAAACAAGGTCATGTTACCAGTGGGGTTCCACAGGGATCTGTACTGGGACCAATTTTGTTTAATATCTTCATAAGTGATATTGCAGAAGGCCTCGATGGTAAGGTTTGTCTTTTTGCTGATGACACAAAGATATGTAACAGGGTTGATGTTCCTGGAGGGAAACGCCAAATGGAAAAGGATTTAGGAAAACTAGAAGAATGGTCAGAACTCTGGCAACTGAAATTTAATGTGGATAAGTGCAAGATAATGCACCTGGGGCGTAAAAACCCAAGGGCAGAATATAGAATATTTGACACAGTCCTGACCTCAGTATCTGAGGAAAGGGATTTAGGAGTAATTATTTCAGAAGACTTAAAGGTGGGAAGACAATGTAATAAAGCAGCACGAAATGCCAGCAGAATGCTTGGATGTATAGGGAGAGGTATAAGCAGTAGAAAGAGTGAAGTGCTTATGCCGCTGTACAGAACACTGGTGAGACCTCACTTGGAGTATTGTGCTCAGTACTGGAGGCCATATCTCCAGAAGGATATAGATACTCTAGAGAGAGTTCAGAGAAGAGCTACTAAACTGGTACATGGATTGCAGGATAAAACTTACCAGGAAAGGTTAAAGGACCTTAACATGTATAACTTGGAAGAAAGACGAGACAGAGGGGATATGATAGAAACTTTTAAATACATAAAGGGAATCAACTCGGTAAAGGAGGAGAGCATATTTAACCCCTTCCTGACCTATGACGTGTATACTCGTCATAAAGCACTGCTAGTTAGTGCTCCATGACGAGTATATTCGTCATGGCATTAAACTGTCACCATGTCTGCAGACATGGTGACAGCGCTGAGTGCCGGCTGTTACACACAGCCAGGCACCCAGTGTCAATGCCGAGGGGGGTCCTGTGACCCCCCCGTATCGGCGATTGCTTCCAACCGCAGGTCAATTCAGACCTGCGGTTTTTTAGCGCTTTATGCCGTTTCTGATCCCTGCGGTCCCTGACCGCAGGGATCAGAAACTTTAAAATTCCCAAAATCACGTTTTTTTACCCCCCCTGCACCCCTGAATAGTATTATGTGGGCGGGTGGTGCAGGGGGAGGGTTGCGGGCGTGCGGGCCGTGCGGGAGGCGGGCGGTGCGGCAGGCGGGATCGCGATCCCCCGCCCGCCTCCCCTTCAATAATCGTTGGTGTACAGTGGGTATACCAGGGTGCCAGCACATTGCTGGCACCCTGGTATAAACGGCTGACATCGTTGATGCGATGTCAGCCGTTTAACCCTTTCCATACAGCGGTCCGTACGGACCGCTGTATGGAAAAGGTTAACAGTAAGAGAGAGCTCCCTCCCTCTCCGATCGGGGGGCTGCTGTGCCTTTGCAGCCCCCGATGGGAGAGGGAGAGAGCCCCCAGACAGCCCCCCGCCAGCCCCGTCCTCACCCTTCCCCGTCTGCGCAGTTGTGACAGACGGGGAAGGTTCCCATGGCAACAGGATGCCTTCTCAGGCGTCCTGCTGTCCATGGTACTGAACAGATCTATGCTGAAAGCATAGGTCTGTTCAGGCAAACTGTAAGTAAAATACAGTGCAGTACTGTATAGTATATTGTACTGTACTGTATTATACAGACATCAGACCCACTGGATCTTCAAGAACCAAGTGGGTCTGGGTCAAAAAAAATGTTAAAAAAAGTGAAAAAAGTAAAAGATAAAAAAAAAACATTTATCACTGAATAAAAATAAAATAAATAAAAAACGCTACACATATTAGGTATCGCCGCGTCCGTAACGACCTGATCTATAAAACAATCATGTTACTTTCCCCGCACGGTGAACGCCATAAAAATAAAAAAATAAAAACTATGAGGAAATAGAAATTTTGCCCACCTTACTTCCCAAAAAAGATAATAAAAGTGATCAAAAAAGTCACATGTACGCCAAAATAGTGCCAATCCAACCGTCACCTCATCCCGCAAAAAATGAGCCCCTACATGAGACAATCGCCTAAAAACTGAAAAAACTATGGCTCTCAGACTATGGAGACACTAAAACATGATTTTTTTTTGTTTCAAAAATGATATTATTGTGTAAAACCTAGATAAATTAAAAAAAGGTAGACATATTAGGTATTGCCACGTCCGTAAGAACCTGCTCTATAAAAATACCACATGACCTAACCCCTCAGGTGAACACTGTAAAAAAAATTAAATAAAAACGGTGTCAAAAAAGCCATTTTTTTGTTACCTTACATCACAAAAAGTGTAATAGCAAGCGATCAAAAAGTCATATGCACCCCAAAATAGTACCAATCTAACCGTCATCTCATCCCGCAAAAATGATACCCAACCTGAGACAATCGACTAAAAACTGAAAAAACTATGGCTCTCAGACTATAGAGACACTAAAACATGATTTTTTTTGTTTCAAAAATGATTTTATTGTGTAAAACCTAGATAAATTAAAAAAGGTAGACATATTAGGTATTGCCACGTCCGTAGGAACTTGCTCTATAACAATAGCACATAATCGTACCTGTCAGATGAACGTTGCAAATAATAAAAAATAAAAACAGTGCCAAAACACCTATTTTTTGGGAAATTTTCCATTTTAATCAATTTTTTCCCGTAACAAAGCAAGGGTTAACAGCCAAATAAAACTCAATATTTATTGGCCTGATTCTGTAGTTTATATAAATGCCCCATATGTGGTCGTAAACTGCTGTATGGCCACACGGCAGGGCACAGAAGGAAAGGAATGCCATATGGTTTTTGGAAGGCAGTTTTTGCTGGACTGGTATTTTTGACACCATGTCCCATTTGAAGCCCCCTGATGCACCCCTAGAGTAGAAACTCCAAAAAGTGACCCCATTTTGGAAACTACACCCCTCAAGATATTCAAAACTGATTTTACAAACTGTGTTAACCCTTTAAGTGTTCCACAAGAGTTAGTGGCAAATGGAGATGAAATTTCAGAATTTCTATTTTTTGTTACTTTGCCTCACAAAAAGTGTAATATAGAGCAACCAAAAATCATATATACCCTAAAATAGTACCAACAAAACTGCCACCTTATCCCATAGTTTCCAAAATGGGGTCACTCTTTTGGAGTTTCTAACCTAGGGGTGCATCAGGGGGGCTTCAAATGGGACATAGTGCCCAAAAAAACTGTCTAGCAAAATCTGCCTTCCAAAAACCATATGGCATCCCTTTCCTTCTGCGCCCTGCCGTGTGCCCATACAGCGGTTTGCGACCACATATGGGGTGTTTCTGTAAACTACAGAATCAGGGCCATAAATAATGAGTTTTGTTTGGCTGTTAAACTTTGCTTTGTAACTGGAAAAAAAAAAGTAAAATGGAAAATTTGCCCAAAAATTGAAATTCTGAAATTTCATCTCTATTTGCCAATAACTCTTGTGGAACACCTAAAGGGTTAACAACGTTTGTAAAATCAGTTTTGAATACCTTGAGGGGTGTAGTTTCTTAGATAGGGTCACTTTTATGTAGTTTCTACTCTAGGGGTGCATCAGGGGGCTTCAAATGGGACATGGTGTCAAAAAAACTGTCCAGCAAAATCTGGCTTCCAAAAACCATACGGCGCACCTTTCACTCTACGCCCCGCTGTGTGGCCGTACAGTAGTTTACGGCCACATATGGGGTGTTTCTGTAAACGGCAGAGTCAGGGCAATAAAGATGCAGTCTTGTTTGGCTGTTAACCCTTGCTTTGTTAGTGGAAAAAATGGGTTAAAATGGAAAATTAGGCAAAAAAATGAAATTCTCAAATTTTATCTCTATTTGCCAATAACTCTTGTGCAACACCTAAAGGGTTAACGAAGTTTGTAAAATCAGTTTTGAATACCTTGAGGGGTGTAGTTTCTTAGATGGGGTCACTTTTATAGAGTTTCTACTCTAGGGGTGCATCAGGGGGCTTCAAATGGGACATGGTGTCAAAAAAACTGTCCAGCAAAATCTGGCTTCCAAAAACCATACGGCGCACCTTTCACTCTACGCCCCGCTGTGTGGCCGTACAGTAGTTTACGGCCACATATGGGGTGTTTCTGTAAACGGCAGAGTCAGGGCAATAAAGATACAGTCTTGTTTGGCTGTTAACCCTTGCTTTGTTAGTGGAAAAAATGGGTTAAAATGGAAAATTAGGCAAAAAAAATGAAATTCTCAAATTTTATCTCTATTTGCCAATAACTCTTGTGCAACACCTAAAGGGTTAACCAAGTTTGTAAAATCAGTTTTGAATACCTTGAGGGGTGTAGTTTATAGAATGGGGTCATTTTTGGGTGGTTTCAATTATGTAAGCCTCACAAAGTGACTTCAGAGCTGTAGTGGTCCCTAAAAATTGGGTTTTGGAAATTTTCCGAAAAATGCTTCTAAACTTCTAAGCCTTGTAACGTCCCCAAAAAATAAAATGTAATTCCCAAAATGATCCAAACATGAAGTAGACATATGGGGAATGTAAAGTCATCACAATTTTTAGGGGTATTACTATGTATTACAGAAGTAGAGAAACTGAAACTTTGAAATTTGCTAATTTTTCCAAATTTTGGGTAAATTTGGTATTTTTTTGTGCAAAAAAAAAAATTTTTTGGACTTCATTTTACCAGTGTCATGAAGTACAATATGGGACGAAAAAACAATCTCAGAACGGCCTGGATAAGTAAAAGTGTTTTAAAGTTATTCACACATAAACTGACACTGGTCAGATTTGCAAAAAATAGCCTGGTCCTTAAGGTAAAAAATGGCTTGGTCCTGAAAGGGTTAAAAGAAGAAAAACTACCACAAGAGGACACAGTTTTAAATTAGAGGGGCAAAGGTTTAAAAGTGATATCAGGAAGTATTACTTTACTGAGAGAGTAGTGGATGCATGGAATAGCCTTCCTGCAGAAGTGGTAGCTGCAAATACAGTGAGGGAGTTTAAGCATGCATGGGATAGGCATAAGGCTATCCTTCATATAAGATAGGGCCAGGGACTATTCATAGGATTCAGATATATTGGGCAGACTAGATGGGCCAAATGGTTCTTATCTGCCGACACATTCTATGTTTCTATGGGCAGCACATTGAACACATTTTATAAGTGGTCAAAAACTTGTAAATAACTCATGAAAGAATAAAGTTACGTTAAATCCAAGCACACCATTGTTTTTCTTGTGAAATTCCCAATAAGTTTGATGTGTCACATGACCCTCTTCCTATTGAAAAAACTAAAGTTGGATTCAAAATGGCCGACTTCAAAATGGCCGCCATGGTCACCACCCATCTTGAAAAGTTTCCCCCCTCACATATACTAATGTGCCACAAACAGAAAGTTGATATCACCAACCATTCCCATTTTATTAAGGTGTATCCATATAAATGACCCACCGTGTACAATGGTGTCTCTGACCCTCATGAGTCGGCTTTCTATCACACAGAAACTGTTCCAGAATGTAGCAGGTGTTAGCCGGGCTAAAGCCCTTAGGATTAGCCCAAAGTCAAATCTGTTGGTTAACACAGTGGTTACACACCCACTGCCATAAAGTCACCTCACAAATCTAGTTTTCATGTACTTATGAAAAGTAGGATCTCACCTTCCCCTCCACCAACTGAGCACGGATGACGCACCTGGATGCGTTGCGATAAATCAGGAAAAGTAGAAATATCCAGCTCGAGGATGATGAAAAATCGTAGCTTTATTGCAGTATAAAATCGTCAACATACAGGACAAGTTCAGTAACGCTTTTAAGACCATAAACAAATATCGGTCCTTCCTCATGACACTGAGGAAGGACCGCTATTTGTTTATGGTTTGAAACGCGTTACTGAACTTGTCCTGTATGTCGACGATTTTATACTGCAATAAAGCTACGATTTGTCATCGTTCTCAAGCTGGATATTTCTACTTTTCCTGACTTATGAAAAGTAGTATTTCTCTTTTCAGAGGTCCAGATTGGGCTTCAGAGCTGCTCTTTGTAATATAACTTGGCAGAGAACGTTGGAACCACAGTCAGCCATTGTGTATGTTATGAAACACTATTTGTCTGTTTGGTCACCCTATGAAAAAGTCTGCATGTAAGGCCAGGTTCTTACTGCAGTCAGTAGGAGATGTCCTACTGTTTCATCTTCTCCTGTCTATTAGTTTACTTAGGGTCACAGTTGATCCTTTCGTGTAAGTCAGCTGAACTCGCTGCTGTGGCCAGGCTCATTCGGAATAAAGTTCTCTTTTTATACAGTATTTTCGGCTTCAGAAATGGGTTCCAGGTTATAGCATAAGCTCTGTGAATTTATCTCATTTTTCTTGTACATTTCTAGTATCTTGTATTTTGTGTAGCTGGTTTTCTTTCTGAGTTTTGTAATGCAGTTCTTGTTTGTAGCCGCAGCATCTTGTAGTTTGCTGATAGTTTTTTTTCCTTGTTTGTATTTGTCATGTCTTGCCTCGTTTCCAGTTCAGCTCTGCTCAGATTTGATAGTCCTAGGGTCAATATGGGAGATTAGCGTCTCAATAAGCTTATCTTAAAAAGGTTTATGCCATGACTGATGTGAAACAATGAAAATTCAGACATCACATAATACATGGCAATCGCTTTATAACAATGCTAGAACCAGCCCTGCACCTTACATGGATCCAGGGATCTCTCAATGACTTTCTCCAATTTATTTAGGGCTACTAGCTCAGGAGAAATGTCCTTTCTCAGAGGAGTATCCTTTCTGCTGCAGCTCTTCAACTCCAACTGCCAACATTTCGAACATAAGATATGGCTGGTGGCAGTTGAAGATTTAAACTGAGCATATGCGACCACCTCCTTGAGTAATAAGTAATATAATGTATGAACACCAGGGGCATTCCTAGGCTAAAACATTCGGGGCCTGGGCCCCGGATTTTTTGTCCCAGCCCCCGAATGTACTACCTGCCAGACAGATACAACTGTATTGTGGTCCTCAGGACGGCAATACAATTGATTCTAATGCACTTGAAGAGCTGAAGGACCTGTGAGGACATCACAGTCATGTGATCAGTGCTAAAGGCAGTGGCTGAGAAGGACCTGCAATGATGTCACCATCATATGACCAGTGCAGGAGAGGACAGTGCTCATCAGTGAAGAGGAGAAGTCCTGGGGAAGAAGCTGTGGTGAGGTCTGCTACATGAGGCCAAGTAAGTGAAGGGAGAGGCTGAGCATATTTAACTGGGACTGTATGTTATGGCTGAAGGGAGGGATGTTATTTACATGGGACTGAATGTTGAGGAGTGATGTAGTTTACATTGGACTGCATGTTGGAGATAGCTGGGGCAGGGTGATGTTATTTACACGAGACTGTGTGTTGAAGGTGGCTGAGGAGGGGATTATGTTATTTAAATTGGACTATATATTGATGGCGGCTGTGGGAAGGAGTGATGTTATTTACATGGGACTGAATGTTGATGGGGTGATGTTGTTTACATGGGATTGCTTGGTGGAGGCGGCTGTGGAGGTGGTGATATTATTAACATGTGACTGTATGTTGGAGGGGGCTGGAGAGATGGTGTGATTTTATTTACATGGGACTCTACGGTGGAGGGAGGGGAATGGTGTTATTTACATATGGCTGTATGGTGGAGGGGCTGAGGAATTATAATTTCTGAGGACACTTAAGGGAGGAATATAACTACAAGGGCACTGCAGGGGGCATTATAACTGTAGGGTGCCATTTAAATACTGGGGCACTTCAGGGGGAGCATTATAACACTAGGAGGCCATATAAATACTGGGGGCACTTCAGATCGAGCATTTTAACAGTAAGAGGCAATATAAATACTGTGGGCACTGAAGGGGAATTATAAATAGTAAGGTCCCTTTAGGGCAAACATTATAACAGAAGGGGGCAGTATAAATACTAGGGGCACTTCAGGGTGAGTATTATACCAGTAGGGGACAGTATAAATACTGGGGGAATTCAAGGCGAGCATTATAACAGTAGGGGGCAATATAAATACTGGGGGCATGTCAGAGCAAGCATTATAACAGTAGGGGGCGATATAAATACTGGGGGCACTGTAGGGATATAAGGCGTTCTTATTACTACTGGGGGCTCCATAGGAGGGACTTATGGATCTGCCTTATTTCTACTAAGAGCATTATGGGGGCCTTATTACTACTGAGGAATCTGTAGAGAGCTTTATTATCACTGGGGGAACAATAGGGGGGCCTTATTTCTACTGGGGGCATTATTAATACTGGAAGACTCTTCTACTAATGGAGACACTTTTGGGGAGCATTATCACTGTTTGGGCACTGTAGGGGGCAGTATTACTAATGAGGGCATTCTAGAAGGGAATTACTATTAGTGGGACTTTGAGGAGCACTAATACTATGGGGGGCGCTATTATTTTTTCATGATAGTATTTGGGGGTATTGGGGAGCACGGCGAGCAGCAGGATAACACTGTGGGGACTTCAGGTTGGGGGATGAGTTGAGGAAGCTAAGATGTCTGTGTGTCACACTCTGCAGAGACGAAGTGCGGTTGAAAGAAGTTGTCCGGACCTAATGGAGAACATGATGACAGAGAGGATCTACATCGGAGGAAACGACACCTGGAGGCCCGGGATATGAGAGGTATGTGCTGCTGGATAGCAAATGCAGTAAAATGTGTTGCACGGGGATGGTGTGTGTGTGTGTGTGGGGGGGGGGGGGGTGTCGACTAAGAGAATTGGGCCATATTCACTGGGGCTTGGGCCCCGGATCTTTTGAGACCCTAGAAACTTCATGATGAAAACAATGGCTGCACCAGCAGATAAGTGAGTGCAGCTCTGGAGTATAATGCAGGATGTATTCAGTGTTGGATTTACAGGCTCAGCAGCTTTCCATTTTCATTTCCTCCTCTCAGTGCTGGAATAAAAAAAAATATATATATAGCTTTAGATTTTTGGAGAAGGACAATTATGGGGGGGGGGGGGCATTACACACTATAGTGTTGTTTAGCGGAATATGTGAGGGATTATCTTCTATGCAGTGGGGGAAGGAGTTAACCAGAGCTTCATTCCTGGTAGAAGCAGAGGCTTGATTATCTCATGTGATGAGATGCTGCCCACCCACAGACAGGGAAGAGACCAGAGGTCAGAAATGATAAAAAGGTGACATGTATACTGCAGCAGTATTTGTTAAAGTAATGGTTCTTTGGCCCTCATCAGATGAAGTGACTTATGTCGGGCAGCCGTCTGTGCAGCCGACCATGGGCAGATCTGCTGCAGGAGATATATTATTACACGGCATTACCTGTACTAATAATCATTATCTATCGTGATGGAAACTGTGCAAACACCAGTCAGATACAAACACACAAATCCCGCTCGGCTTTCACTTATCTGTTGCTTCTATGTCACAATCCGTTATTGCTGGTTACAGAAAATAAGATAACTGATCGTAGTCATAAAGCAATAGCTGGCGCAGGAAGCATTTCGAATTCCAAATATCCCTTGACGTCTCTACGACCCATAAAAGTCACCAATTCTGCATTGTCTTGAGGCTGTCCATATGGTCCAAAAAAATGAACTTAAAGAGGTTTTGCAGACTATTTATATTAATGGCCTCATTTATATCTGATTGGTGGGGGTCTGACACCCCACACCCCCGCCGGTCAATTGTTCTGCAGAAGCACTGGCTCCAAAACTACACATCCCATCGTGTAGTAGACATAATGGAGCACTAGCTTCAGAACTACACTGCTCCATCCATCGTGTAGGGGACATCATAAAGTACTGGCTCCAGAACTACAAAGCTCAGCCTATTGTATAGTACACATAATGGAGCACTAGCTCCAGAACTACACAGCTCCATCCATCGTGAAGGGGACATTATAAAGCACTGGCTCCAGAACTGCACAGCTCCGTCCATCTTGTAGTAGACTTAATGGAGCACTGGCTCCAGAACTACACAGCTCCGTCCATCGTGTAGTGGACGTAATGGAGCATTGGCTCCAGAACTACACAGCTCCGTGTAGTGAACATAATGGAGCACTGGCTCCAGAACTGCACATCTCCATTCTCCATCCATCATGTAGTACACATAATGGAGCACTGGCTCCAGAACTACAAAGCTCGATCCATCGTGCAGTGCACATAATGGAGCAATGGATCCAGAACTACATAGCTCTCTCTATCTTATAGTGAACATAATAGAGCACTGGCTCCAGAACGACACAGCTCCATCCATTGTGTAGTACACATAATAGAGCATGGGCTTCAGAACCACATAGCTCCGTCAATCCTGTAGTGAAAATAATAGATCAGTGGCTCCAGAACTACACAGCTCCATCCATCGTGCAGTGGACAAAATGAAGCACTGGCTCCAGAACTATACCTCTCCGTCCATCGTGTAGTACACATAATGGAGCACTGGCTACATAACTACACAGCTCCGTCTATAGAGTAGTGGAGATAATGGAGTACTGGCTACATAGCTACACAGGTCTGTCCATCGTGTAATGGACATAATAGAGCATGTACCGTAACAGAAGCCCTCTGTTTGTCTGTTGAGATATTTTGTTTAATTATGTCAAACCCCTAAACGAAGTTTATGGACAAAATAAATTTGCGAACTGTTAAGTATTAAAAGACATTTCGACTTTCGAAAAGAGAATGATCGCACAGCCTGATTCTATGGAACTATTTTGAACAGGAGACTCCTGTGCAGTCGGTCAGAAACAAGACCTCCAGGAAATTCTTTAACCCCCTTCTCTGATCTGGGTGATTTTTGGATATGTTGGTCACCTAGGTCAAGGCTATCAGGGGATGTCACATTTGTGGGGATATCGTGGATTTGGGGGTACTTTTTACTGCTTTATAAAAAAAATGTGGTTTTACTGCCTGGAGATAATTGGGTTACATACAGTTAGAGATGGCCTTGCGGTTTGCCAGGCGGTCGTTTCGCGGCAAACTTTGCCGAACATGCGAACATATGGCAACCCATGACACATCCATCAGGTGGGACAGGACAGCCAATTGAGATGTTTCAGCGCATGAACACCCCCCCATCCTATAAAAAAAAACCGATCTGGCAGCCATTTTACATTCTGTGTTTTGCCAGTGTAGGGAGAGGCTGCTTTGTGGAGCAGGGATAGGCTGTTAGGGACACCAAACGCTAGCTAATAGGGCCACAAAAGTCCTTTTAAGGACTGGTATAGGTGTGCTATCGATAGGTGTCATATACTGAGGGGTGTGATATACTTATAATATACTTTCTAACATAGAAAGTATATTATAGTGCATTTGTATTGTGCAGCAGTTGTGTGCGGTTCTGCTGTGATAACGCAGCTATATAGGGGGACAAATGCTATTGGTACAACTAATTGCAACTGGTGTGATATACCTGTTGCTCCAAAAAAAAACTGATTGAGGGGTGTGATATACCTTCTTCCACAAAATACTGATTAAGGGCTGCGATGTACCTGTTGCCGCAAATAAACAGGGTGGTGTGATATAACTGTAGTGGCAAAAAAATTATTGAGGGGTGTGATATACCTAATTAAGGGGTTCAATATACCTGCTTCCACCAAATATCGATTGAGGGGTGCGATATACCTGCTTCCACAAAATACTGATTAAGTGGTTTGATATACCTGCTTCCACCAAATATCGATTGAGGGGTGCGATATACCTGCTTCCACAAAATACTGATTAAGTGGTTTAATATACCTGCTTCCACCAAAAATTGATTGAGGCCTGCGATATACCTGCTTCCACAAAAAACTTATTAAGGGGTTTGATATACCTGTTTCCACCAAATATTGATTGAAGACTACGATATACCTGATTTCACAAAATACAGCTTAAGGGGTTTGATATACCTGCTTCCACAAAATACTGATTGAGGGCTGCGATATACCTTCTTCCACAAAATACTGATTAAGGGGTTTGATATACCTGCTTCCACAAAATATTGAGACCTACGATATACCTGCTCTCACAAAATACTGAGTAAGTGGTTTGATATACCTGCTTCCACCAAATATCGATTGAGGGGTGCGATATACCCGCTTCCACAAAATACTGATTAAGTGGTTTGATATACCTCCTTCCACTAAAAATTGATTGAGGCCTGCGATATACCTGCTTTCACAAAATACTGATTAAGGGTTTTGATATACCTGCTTCCACAAAATATTGAAACCTACGATATACCTGCTCCCACAAAATACTGATTAAGTGGTTCGATATACCTGCTTCCACCAAATATCGATTGAGGGGTGCGATATACCCGCTTCCACAAAATACTGATTAAGTGGTTTGATATATCTGCTTCCACTAAAAATTGATTGAGGCCTGCGATATACCTGCTTTCACAAAATACTGATTAAGGGGTTCGATATACCTGTTTCCACCAAGTATTGATTGAGGCCTGCGATATACCTGCTTCCACAAAATACTGATTGAGGCCTGTGATATAACTGCTTCCACAAAATATTGATTAAGGGGTTTGATATACCTGTTTCTACCAAATACTGATTGAGGCCTACAATATACCTGCTTCCACAAAATACTTATTGAGGGCTACGATATACCTGTTTCCACCAAATATTGATTGAGGGCTGCGATATACCTGCTTCCACAAAATACTGATTAAGGGGTTTGATATACCTGTTTCCACCAAATATTGATTGAGGTACAGGGAGTGCAGAATTATTAGGCAAGTTGTATTTTTGAGGATTAATTTTATTATTGAACAACAACCATGTTCTCAATGAACCCAAAAAACTCATTAATATCAAAGCTGAATATTTTTGGAAGTAGTTTTTAGTTTGTTTTTAGTTTTAGCTATTTTAGGGGGATATCTGTGTGTGCAGGTGACTATTACTGTACATAATTATTAGGCAACTTAACAAAAAACAAATATATACCCATTTCAATTATTTATTTTTACCAGTGAAACCAATATAACATCTCAACATTCACAAATATACATTTCTGACATTCAAAAACAAAACAAAAACAAATCAGTGACCAATATAGCCACCTTTCTTTGCAAGGACACTCAAAAGCCTGCCATCCATGGATTCTGTCAGTGTTTTGATCTGTTCACCATCAACATTGCGTGCAGCAGCAACCACAGCCTCCCAGACACTGTTCAGAGAGATGTACTGTTTTCCCTCCTTGTAAATCTCACATTTGATGATGGACCACAGGTTCTCAATGGGGTTCAGATCAGGTGAACAAGGAGGCCATGTCATTAGATTTTCTTCTTTTATACCCTTTTTTGCCAGTCACGTTGTGGAGTACATGGACGCGTGTGATGGAGCATTGTCCTGCATGAAAATCATGTTTTTCTTACCTTGCAGACTTCTTCCTGTACCACTGCTTGAAGAAGGTGTCTTCCAGAAACTGGCAGTAGAACTGGGAGTTGAGCTTGACTCCATCCTCAACCCAAAAAGGCCCCACAAGCTCATCTTTGATGATACCAGCCCAAACCAGTACTCCACCTCCACCTTGCTGGCGTCTGAGTCGGACTGGAGCTCTCTGCCCTTTACCAATCCAGCCATCTGGCCCATCAAGACTCACTCTCATTTCATCAGTCCATAAAACCTTAGAAAAATCAGTCTTGAGATATTTCTTGGCCCAGTCTTGACGTTTCAGCTTGTGTGTCTTGTTCAGTGGTGGTCGTCTTTCAGCCTTTCTTACCTTGGCCATGTCTCTGAGTATTGCACACCTTGTGCTTTTGGGCACTCCAGTGATGTTGCAGCTCTGAAATATGGCCAAACTGGTGGCAAGTGGCATCTTGGCAGCTGCACGCTTGACTTTTCTCAGTTCATGGGCAGTTATTTTGCGCCTTGGTTTTTCCACACGCTTCTTGCGACCCTGTTGACTATTTTGAATGAAACGCTTGATTGTTCGATGATCACGCTTCAGAAGCTTTGCAATTTTAAGAGTGCTGCATCCCTCTGCAAGATATCTCACTATTTTTGACTTTTCTGAGCCTGTCAAGTCCTTCTTTTGACCCATTTTGCCAAAGGAAAGGAAGTTGCCTAATAATTATGCACACCTGATATAGGGTGTTGATGTCATTAGACCACACCCCTTCTTATTACAGAGATGCACATCACCTAATATGCTTAATTGGTAGTAGGCTTTCGAGCCTATACAGCTTGGAGTAAGACAACATGCATAAAGAGGATGATGTGGTCAAAATACTCATTTGCCTAATAATTCTGCACGTAGTGTATACGATATACCTGCTTCCACAAAATACTGATTAGGGGTTTGATATACCTGCTTCCACCAAATATTGATTGAGGTATACGATATATACCTGCTTCCACAAAATACTGATTAATGGGTTTGATATATCTGCTTCCACTAAATATTGATTGAGGCCTACGATATACCTGCTTCCACAAAATACTGATTAAGGGGATCGATATACCTGCTTCCAAAAAATACTGATTAAGGGGATCGATATACCTGCTCCCACCAAATATTGATTGAGGTCTGCGATATACCTGCTTCCACAAAATACTGATTAAGGGGTTGAATATACCTGTTTCCACCAAATATTGATTGACGCCTGTGATATATCTGCTTCCACAAAATACTGATTAAGGGGTTTGATATACCTGCTTCCACAACATGCCGATTAAGGGCTGCGATATACCTGCTTCCACAAAATACTGGTTAGGGGGTTCGATATACCTGCTTCCACAAAACACTGATTAAGGGGTTCGATATAACTGTTTATACCAAATATTGATTGAGGCCTGCGACATACCTGATTCCAGAAAATACAGATTAAGGGGTTCGATATACCTGTTTCCACCAAATATTGATTGAGGGCTGCGATATACCTGCTTTGACAAAATACTGATTGAGGGGTTTGATATACTTGCTTCCACCAAATATTGATTGATGCCTGCGATATACCTGCTTCCACAAAATACTGATTAAGTAGTTCGAAATACCTGTTTCCACCAAATATTGATTGAGGGATGCAATATACCTGCTTTCACAAAATACTGATTAAGGGGTTTGATATACCTGCTTCCACAAAATACTGATTGAGGGCTGCGATATACCTGCTTCCACAAAATACTGATTAAGGGGTTCGATATTCCTGTTTTCACCAAATATAGATTTTTGCCTGCGACATACCTGCTTCCACAAATACTGCTCTTCTCTAGGGACTTAGGCACAGGGTCATGACAGGCAGGGGAAGAGGCAGGCCATGCCGCAGGGGTGGTAGGGGTTGGGCAGGTGCACCAGGCCAGAGCCTAAGTGGGAAGTTGGAGAAGGCGCGTGCGATTACTTCAAAGGGCTCACCAGAGTTGGTTGAGTGGCTCACTCAGCCTTTCGCTTCTGTACCCTCCTCATCCTCTGCTGTGTGCACCCCCAAAGACACCACCACCATCACCACCACCACCATAGCCCCTCCACTCGGGTCAGAGGAATTATTTTCCCATCCATTCCCAGGCCTTACCGATGCGCAGCCATTCTTGACATCGGATGAGGAAGAGGAGGTAGCAACGGCCAACACCCTGCGATCTGACAACAGTACCCAGATCAGCCCAAGGAGAGAGGTCCCTTCTGTTGCTGCCTACTCCGAAGTCTCAAATGTCAGTGGTGGTGAAGGTGACGATGTTGATGTGTCGATGGACGTCATGTGGGTGCCCACAAGAAAGAAAAAGGAGGGGAGTTCAGAGGAATAGACGGAGCAGTAGAGAGAAGGAGGAGAAGCAGTCAGAGCTCGCATGAGCTAGCCATCCACAATGCACGGTCACTTCTGGCGCTCCTAGGATGCTGGCACATGGCTCCGCAGTGTGGGCTTTTTTTAACGTGTCAGCTGCTGACAATAGTGTTGCCATCTGCAGCCTTTGCTGTCAAGGCATAAGTCGCAGTAAGCCCAACACTCACCTAGGGACGACCGCCTTAAGAAGGCACCTGGCCTCCCATCACCGAGCACAGTGGGAGCAACGCCGTCAGAACCCACAAAGCCACACTCCCGGCGCTCCATGTCCTACCTTTTCTTCTTCTCCTCTCTACTCCTATTTGTCCTCCACTCCACCTTCCACCGTGCCGTTCATCTGGCAGAAGGCAGGCTTCCGTGGCCCAAATCTTTGAGCGTAAAAAGTTTATGACATTGGACAACCCTCTTGCCCAACGGCTGACTGCTGGCTTGTCGGAACTGCTAGCCCGCCAATTACTGCCATATCAACTGGTGGACTCGGAGCCCTTTAGAAAATTTGTGGCCATTGGCACACCGCAATTGAAGGTCCCCAGAAGTAAATATTTCTCCCAGAAGGGCATCCCAGAGCTATATGGCCACGTTCAGTGGAAAGTGAATGTATCTCTGGCACACAGTGTCGGTGCCAAGATACATCTGACCACAGACACGTGGTCTAGCAAACACGGGCAGGGAAGGTACATAACTTTTACTGCCTACTGGGTGAACCTTCTGACGGTCGGAGAGCATGCAACCCTTGGCTCCCTTGTGGATTTGGTGTTACCGCCAAGGATTGCATGCAGTCCTGACTCTTCTTCTCCTCCTCCTACTCCATCCTCCGTCTCCTCCTCGGCTGATTCCTCCTTTTCCACTGCTACTGCCTCTTCTGCTGCGCCCCCCAAGCTCCCCAGAACCTATTCGACGTGCCAGGTGAGACGTTTCCATGCTGTGCTACGGCTGTTGTGCCTGGAAGCCAAGAGCCACACCGGTCCTGCACCACTTTCAGCTCTGCGGTCACAGGCCGATCAGTGGCTAACCCCGCTCAATTTGACAGTTGGTAAAGTGGTGTGCGACAACGGTGCCAATCTGCTGATCGCGCTGAAACAGGGAAAAATAACACACGTGCCGTGCATGGCACATATCCTGAACTTATTCGTGCAGCGATTCGTTGCCAAGTACCCGAGGTCCAGGAGGTCTTGCGGCAGGCCAGGAAAATCTCTGGCCATTTTAGAAGATCTTACACGACCGCGGCGATACCACTTACCCGTCAGACTTCTGATTTGTGACAGCCCGACATGCTGGAACTCCACCGTATATGCTTGATATACTGCTCCAGCAGCAACATGCCGTTAACGACTACCTGTACGAACTCTACAGCAGAGGAGGTTCTGTGGAGCTTGGTTTCTTTTCACCGCGCGGGTGGCTGCTTATGCGCGATGAGATCACCAAACTGGTCAGTCGCAGCCAGGGAGCCATCAGTGACATTGTACCTTATGCCTTCTTTCTGGAGCGTGTCATTGATCAAGCCGTTGAGGAGCAGCAGATGAGGAAGTCGCAATGCTGAATGAATTCCCAGGGAGGCTACTCCACCTGAGACAAGTCAGCAGGAGTCTGAAGAAAGTCAGAGGAGGATGGTGGCTGGGGGGAGGAGGAGGAGGAGTAAGAAGAGCAGACTTTGAGGGGGACTTTAAACTTTTTAGAGATCCCTAGTGTTGTCTGTGGATGGGGGGATGAGACCAAGGACGACATTCTCCTGGGTAATGAGCAGGAGCCAGGGCGCTCCACCGCTTCCAGTTTAGTGCAAATGGGGGCCTTCGTGCTCCAGTATTTGAAGAGGGACCCCCGTATAAAAAGCATAAAGAGCAAGGAGCAGTACTGGGTGCAACGCACTTAGACCCACAGGGGCTGGCAGAATGCAGCATTTCTAGGCCTTGCTGCGAGAGATGCTGTATTCTGCTGTTGCGGGCGCTGGCAGAGGAATTTCCACCCACAGCGAAACAGGTGCAGGTACCAATCCTACCGCGCCTGCAAGAAGAGGGTGGTTTGAAGATGTGTTGCTCACTTCGAAAATAAGATCATTCTTGCAGCCAACCCATCGACAGCCGCCCTACGGATCCAGCCTCAGGGAACGCCTAGACCGACAGGTGTCCGACTACATCAGGTTAACGACTGATGTGAACGCTCTGAGAAGCGAGGAACCCCTGGACTACTGGGTGTGCAGGCTTGACCTGTGGCCAGAGCTGGCACAATTTGCCATGGAACTCTTGGCTTGCCCCTCGTCGAGTGTCCTGTCCGAAAGGACGTTCAGTGCAGCGGGGGGGACAGTGACCGATAAGCGCACTCACCTAGCTCACGACAGTGTGGACTACCTCAGACTTCTAAAAATGAATGAGGCATGAATCTCAGAGTAATTCAACACCTGTGACGAGTCCCACACATATTCATAGAAAAAAGGAATTTGTAGCAGCACAACGAAAAAAATAGGAAAATGAAAACCTTGCTAGTGGTGGTGCCAGCAGTGTTGGGTCACTGTTGGTGGTGCCAGTATGAAGCTCCCCCATCAACATGTAATAGTTGTAAGGAAACCGCAGCACTCACTTGTCTTCTGTTTTTCAAAATTTATTCACCAATTGAATGCGGCGTTTTGACCTGTATGGTCTTTCTCAAGCAACAAACAATGTAAACATATATATTATATATATACTGTATATATATATATATATATATATATATATATACAGTATATTTATATTATACCCTCCGAGTGGGTCACATGACCAAATCAGATATGTTAATTATAAATCAAATATGCTAAATATCCACCACCCATTTGTGTGATCTAGTTAATCAGATCAAGATATACATGTCACCATTCCATTCCATATACTGTCTTTCATAATAAAGTATTAAAACAAAAAACATGTGCTTACTAAATACTCCTTGGTGGAATACTGGTGGGCATATCTCAGAAGGTATTGTCTGGATCGTTTCTGTATAATCAGAGAGCGCGCTCATGCTGGCATCCCTCTGTAAGCAGTGCGCAGGCGCAACGGGCACATGTGTGTGCTCTAAGCACGGCGTTCATCTGATCTTCTTACGCCTGCGCTCTAAGCATTCAGTGCGTGCTATGGAAACCATGTAAACAGTTCATTCGGGCGTAGCGCATCTAGTCACTATTGCGTATGCTCCGTACCTCTGTCTGTGCTATCGCTATCCCAATCCTCATATTATGTTGGCCACAGCTCTAGTTAAAACATTTAAACGTATCAAGCAATCAGCATTGCAACAATAAGAGACTTTAAGGCATTTTATACTCGATTGTATAATAATTATATGTCCATTTTATGTACTGTAGATATATCATTATTGACCACCTTACCTATATTAGCATAATCTAACAAGTACATATATCTCCAATATCTCGGTCCTCCGTCAGAAGTGTTCCACAGTGGCAATACACTTAAACCCATTTCTGGTATATCTATATTGTTCATAGCATGATCTCTGCCATTAAACGAAGGTTCAAATACCCAAATTAAACAATGGTCTCCTCAAATAAGTGTCTATAAATGTCTCTATAGTCCATAGGCCATAGATAAAATTTGTTTACAGGCTCATTTAACCATTTTAGAGGTGGGACATACCCCTCATATGTTATGTGAGGGTCGTTTCCTTCCCCTTAAACATAATGGAGCACCGTCTCCAAAACGACACAGCTCCGTCCATCACGTAGTACACATAATGGAGCACTGTCTCCAGAACGACACAGCTCCGTCCATTGTGTAGTACAGATAATGGAACACTGGCTCAAGAACGACACAGCTCCGTCCATTGTGTAGTACACATAATGGAACACTGGCTCAAGAACTACACAGCTCCATCCATTGTGTAGTACAGATAATGGAGCACTGTCTCCAGAACGACACAGCTCCATCCATTGTGTAGTACAGATAATGGAACACTGTCTCCAGAACGACACAGCTCCGTCCATCACGTAGTACACATAATGGAGCACTGTCTCCAGAACGACACAGCTCCGTCCATTGTGTAGTACAGATAATGGAACACTGTCTCCAGAACGACACAGCTCCGTCCATCACGTAGTACACATAATGGAGCACCGTCTCCAGAACGACACAGCTCCGTCCATCACGTAGTACACATAATGGAGCACTGTCTCCAGAACGACACAGCTCCGTCCATTGTGTAGTACAGATAATGGAGCACTGGCTCAAGAACTACACAGCTCGATCTATCATGTAATACACATAATGGAGCACTGTCTCCAGAATTACACAGCTCTCAGCTGAGACAGTCTAAATTCTATCTGACATCTCTTCATTAGACTGTCAGGGTCTCAACATCTCTACTCAATACACTGCAGCTCTCCTAATCAAGATGGCTGCTTTTTCAAAGTGGTTGTCTCACCTGTAACATTGGTGACATATCGCTATTATATGCCACCAATTTTGGGCCTCCCTCCATTCTATTTCTATGGGAAAATGAAAAGAGGGCACTGTACAAGCAGAGCCACCACTCCATTCGCTTCCATAGAACTGCCAGAAATACGTAGCTGAACCCTTGTTCTATTTGGAAGCTTCGTTGTAGAGATTGACATTGGAGGCATATCCTAGCAAGATGTAACCAATGTTCCAGGTGAGACAATCCCTTTAAGCACAAGCCCACCACAAACTCAGTAGGAAGCCAGTACACAGAGAGCTTAGACAGAATGATCGTAGACTATATATTTTTAACTAATTTATAAGGACATTGTCCTGCTCAACCAGTGTATCTAAGCCAATTGTGTGTGATACTTCCTAAGAAAACTTTAGAAGACAACATTCCATACTATAAAATGTTAACAAGTTTCATTACAAAGTAATCTCCAGGGTCAAGGTGCTGTTGAAAAGGGGCAAGGTTTAGGCTTCTATTTTCTATTATCTTTCTTTTTTTTTGTAAATTTCTTATTTTTGATTCATTTTGTGTAAAGGAGAAGCTTCCGTTTTCACTGGTTTGGAGGCAACCTTCCCCCTCTGAAAGTTCAGGCAAGCTAAGTCGATGTTCACCCCCTTCTTACACCCCACTTGAGGATGCAAAAAGAAACAAGAGCTCCTTTTTCTCTTACTTTAGATGACTGCCTTTGTCTGTCATTGATATCCCTTCAAAGTTTTTTTTGGGGGTCTTCTATACTGATGGTCTATCCTTAGGGTAGGTCATCAATAGGTGACTCCCGGCACCGCTACCGATCAGCTGTTTGAAGAGACCAGATCTGTGGTCTCCTTGCAGTTTACCAAGCACAGCGCCATCCATTGTATAGTGGCTGTGCTTGGTAATTCAAGACAGGTCCATTCACTTGAATGGGACTGAGCAGCGATTAGGCCATGTAACTGATGAACATGATGTCACCACCTCACAAAGCACCAACAACTGATTGGCGGGGGATGCTGGGAGTCGAATCCCTACTGATCAGATATTGATCACCTATCTTGAGGATAGGCCATCGATATAGAAGACAAAGAAGAACCCTTTAAATACTGAATGTGGTTGGGATAAATACAGATGTATTGTAACACCTGGGAAGACCTCCTGACCCTAAAATCAACCACATTACTTGTTAGGGTGGGTTCACATGAGCGTTATGGATTCCGTTTTTGTTTTCTGTTATAACATGGTTATAATGGAAAAAAACTGAATCCATAAGATGGAAGTCAAAACGGAAGCCTATAAGAGGCATTCCGTTTTGATCCTTCATAATAACGGATCTGTCCTGGTTTCCATTATGCAGGAGTCCAGTCCTGTATAACGGAAACCAGGACGGATCCGTTATGCTGCCCATAGACTTGAATTATGACGGAATTCCGTTTTGATCCATCATAATAGAAGTCTATGGGAATCATAACAGATCCGTTGACAGGACTTTGTTTTTCGTCTTGCATAACGGGAACCAGATGGATCTGTTATGCTGCCCATAGACTTCTATTATGATGGATCAAAACGGAATGCCTCTTATAGGCTTCCGTTATTTTCCGTAATAACCATTTTATAATGGAAAATAAAAAAAACGGAATCCATAACGCTGATGTGAACCCACCACTACTGTAATAAACATGGACAGATTTGGTAGTAAAATATTATTTATTGTATACAGAGAAACAAAGCAAATTGAGATATAAAGCGATGCAAATGTATCTTCTGATAATACGACTTTCCAGCAGCAGGTAGACGTGTGCGAAGAAACCCTCCAGCAGTCATGGTGACCTCATATGAAGTCATTTTAATTATCATGATTTGTTTAAAGGGGTTTTCAGATTTCAGACTTGTCATAAATGTCACATCAGTGGACACCTACACTGGGGGAACAGCTGTTGGGACCCCTACGGAGCATGAGAATGGAGGTCCCATGTCCTCTGTTTGAATGGACACTACCACTCCATTCAGTCTCTGACCAGGATAGCTGAGCACAGCGCTTGTCGACATCTAGACTTTGATTGGAGCAGTAATTTTCCTGGCTTACCAGCAGTCCATTCAGATGGGGACATAGGACCTCTGTTCTTGTGATTGGTGGAGGAACCAGTGGTTAAACCTCCAGCGATCACACACTTTTCTCCTGTGGATTGGTAGGAAGTATTTATTAAGGAGAAAACCACTTTCACTTAATTGCCCCTGTCATCCCGCATCCTTTATAAAGTACGTACATCCTAACATCGCCATCCCCCACACCAGCTGGACAACCCTCCAAATATCTGCAGCTCCTCTCTAGGTTCCATACCTCAACTCTCACCTTTTAGGGGGTTGGTCCATCTGAGACATTGATGATATATCCCTAGGCAATGCCATCAATCTCAGATAGGTGTGGATATCATCTCTGGGACCCGCACCTATCTAGAAAACAGTTTCCTTAAAGTGAAGGACAGCACGCTGAGCATGCATGGTGCGCTCTTCATTTATCGCTGTGGGAGTTTAGAATGTGCTCGCCCGGCTAGTTTCGGAAGTAGCATAGTGGCAAACAGAAAGCAGCCATAAAAGTGTGGCCACCTCTCCATTTACCGCTATGGGACTGCCAAAAATAGCCGAACGCTACTTTGGAAACTACCATGGTGGCGGATGAAGGGTGACCAGACTTGTGTGTCTGCTCTGTGTTCACGTCGAAGGTCCCGTCTTGGAGATAGAAGCAGGTTCCAGATGTGGGATCTGCACCTATCTGACATTGATAGTAAATCCTAGCGATATACCATCATTATCCCAGATGGGAATACCCCTTTAATAGGTCTATACTCTATTCCCATGTATTACTCTCCCCAGTCAGTAGATTTCTGTAAGTCCCAAGCCAATGAAGATCAGGAACACCTTATTACATCAGATCCCGATCTCTTAGAAACATCATAAAGCTTAGAAAGAAAATGCCAGGCTCCAATGATGGGGAGTTTGGAGCCAAGGACCTTGAACTATTTCTCGTTTCCTCAACATAGTTAGACACTCAGATTTTAAAAAAAGGACAAAATCATTGACTACCAGAAGATACAGATCAAGGGGGTAAAAAGCAGCATCAAAGCCTTCAATATTGTGCTGAGTTCATACTTGAAATTGGATAAAGCAACTCATATTCTATCTGTAACTGAATCTTTAAGTTGTATGAAGAACTGTCCATGTGGGTGGCTACCAACCCTTGAAAAATTGCTATTATATTACTTCTTCTCTGGTAGAACTCACCCGCCTCCTTCAAATAATGTAACAATTTATCTCTGTGACTTGCGGTACCATGTATGACCATTGCCATGCAGTAGACATTTCCATAGACACCAATGCAACAGCGCCCCCACCTCTTATCTAGCCTAAAAACATTATGTTTAACATATCTGTCAGCACGCTGTCGCCTGGAGCAGAGCTGTATAAATTTTTTTTTATTTTTAAAGTAAGTGTGACAACCCCTTCAATGTATGCTAGAAGACTGACAAACAGTGAATCCTGTCTGCTTGTTGATTTACAAATGTACAAAACGCTTCATTAATGTTTTAACATGGCGTATTCCACATCAGGGTCACGCTCCCGCGCGGTGCTCTTATTGAGGTTGGTGATGATGGAGTAGTGGATCTCATCTTGGTACTCGTCTTGGGTTATCTTTGAAGAGTCAATGTTTTCATACTAGAATGGTAATAAAATACATTGTATTATACTTAATCAATATTCTGATACAATGTTTCAATAGATTCTTGTGCATAATAAATGGTGGAAAATCCATTTTTTGGGAAAAAGGTGGAACTTTGGGATTTTTGTGTCTCCCACCCAAGCCCTATTCCAAGGAGTCATGTTTTATTTTATTAAGGTTGTTGATGCTAAGTTGTAGGTTCTGGAAATGTACCATAAGAGTTAAGGGGTTAAGTCCACCGGTCGGACCCCCAGAGATCAGTTAGGTATGCCATTGTTCTGTGGATAGGAAACCCTTTTAAATAGTCCACCCCCCTTTAAGACAGAGCTCCTATTGACCACATTTGGATGTTGTTTTAACTCTTTCCTTTCCAGAGTGCACAGCTTAGAACAGCTGTATAGACACTACCCGAGTAGAGTTTTGGACTGTAGGAACGCCTTACTTTTGGGATTTGATGGTTCCTTGGTTCCACACATGTTGAATCCTCATCCTGCAGCTGAGACCTGTGGACTACTTACAGTTTATACTGAGCAAGTGGCCAAATTTCAAAAGCTGGAAACATAGTAATCTATCAGGTATCATGGACCAATGCTGGGTGACAACTCCAAATCTCTAATGCCCCGTGTACTCTGGCATTGTAACTGAACCTCCACCAGACTGCTTATAGCTTCCTGTAGATGTTTCCAGGTAATCACTGCCAGCCAATCATCTCTTCTTCTTCATTTAGGGGGTGTAGTGGGCACACTGCCCATGGCATGCATGCTGCTGTGCCTATAACCAGATTGTCTTATAGATGTCACCAAAACTCCCTGGGCAAGTCTTTATGGCTCATGTTGTGTAGTTATTATCGGTGATTTCTACAATCAAGATGGAGGACTGAAACTGGAAATCAAGTTAGAGGAGGTTTGGGGGAAATATAGGGGGAATTCTGGAATCATGAGGGCCAGGTCAGGGGGTGATGAGAGTGTTCTCAGGTGTCTCCTGGGATTTCACTTTAAAACTTACAGTAAAGGGATGGGGTTAAATGTCCTATGAAAGCCAATGATAATTAAGGACAATACTGTTTGTTCTCCAATCTACACGGAGAATGAGCCGTTTACCTCAGCCGCGCTCCTGGGCTTCTGCACAACGCTGTAAATGTCGTTCGGCTCTGGATGATTTGGATTTCTCCTTAAAAAAAAAAATACATATATATTGATATTAATGTCATCTAGTGCAACAAAGAGTCTGTAAAGTCTTAGAGATTTCTCAATGTATGATATTTAGTTAAAGCACAACTTTATTGACTATATTATCTATCTCATATCTATCTATCTATCTATCTATCTATCTATCTATCTCATATCTAGCTATCTATCTCATATCTATCTATCTATCCATCTATCCTTCTATCTATCTATCAAATCAAATCAAATCAAATCAAATCAGCTTTATTGGCAGGACTAGATACATTTTAGCATTGCCAAAGCAAGTGGTAAATAATTGGGTAGGGTTGGGGGTGGGGACAGGTCCAGGGTGGGGGTATAGGAGTCCATAGTATATCAGGCTCCTCTCAGTCCATGGCAGGCAGTAATATATTGTGCTGCTATGGCCGTTGTGTTCTCCTCTTCCCCCAGCAGTATGGGGAGTCTCTCTTCCTCCTCCATGGAGGTGAAGTCTGGGCAGAGATCAGACAGTCTCCTGAAGTGAGTCTCTCTCACTGCTGAGTATTTGGGGCACCGCAGCAGGAAATGAGCCTCATCCTCCACGGTCTCCTGGTCGCACTGCTGGCACAGTCTGCTCTCCCTGGGCATGTACCTCTGTCGATGACGCCCGGATTCAATGAGCAGGCTGTGGGCGCTCAGTCTGTATCGGCTCAGGATCTGTCTGTCTTTTGGATTGGGGAGTTTCTACAGATATGGGGCCAGTTTGTACTCCCTCTGCAGGCTCTGGTATACTGTCAACTTCTGGGATGTTCTTATGTCGTTTTTCCAGACGCTAATATACTCCTCTTTGTACTTGTGTATCGTCCTCTGGATTCCGCCCTTTGTCAGGCTATATTGGTTGGTGGATTGGGCAGGCTGGGTTTGGGTGACTTGTTGCGGGGTGCTTTGTTTTTCTGGGGCTTCTTGGTGTAGCAAGGCTTTGTGATGGTAGGAGCTGGGACTGCTGCTATGTAGATGGGCTCTGAATGATAGCGCCCTCTTCTGTACAGCAAAGTAGAGTGGGAATCTGCCCAGTTCTGCTCGACAGGCGCTGTTTGAGGTGCTCCTGTGGACCTGGAGAAAGTGTTTGCAGAGTTCTAGGTGGAATAGTTCTGTTGGCCCAGAGTCCCACTTTGCCCGGTCTGGGTATGTGTCTGGGCCCCAGACTTCACTGCCATACAGGAGGATTGGGGCGATGATGGTGTCAAGGATTTTAAGCCAGACGGTCACTGGTGCTTTAAGGTGATACAGACGCCTTCTGATGGCATAGAAGGTTTTGCTCGCCTTGTCTTTCAGTGTTTCCATGGCTTTCTTAAAACTCCCTGATTGGCTGATTTCTAGGCCCAGGTAGGTGTAGCTGTCTGTTTCTGAAATTGGACAGTTGTTTAGCAGGAAGGGAGGATGCCCGGCTGCTTTTCGATTTCTTTTCTGGAACACCATGATGTTGGTTTTCTTTGGATTGATGGGCAGTGCCCATGTGTTACTGAACTTCTCCAGGATTTTCAGGTTATCTTGGAGACCTTTCTCAGTTGGCGATAGTAGCAGAAGATCATCTGCATAAAGGAGAAATTTCACCTCAGTGTCATGGAGGGTAAGACCAGGTGCTGAGGAGGACTCCAGAGCCGCCGCCAGCTCATTGATGTAGATGTTAAACAGGGTTGGACTGAGGCTGCAGCCCTGTCTGACTCCTCGGCTCTGCCGGAAAGAAGCCGTTCTCCTCCCATTTACCTTCACGCTGCATCTGTTCTCAGTGTAGGAGCTTCTGATGACATCATATGTTTTTCCTCCTATTCCGCTTTCAAGAAGTTTCAGGAATAGGCCCGGATGCCACACTGAGTCAAAGGCCTTCTTAAAGTCCACAAAGCAGGCATAGATCTTTCCCTGCTTTGTATTGTGGACATGGCTCTTGATGAGGCTCTGCAGGGTGTAGATGTGGTCCGTGGTGCGGTGGTTTGGTATGAAGCCTGCTTGGCTTCTGCTGAGGATGTTGTGCTGGGTGAGGAAGCTGAGGATCCTCTTATTCAGGATACTGCTGAGGAGTTTTCCCAGGTTGCTGCTGACACATATCCCTCTATAGTTGGCTGGGTCATACCTCTCTCCGCCCTTGTGTATGGGGGTGATGATGCCCTGGTTCCAGCTCTGGGGGAAGTAGCCGGCACTCAGCACAACATTGTAGAGTTTTACCAATGCGACCTGGATACCTGGCGGGCTGTATTTGATCATTTCTGGAAGAATACCATCTGGGACGCTGGCTTTTTTACTCTTTATCATTGAGATCCTCTCTGTTATCTCCTGCAGCGTGATCGGTGTGTCTAGAGGGTTTTGGAAATCTTTGATTTTTTCCTCCATATCCTTCAGCTTTTTCGTGATTTCTTTTTGTTCTGGGCTTTGATCCTCCCTCGAAATGGCTTTGTACAGGTCCTTGAAGTACTGGAGCCAGATGTTGCCGTTTTGGATGTGGAGGTTGGTGTTCTTGCTGGTTTTGTCCATCTGCTTCCATAGTTCCCAGAAGCAGTTGTCCTGGAGAGCGTCTTGGAGTTGGAGGAGCTTGGTTGAGATGTTACCTTGCTTTTTCTTTCTGAGGGTATTTTTGTATTGCCTTTGTATGTTGTTGTAGGCTTCCCTCAGGCTGGGGTTGTTCGGATCTTGGTGTTTCCTATTTGAGGCCATTCTTAGCGCCTTCCTTATATCTTTACACTCCCGGTCAAACCAGCTGTTGGGTTGTTGCTTTTTTGGCCTTCTGTTGCATCTTTTGAGGTCAGACATTTCCGCCATGGTGCAAAGTATATTATTAAAGTCCCTTACCGCGAGATTTACTCCTTCTGGATTCAGCTCATACACTTTCCTATGGAAGTTATGGAGCATCTCCTGGATCTCTGTGCTGTTTATGGTCTCCATATACTTTGGGGCTGACATCTTGGACCATTTAAAAGATGGAGGTAGGCTGAAGAGGCCGGTCTGCTGAGATGTTTGTGCTGGTAGTTTACTTGTGGATTTTATGTATAGGAGCAGTTGGTTGTGGTCTGACAGGTGTGTCTGTGGGGTGACTATGAAGCTACTAACATTTTTGGGGTCCATATCTGTGATGGCATAGTCTACCACACTGTTGCCTACATGGGAGTTTAGGGTATATCTACCAAGAGAGTCTCCCTTGGTGCGGCCATTGAGAATATGAAGTCCGAGGCTTCGACATAAGTTCAGCAATGTTCTGCCACTTTTGTTTACTGTGCTGTCATAGCTGTTCCTCTCGGTGTGTACTGAGCTGTCACAGTCAGTGTCTGCTCCGAATATATAGACATTTCCGTCAGTTGTCAGGTAGTCTCTCTCTCTCCCTGTTCTTGCATTGAGGTCTCCAAAGATCAGAACATTGCCCAGGGCCTGGAAATGGGCGGCTTCCCTCTGTAGGATCTCAAAGCTGTCGGGATGGAAGTATGGAGACTCTGGTGGAGTAGATGGATATCTATCTATCTATCTATCTATCTGTCTATCTCATATCTATCTATCTATCTATCTATCTATCTATCTATCTATCTATCCATCTATCTCTATCTATCTCATATCTATCTAATATCTATCTATCTCATATCTATCTATCTATCTATCTATCTCATATCCATCTATCTATCTAATATCTATCTATCTATCTATCTATCTATCTAGGACCTATGCACCCAGTTATTGAAAATATTACAACCCTGACCCTCTTGAAATCTGCTGCTTAGATACACAATTTTAGGACAGATAAGCTCTGTGTTACTACAGACTACTGATGGATGTGTCCTTTCTTACTTCTGCTCTTAGCTCATCATACCCTGACATGTGTGACTTGAGATGACCAGATTTAGTCATACTCTATCATGAGATGTCTATATGTGTCTATGTGCGGCCACCTGGTGGCTGTGTTGTTTACTGCAGCCTTTCCTGGGTCTTGCTAGCCTGCGACAATATAATATTGAATTTCGAGAAATCTGACTTCTTAAATTGGAGGTACAGTGTGCTATAGTAAGGTTGGACATCTTGGCCAGCTTTCATCCCAGGTTTTTCTCATTATGCGTAGTTTGGGGATAGAGTTGGTCTTGTTCATTTCTGAGAAGTAAAGAAATTGTAGGATTTGCAAAAGTCTAATTTCAGACCTGGGCTGGTTCTGTCCTCCATTAGAGGACATAGGAAACTGAAGACTGGCATAATTTATCCGATCAGTAAGACTGTCTTCTGATGGAGCATCTTGTTCAAGTTGGTCTGATACCTCATTGTGTTTCTGGAAGGTGAAACAAAGGTTTATTAGATACTGTAGATAAACAGATAGATGGATAGGTGTATAGATATATAGATGATAGAAGAGATAGATAGATAGATAGATAGATAGACAGATAGATATATGATAGATAGATAGATAGATAGATAGATAGATAATAGATAGATAGATAGATAGATAGATAGGTAGATAATAGATAGATAGATAGATAGATAGATAGATAGATATTAGATAGATATATAGATAATAGATAGATAGATAGATATTAGATAGATATATAGATAATAGATAGATAGATAGACAGATAGATATATGATAGATAGATAATAGATAGATATGAGATAGATAGGTAGATAATAGATAGATAGATAGATAGATGAACACAGGTAGAAGGATGTGGGCAGCACAGCTATCTGTAGAGTACAATAATAGCAATGTTATGTCTACTGTCAAAGATTGTGTATTGCTTCTATCTGATTGGGGTCTATCATTGAAAAGTGATTTTTCACCACAAATTTCCTCTCAAGCATTTGATTTATTTACTGTTGCTGTTTCGAAACAGATGTGAATAATAGTTTAATACATCCAAATATGACTACAGATCAAATCAGAGCGTTAAATCAATTATTCCATGACCACTCCCTCACCATTAAACCCACAGACAAGGGTGGTGGGGTAGTGGTCATGGATACTTCTATGTATTTGACTGAAGCAAACAGGCAATTAACAGATGGGAAGGTATGTATGAAATTACAGGGCGATCCAAAATTTTAGATTCAAAGAAAAATTTAAGACCGTTGAATGTAAACGGCAAACAGGTTTGATTGACGAGAAATTATGTGAATGTTTGTTAGTAGAACATCCTGTCACACCTTTATTTTATCTATTGCCCAAAATTCATAAAAATGCAGAATGTCCACCAGGTAGACCCATTGTCTCCAGCAGAGGGGCCCTGTTTAGTGATGCCTTGGTATTCTTAGATAAAATACTACGCCAATTTGCACAAGAAGCTAAATCGTTTATACAAGATACCACGGATTTTGTAAAAAAAAAATGGCCATGGCTGACATACCTCAGGGGGCCATTTTGGCCACCTTTGATATTGTCAGCCCATATACGTCTATCCAACATTATTTAGGTATGACAGCAGTAAGGGAGGCTCTTAACACTTTTGAATTTACATTGGAATGCCATGATTTTATTTTAACCTTATTATATCTGGTATTGGACAATAATTATTTTCTATTCGGAGATGATTTCTATATGCAAATTAGGGGGAAGGCCATGGGGAACGAATGTGGTGCCTACTTACGCCAACATGGTGGAAGAACAATACGTCTATGTGTCCCACCACTTCAGCCATGTGCTGAGGTGGTGGAGATACATTGATGATATTTTCGTTATATGGACAGGTACCATTCTGGAATTGGAGTCATTTCACCACTTCCTCAATGGCCTATTTCCGGACATACAGTACACTTTAGAGTATTCACAAGAAGAAAACAATTTTTTGGATGTGGATGTATGCCTTCAAGGTAATTCAATACATACCAACTTATACGTAAAGCCGACTGATAAAAATATGACTTTGAGATATGATAGTGCACATCCTCACAAAATGATCCAGTCTTTGCCCTTTAGTCAGTTTACTAGGGCCAAGAGGATCATTAGAAAGGATGTAGAACTTGAAAGAACTTTAAATACTATGGTATACTCATTTAAAACTAGGGGTTATCCCCAAAATATATTAAGTGACCAATGTAAACGCCTTCAATGAAAAGATAGATCATAAATTTTGCAAAAAACTATCAGAGAGAATAGCAAAAAGTGGTTACCTTTTGTATCTACCTACGATGACTTGACTGTGAGTATCAGCAGGATAATAGACAGACACTGGTCTATTTTGTCCTGATATCACAGAATTTAGATCAAAGCCCTTAATGTCCCGTAGAAGATCGAAAAATCTTAGGGACAGGATAGTGAAGAATGATATAGGCTCAACTAAGACTCTCCAACAAAGATTTTTGACTTTTAAGAAATTGGGATGCTATCCATGCTTACATTGCGTGAATTTCAAATTCATGATAGTAGATCAAGTCTTTCTTCCTAGAACAGGTGGCAACCGTATCAAACTACTAAAAAAACGCGAAGCGGAATGGATATTTAAACTTAACACGGTAAAACCAAATGGTCTTAATGTAGACTTTAGACCTTGGCTATTTGTATGAATTTCTCCGGTTTCTACCATGTCTTATATTTTTCTGTCTTTTACAGCCTCTGTATATTAAGATATGTAGTTGTTTGTATATGAAAGTATTTTTTTTAACTTTTTTCAGGATGGTTCCAGATGGAGAACTAGGGACCGCTGTGCCTCAGTACGAAATACAGTCGACCATATTGGATATTGTTTTTTTATGCATTCAATGTACATTATTCATCTATGTTGAGCTATATTAATGACACTAGGACCGCAACAATTTGATATTCTGATTCTTTGCAGTGTTACGGTTTAGTAACGTGACCTGTCATGATGCAGTAACGTGACTTGACATGTGATCACAAAACACAGACCTGCGCATTGGAACCGTGTTCAACTCACTGGAGTCCTGTTGATCATGTGACGAGTACACGCAATAGGGATGCGCTGACAGGCACAACAGATCTGTATGCCATGCCAAACACATCGACTGTTATTTATAAATATTCTTTAGGTGAGCTGTCCCCATCTTCTATAGGTTACCATCCCCTCCACCTGAAGATTAATTGCACTAATTATCAATTTTGAATTATGTCAATATTTATATATGAAATGAGCAGATGATATATGTGAACACCTTTGCACAGAGCACTTTATTGTGAATCATATGACTGTTTATGCACTATGCTGGCTTTTACTGTATAATACATGAGATTTTGTAAAGTGATTATAAATTATTCAAATGTATGGATACCCTATAAATTATGCACTGAGACTATGTATCTATTGCTTGATAACAGTCCCAGCAAGTGGACTGACACATCGCACGGGTGAAAAAGGACTTCATTTTTCTTTCACCACATTGGAAGTGCTGCAGTTTTTCTTTTTCTTTTTTGATAGATAGATAGATATGTATAAGATAAATAGATAGAAGATAGATATATAGATAGATAGACAGATGATAAAATAGTTAGATAGATAATAGATAGATATGACATATATTAGATAGATATATAGATGGATAGATATAGATATGTATTAGATAGATAGTTACATAGATAATATATAGATGATAGATAGATAGATAGATAGATAGATAGATAGATAGATTGCATTCAGGAAGACTTTACTCTTTCACTTTTTTCACATTTTATGTTGTTTCTTATGTTAATTGCAACGAGGAGGAAAGAACTGCCTGTAGAGCTCAGAGACAGGATTGTGTGGAAGCACAGATCTGGAGAAGAGTACACACAATTCCTGCTGCACTGAAAGTGTCCTCCATAATTCTTAAATTAAAGAAGTTTAGAAGAATCAGGACTCTTCCTAGAATTGGCCAGGGAGACTAGTCAGGGTGGAGGAAAAGCTGAATGGAGCAAAGTACAGAGATTATCTTAACCCTTAATGAAAACCTGATCCAGAGCTCTGGACCTCAGACTGGGCTGAAGGTTAACCTTCCAACAAGACAGTGGCCCTAAGCACATGGCTAGGACAGTACAGGAGAGGCTTAGGGGCAACTCTGTGAATGTCCTTGAGGGGCCTTGCCAGAGCCCTGACCCCAATAGAACATCTCTGAGACACCTGAAATTGGCCACCAATGGCCTCCATCCAACCTGGCAGAGCTGGATAGGATCTGCAGAGAAGAATGGCCAAAAATCCCCAAATTAAGGAGTGAAACCTTGTGGCATCATCTGCAACAAGATTGGAGACTGGAATCACTGCCAAGCAGTCTGAATTAGAGATGGGTACATTTCTTGAAATTACTTTCAGTGTTAATTCACCAAATTTTTGCAAAAGTTTGATTCGGGTACAAATTGATTCTACCCAAATCAAATATGCACACTCTCTGGTCTCCTATGACTATGACTTTTTTTCTTGAGTAAGGACAGAGAAAGAAATAGAGAGAGAGAGAGTATGTGCTTTTTCATAATAAGATTGTTTATCTATCGCTGTGCTTGTATCTTCACATAATGCTCTTCTAGAAAAGAAACATGCAAGCCAGTCTTCTTTCCGAAAGGAAAACTGTCTCCAGGAGCCCAGCTCTTTCTAGGTAATTAACCTTAAGGAGAGCAAATAACATTTGCTTGACTGTCTGAGAGTCCTTGGTTGGGGTACTATTTCCCCTTATAGAATGCACATGTGCATAAGGAGTATTGTAAGCCAGTCAATGCTCCTCTGGGTTTCTGGGAAAATATATGAAAACTAGCACATCTTTCATCTGCTGGTATCAAATAGACCTAGGAATGCTAATTTGAATATCTTTCCCAGAAACCCAGAGGGGAATTGCCCTGACCTACAATACTCCACATATGTACTACACATAATAAGTACTCGAGATAATGAGAATGAGAACCCATAGACAACTCATATACATTGCCCAGCAACCCAGAATGGAATATCAGGCTCTGTCTCTCTCTTTCTCACTCACATTTGCCGGAAACAAATCACAAAAAATTGGTTCAGTTTTTGTCAAACTCGTGATGAATTCCAAACATGGTAGAATTGATTTGATCATCTTTATTCTGAATACTTATGTCAATACAAGATTTTTGTTTGTCTTTTTCAAATAGTTTAAATTTCTAACATTCTGTTTTGCAGCATAACAAAATGTGAAAAAAGTGAAAGGTTCTGAAGACTTTTTGAATGCTCTGTACATAGATACAGTATCTCACGCAAGTGAGTACACCCCTCACATTTTTGTAAATGTTTTATTATATCTTTTTCTTGGACAACACTGAAGATCTGATACTTTGATACAATGTACAGTAGTCAGTGTGCAGCTTGTATATCAGTGTAAATTGGCCTCAAAATAACTCGACACACAACCATTAATGTCTTAACTGTTGGCAACAAAAGTAAGTACACCCCTAAGTGATAATGGCCAAATTCTGGCCAAAGTGACAATATTTTGTGCGGCCACCATTATTTTACAACACTGCCTTAACTCTCTTAGGCCTGGAGTTCCCTGGAGCTTCACAGGTTGCCACTGGAATCCTTTTCCATCTTCCATGATGACATCATGGAGCTGGTGGATGTTAGAGACTTTGTGTTCCTCCACCCTCCGTTTGAGGATGCCCCAAAGATACTCTATAGGGTTTAGGTCTGGAGACATGCTTGGCCAGTCCAGCACCTTTACTCTCAGTATCTTTAGCAAGGCAGTGCTCGTCTTAGAGGTATTTGGGGTCATCATGTTGGATGCTTGCTGATGAAGGCTGGACGGGCCGAAACGCGTCCTTTATTGTACCTACTTATGGAATAAATACAAAGAATATTGATTGAATAAACTCTGGTCCGGTGGGATTCCTTTACATCATGTTGGATACTGTCCTGCAGCCCAGTTTCTGAAGGGAGGGGACCATGCTCTGCTTCAGTATGTCACAGGACATGTTGGCATTCATGCTTCCCTCAATAAACTGTAGCCCCCCACAGCCATCAGCGCTCATGCAGCCCCAAACCATAACACTCCCACCACCATGCTTGACTGTAGGCAGGACACACTTGTCTTTGTCATCCTTACTTGTTTGCCGCCACACACACTTGACACCATCTGCACCAAATAAGTTTATCTTGGTCTCATCAGACCCCAGGACATGGTTCCAGTAATCCACAACCTTTGTCTGCTTGTCTTCAGCAAACTGTTTGCGGGCTTTATTGTGCATCATCTTTAGAAGAGGCTCCTTCTGGGATGACAGCCATGCAGACCAGTGTGATGCAGTGTGCGGCGTATGGTCTGAGAACTGACAGGCGGACCCCCCACCCCTGTAACCTCTGTAGCAATGCTGGCAGCACTCATACAACCTCTGGATATGACGTTGAGCATGTCCACTCGACTTCTCTGGTCGACCATGACTAGGCCTGTTCTGAGTGGAACCTGTCTTGTTAAACCACTGTATGGTCTGTATGGTAGTGCTGCAGTTCAGTTTCAGGGTGTCAGCCATCTTTATGTAGAGCAACAATTCTTTTTTTCAGATCCTCAGAGAGTACTTGGCCATGAGGAGCCATGTTGTACTTCCATTGACCAGTAGGAGAGAATGTGAGAGTCAAAACACCAAATTTACCACACTGGCTTCCCATTCACACCTGAAACCTTGCAACACTAACGAGTCACATGACACTGGGGAGGGAAAATGGCTAATTGGACACAATTTGGCCATTTTCACTTAGGGGTGTACTCACTTTTGTTGCCAGCGGTTTAGACATTAAAGGGGTTGTCCAGGTTCAGAGCTGAACCTGGACAACCCTCCATTTTCACCCAGGCAGCCCCCCTCACATGAGCATCGGAGCAGTTCATGCTCCGATGCTCTCCTTTGCCCTGCGCTAAATTGCACAGGGCAAAGGCATTTTTCTGAGTTCCGGTGACGTACCGGGCTCTCTATGGGGCTGACAGGAACCCCGGTGACGTCACCGGCACTGATGGGCGGGATTTGGCTCTGCCCTAGCCAGTAAAACGGCTAGGGCAGAGCTAAAGCCCGCCCCTCAGAGCCGGTGACGTCACCGAACACACTGCCGGGCGGAAGTTACCGCCCGGCAGTGTGTTATTGAAAACACAAGAGCCTGTGCCCTGCGCGATCTAGCGCAGGGCACTGGAGCGCATCGGAGCATGAGATGCTCCGATGCTAGGCTCAGGGGGGCTGCCGGGGTGAAAATAAGGGTATGTCCGGGTTCAGCTCTGAACCTGGACAACCCCTTTAATGGAAGTTATTTTGAGGGCATGGCCAATATACACTGTTATATAAGCTGTACACTGACTACTGTACATTGTATCAAAGTGTCAGATCTTCAGTGATGTCCCAGGTAAAGATAGAAGAAAATATTTTCAAAAATGTGAGGGGTGGACTTACTTTTGTGAGATACTGTCCATATGAGATAGATAAATAGATAGATAGATATGAGATAGATAGATAGATACATACATGCTTGTACCTTGTAGAGAAGGTTTTGTTCAATGGTATCCTAGTGTCCAGCAATTATCAATTTTTTCTTTCAGTTTTACTTTTCCTAAACCTGGTACCGATGAAAAGAGTCTATACTATATTTGCTTCAACCTTCACGGACGATAAAGCAATTCTATGATGGAATGCATAACGGAATGCCTTTAAAGGAATTCCGTTATTCATTCCATCATAATAGAAGTCTTTGGGCTGCATAACGGATCGGTCCCGCTTTCGTTATGCAGGAGAGGACTCCATAGACTTCTATTATAATGGAATGAATAACGGAATGCCTCTAAAGGCATTCCGTTATGCATTCCGTCATAGAATTGCGTTATGGTCCGTGGTAACGGAATCGATAACGCAATTCACCTTTTACCACCAAACGAAGTGTGAATGAGCGGAAATTCGCTCATCTCTAATCCTAATGTGCAGATTGAACAATTCTACGTACACCCTAGTATAGATTTACTCAACAATGCCAAACAAAATGAGACATATCCTAGCAGGAGGGATTGTTAATGAGGTCATGTCTCCAGACTTAGAGCTAGAACCTCACCCTTTATCCATGATCTAATAGTTAAAATGCACCTGTCAGCAGGAATAATCCTATGATACAGACATACCAGCTGGTAGAGTTGATCGTGCTGAGTAAAATGTTACCTGTCTTGTGAAAATCGGTTGCAGCATTCCAGAGAAAAAAAACGTTTTATTATTTATCTAACACTAGTTCCTACCTGTTATGGGCCATGACAGCCACACAAAGTCCAGGGAGCGCAGGTACAGCATGCACGCCAAGCACAATCTGCTTTTAACCCCGTCCGGTGCCATTACAGCTTTCATCGGATCCAGGAATGCAAGTACCAACATGCATGCTGAGCCCACTATATACTTCTCCTGGAGCCAAATGGCTACTGGTAGGTGCTATATAAGCAGACTCAGTTTTATACTGACTTTAAAACCAGCCTCCAGGGCAGACTAACTGGTCAGGTGTGCATGACTGCTTGGAGATCGCCACGCCTCCAATATATACTACAAAGAAAAAAATGTGGGGGGTTCAGCCCGCACAACCCTATGCAGGTGCAGATTGCTATGGCGAAATACAGATACAAACGCAAAAACACAAATGCAATCGCACACTGCAACCGGCACTCTGCCCTGCCTTTATGCTGGATGTTGAATGAGGCATTGGTGTACATTTTGGCCAAAGCGTAATAAGCCACTCACCACGTCAAGGTCGCCTTCATGAGTGGTCCCTAACACTAGTTCCTACCTGTTATGGGCCATGACAGCCACACAAAGTCCAGGGAGTGTAGGTACAGCATGCACGCCAAGAACACTCTGCTTTTAACCCCATCTGGTGCCATTACAGCTTTCATTGGATCCAGGGATGCAAGTACCAACATGTATGCTGAGCCCACTATATACTTCTCCTGAGCCCACTATATACTTCTCCTGGAGCCACATCCGATTTTCACAAGACAGGTATTATTTTAATCAGCAGGATCGACCCTACAAGCCATATGCTTGGTTTAATAGGTTTGTGGTGCCCTTTAAAGAAAGATTTTTAGAGGAGATGTCAGTATGATTCTAAAAAAATATATTTGCCTTTTTCTCCCCCTCTCTTCTACTCTAGGACTGATATGTTTCGGATTAGGAGGCATGATCTATTAAGAATACCTCATCTACTGAATTTGGGAACACTACCCACAACACTACACCCCCAGTGACTATATCTCAAACCACCTTGACCATAGTGATAATATTGCTATCTGCATCTTTTTTTTTTTTAACTATCCCCAATATTTTCTCCTTTTTGAATGCTCATAAGGCTTTTCATATGGTTCGCTCTGCCAATGGTAAAAAAAGCAAGAAGAGGAAAGTACAAAATATACCTAAATCTACATCGTACCTGAATAGATCTGAGATCTCAAGAATTGAAACAATTCACAAAAAGTTTCATACATCAACTCCTAATGTCCATGACAAGATACTTCAGTGCTGTAAACTAAACTTTTAGACAAAATATAAAAGACCTGAAAAATGCCCAGCACAAGGCTTAAAACCCAGATGAACAAAACAAGCTGATTTAATTTAAAAAATGCAAAGAATCAAAAAGTCATTGACACTGGATGCTAGACACAATGCAGGGAACTTATAATGAGGGGAATATTTGAAGTAATTTTTACCTGAGTCTGTGTTTTTTGATTGATACATTTTTCTTATCCTTAAGCCTAACACTTTTCTTCTAGAAAAGCTCTTCCAGTTTTCCTTCTTCTCCCCCGAACTAGAGTGAGAATGCTACTTTTTTTTTTTACAACTTTCTGAAAAAGTCTCAATGATAAATGTGGAATGAAACTCATTAACATAGCTGACCACCCATATTTAAAAACTGGAGTTAGCAGTGAAACAATGCAAAAAGTAGCAAAAGGTTTATTTTAGTTTATTGCATGTGAGTGCAAAGACCTATTTTGCAACTTTTTGAAGCCAGAATTCTGGAGTGAAGGCATGATAAATCAGAGCCTGGAAGTCAGCCCAGGACCTCGTCTTGGGGGAATTCTTGGAAGTGTTACACTTTGGCATGGAGCGACTCTTTGCTCTGAGATCCTCTAAGTTTGGGAAATTCACCTTGCAGTGGTCCTCATATGTTGCTTCCTTGACCTCTACACATCTGGGGTCATTGGGACAGAACCTAGTGTCTGCTCTAGCTTCGTTGTAGGTGCATTTTATATTTACCTTTTTGGCATACCTTATTGCTGATCTTTCACACTCTTTGTTTTATAATTCTATTTTGCAGTTTTTCATGATGCCGGGGTATGCTCTGCTCTACATCTGGGCAGATACCATTTATATGCATCGATTTTATAGCCCATTTCTGTCACGAGTTATGTATTGTTGTTTTATTTTTGTGTTACTTTATAAAGAAAACCAATAAACACTTATTGAAGCTAAAAAAAAAAGTCATTGATAGAGACTAAAGACGAGCAAAGTTTTGAAAAATTTGATTTGGCAACTTTGGCCAAGTTCGCCAACAAATTTGATTTGTTTGAGTTAATTTGTCATGAATCTCTATAAATCAGGTATACCCAGGCCACTCTGCCTTAGGGTACAGCCATATGCGGCTGTCCTGGGTGCGGGTTGCAGCCATGCTATGCTGAAAAATTACGCAGCCAATTGGCCCACAGCTGCCTTTCATTTAATAATGAAGACTGCACTATATAGTTCTTCTTTATTGTTAATGGCTGCCTGGCACCTTTAATGAACCTTTAAACAGGGGCTTTTGCTGGTCTGGGTTTTGACTGGTTAGGTGGGGGGACAATATGCATTATATTGCTGTTCTTATCTGGAATTTTCTGCAGTAAACACATAAAATGAATCAGCTCTAGCATACCCCAGCGCTCCCCTGCCCTACAGGTGGGAGCCCTTCTTCTGCCATCTGCTTTCCCTCCTTTTCCACATCATCTAATATTAATGAGAATATGTCATCAGGAGCATCCAGCTCCTCCTCTCTCTGCATCTTGCTGACTTTTTTCTAGGACATGGAGACTTTGGAGGATGATTTGAAAGAAGTAACGCAAGAAAAAGATGAGGATGGTCAGCATTAAAGGGGTTGACCACTTTCTAGTTACTGTTGAATGGTGTGTTTGTGAGATGATTATATATCACTTACTAATATAGTCTTTGTTGAAATTCTGCACCATTTTCTATATTCCATAAGGTATGCTCTCTTGCTTACAAAGTCTTTTGTGCTGTCCACACAGAGGTCCTGTCTATAAGATGGCCGCTGATGGAGGGTCATATGACCAGGCAAATCACCTCCATGTAATGCCTCCTCCATTTAAATACACTCCACCTGCCATCTGTACTTGTTCTGCTGAGAGTTTAGTACAGGTGCAGTGTGAATGGAGGAGACGAGTTGGAACTTCTTGTGTAGTAATCTCGTCTTGTTTCAGGATTTACTTCTTCTCTACTGATTAGTTCTCTACTGATTCTTTTGGCTCCTTGGTTTGTTTCTGGATTAACCTCTTATTTACTGATTGCTCTTCTACTGCTTCTCTGGGCTTTAAAACATCAGCTTATTTCTTGAATAATGACCTGTCTTCTGTTTTGGCTTCTACTACTGTCTCAAACTCTGGCTTGTTTTACTCTTCCGTTTCTCCTTGGCACTTGCAAGGCTGCTATCTGTGAGCTCGTACCTGTTTTCTGCCACCTTAGTCTACAGACATAACTTGGGTCCTTTGCCGTTTCCAACTAGCTTTGTGGCAGATTCTGGTGAACACCTAGGGGTAGCCTTAGATCTATTAACTAGTGATGAGCGGCAGGGTTCATATTCGAATTCGCGATATTTTGCGAATATTTTGTAGAATATTTGGAAAATATTCGTGAATTCGAATATTCGTTATATTCTAGGATTGTTTTTACTCGAAAAATCGACAAGGTAATGATCGCGTAATATGTGAATTTTCGTAATGCTAATTTTTATTGCAAATTTTTTAATTGCCGAGCAAAGACATGATTCCTCCCTGCTTTGTGCTTGTGGGCCAATGAGTCATAGCACTATATTAAATATATTAGTTTTTTCAAATATTCGTAATATTCTAAAACAAGAATAAATAGCAATACAGCGAATATTCGTAAAAAACTAATGTAGAGCAATCTAGCTAATATAGTGCTATAATCTTTTTCTTTAATAGTTGTCATTTTTTTCCAATCTGAACTTCAGATGAGAAAAAAATTACAACTATTAGACAAAGAAGATTATAGCACTATATTAGCTAAATTGCTCTATATTAGTTTTTTTTCGAATATTCATTATATTGCTATATATTCTTGTTTTAGAATATTATGAATATTCGAAAAAACGAATATATTGGATATAGTGCTATATACTGTATTAGTTTTTTAGAATATTCATCATTTTTCCCCATTTAAAGTCATGATTCCTCCCTGCTTCTTGCTTGAGGGCCAATGAGTCATTGGCCCACAAGCAAGAAGCAGGGAGGAATCATGATTTTACTCGGCAATTGGAAAATTTGCGATAAAAATTTGCATTATGAAAATAAATAAAAATAATCTTGAATATTCAAAATTACGAATATATATCACTATATTCTAAATATTTTCGATTTTTCAAAGTACCTATATTCGCGATAAAAATTTGCAATTCGAATATTCGTGATCAACACTACTATTAACCAGAGCGGTGAGGATAGGCTGCAGGTTTAGAGTTTGCTGGTGGTGGCCCGGAGGGTGACCCTGTATTTCCTTCTTGCCAATGTATTCTTACAGATAGCCTAACATCATTTAGCTGCAAGAAGCTCAGTCACTGGAAATGTAACTTCTCCTTCATTATCAGATGTTTGGTCAATAGTTAACCCCACTTATTCTATGGAAAACTGTGCTTATCCTGTAAGAAAGAGCAAGATACTTGATTGATCTGGAAATCCAGCCTCCCAACCAAATTTGATTGCAATAACCCCACTGGTAGCACAAAGGACCTTAGTAATTACATATGAGAGTCTATACAATGTTATACATTAAACTTGAAATCCCCCAACATTTCTTCCTGTAATTACTCATTGCTAGTTGGTATTATTAACTTATGTTCAGCAATCTGTATAGAATCCACTTCATACATAATGTATTAGGACATGTTACCAGAGCAATAATTACTAGGTTAAATTGTTCTGATTTTAGCTACACAATTAATGATATATACTCTTGACAATTCAACAGATCTAGAAAAATATATGGTAACATAACGTTCCTTCACCAGTCCATTTCCCTTTAATATGCTTTATTTACTCTATTGGATTGCTACAGTATTAATGTACTATATATTTTTTCTTTTACTTTACTAATGTTGTAGGACTATTAGGCCTCATGCACACGACCATATTTTGTTTCCTTGCCTGTTCCATTTTCTTTTGCTGATAGGATGCGGACCCATTAATTTCAAAGGGTCCGCAAAAAATTCGGACAGCACACCATGTGCTGTCCGCATCTTTATGTCCGTTCCCCCGCAAAAAAAAAAATAGTGCATGTTCTATTTTTTTCTAGTTTGCGGACAAGGATAGGCATTATTGCAATGGATCCGCAAAAATAACGGATCCGCAAAAACGGACGTCATCCGTATTTTTTTGCGGACCGCAAAACACATACAGTCATGTGCATGAGGCAGATCATGTTGTAAATTGTACCAATGACAGTTCTAAAAAAAAAACCACACAAACGCTCAGCCAAACTTGTATGGAAGAGCAGATGGATAGATATGAAATAGATACATAAATAAATAGATAGATATGAGATAGATAGATAGATAGATAGATATAAATGATCAATTAGATGGATAGATAGATATAGATATAGATAGATATAAGATAGATAGATACCTTTTTTAATACAAAAAATGCTGAATCACTTCTGTCATTGTCCGTCTTCCTACACGTCTTCTGCCTAAAATGTAAAACATATTGTAACTTTGTATCTAATGACACTGACAATTCTACAATCCATAACCCAGGAAATAACTCACCAGACCCCAAAATGGACGATCAAAGCAACAATTATTATTATGGCTATCAATGGCCCGATGCCTGCGGCTGAGTACATGGCGATGGTGTTTGTGCTGTCTGCAAAATAAGAGGACGAGATGAGCCTCTAGAAATCCCCTCATCAAGGCGTTCTCCACCGGTGGGACTATCTTACATGACACATGGAGGTGGACCACTTGTGACTTGTTGGATCCGATCCCGTTCTGTACGACACAGTAGTACTCCCCTGCATGGCTCATTTGTACGTTGGGTAGAACATATCCCTTTTCCGATTTCTGCAGAGCCTGATCTTTGTGGTACCAGGTGTACTCGAGGTTGTTGTTGGGATTAGCGCTAGCAGTGCAGGTCAACTGGACGTTTATGTTTTCCGTTACAAAATTTCCAGGAGACACACTTATTGACACGTTTTTTGGAGCATCTACAAAGTGACAAGTAACCGCTGTGTTAAGGTTGCATCATATTTTTTACGTTACAGAACATCGATCAGCAGGGGCAACTGTACTAAACCAGGCGTACTGCATTGTAGTGTCGACCCTGCTGATTAAAATAATATCTGTCTTGTGAAAATTTGGTATAGCATTCATTTTTACAATGGCTTGTATTATTTATGCTAATGACGACTTCAGTGCATGGAGAGGTGGGACCTAACCCCGCAGTGCATCTCAGCTCCTCAGTGCACTTCAGCTCCTCAGCACAGATCTGCTCCTCAGCGCCCCCTCAGTGCTCCTCAGCTCCTCAGTGCCCTCTCAGTGCACCTCAGCTCCTCAGTGCCCCCTCAGTGCACCTAGGCTTCTCAGTGTCTCCTCAGTGCCCCCTCAGCGCCCCTTCAGTGCACCTCAGCTTCTCAGTGTCCCCTCAGTGCACCTTAGCACCTCAGCACCCCCTCAGTGCACCTCATCTCCTCAATGCCCCCTCAGTTCACATCAGCTCCTCAGTGCACCTCATCTCCTCAATGCCCCCTCAGTGCACCTTAGCTCCTCAGCACCCCCTCAGTGCACCTTAGCTCCTCAGTGCACCTCAGCTCCTCAGCACCCCCTCAATGCACGTCAGCTCCTCAGTGCACCCCAGCTCCTCAGTGCCCCCTCAGTGCTCCTCAGCTCCTCAGTGCCCTTCAGCTCCCCCTCAGTGCACCTAGGCTTCTCAGTGTCCCCTCAGTGCACTTTAGCTCCTCAGTGCCCCCTCAGTGCACTTTAGCTCCTCAGTGCCCCCTCAGTGCACTTTAGCTCCTCAGTGCCCCCTCAGTGCACTTGAGCTCCTCAGTGCCCCCTCAGCGCCCCCTTAGTGCACCTCAGCTCCTCAGTGTCCCCTCAGTGCACTTCAGCTCCTCAGTGCACCTCTGCTCCTCAGCGCCCCCTTAGTGCACGTCAGCTCCTCAGTGTCCCCTCAGTGCACTTCAGCTCCTCAGTGCACCTCTGCTCCTCAGTGCCCCCTCAGTGCACTTCAGCTCCTCAGTGCCTGCTCAGTGCCCCCTCAGTGCACCTCAGCTTCTCAGTGTCCCCTCAGTGCACCTTAGCACCTCAGCACCCCCTCAGTGCACCTCATCTCCTCAATGCCCCCTCAGTTCACATCAGCTCCTCAGTGCACCTCATCTCCTCAATGCCCCCTCAGTGCACCTTAGCTCCTCAGCACCCCCTCAGTGCACCTTAGCTCCTCAGTGCACCTCAGCTCCTCAGCACCCCCTCAATGCACGTCAGCTCCTCAGTGCACCTCATCGCCTCAAAGCCCCCTCATTGCACTTCAGCTCCTCAGCACCCACTTACACCAACAGAGAAGCGTGTTCTTTACTGTACGAGGAGGCTTTGATGGTGAACTCACTAATAGGGTATAGATTGTAGATTGTAAGCTTACGTGGGCAGGGTCTTCTCCCCTTCTGTACCAGTCTGTTACTAAGTAATAATAAAAGGGACCTGGCTGTATTTCTGAAGTGTAATAATATTACAGGTTATAGTTGGTAGAATTCTAGAGAAGGGGTGATGATTCAGGACTAGTGATAAGCGAAAGTTTGGGTTCATACCGAACTTTGCGAGTTCAGGTACCCGGTCACGAACCTTTTCACTGAAGTCCGGGTTTGGTGTTTGGGTGATTTTAATTTTTTGCATTATAACATGTTATATCAGAAAATAATAGCATTCTTAAGACAGAATGCAAAATAATATGGCCATTTAGGGGTTAAAAAAACCTCCCCGCATCCACTTGATGGCGTTGCAGCAGCTTCTTCTATCTTCACTGAACAGGACCTGCGATATGAGTGATGACGACACTGCGCTCTCCCACGTGTGACGTCATCACGCATATTGCAGGTCCTTTGGCAGGTCCTGTTCAGTGAAGATAGAAGAAGCTGCTGCAGTGCAATCAGTGGATAAGGTGAGTTGTTGGCCATATTGTTTTGCATCCTGTCTTAAGATTTCTATTATTTTCCGATATAACCATGTTATAACGGAAAATAATAAAGTGAAGTTTGGGTCCCCATTGACTTCAATGTGGTTGGAGGTCAAGTTCGAGTCCCGAACCCAAACTTGACCTGAAGTTTGGCCGAACCACGGGTTCACTCATCCCTATTCAGGACGTTATTTTTCTTGGCACCAGATCTGCAGCCAGGAAGAAATTTACCTCATGAGGGTTTTGCCTTCCTCTGGATCAACATTGCAGAGTAATTCTGTAGGCTGAGGACATGTCCTTTTTCAGCCGTGCAATCCATGTTACAACGTTACATTTACATTGCTCATTTTCAAAAAGGAAACGTTTGTTTCTGCAAAAGTTTTAGTACAAAAATGCAAAAACTGGGCACGGTCTCCTGTATGTTTAATCATGCACTTATACTCACACTCTACCCGAAGATAAGCACATTCGGCTTCTGGGCTACTTCCGAGAGTGTTTATCGCCTTACATGAGTAATATCCAGAATCTGTCCATTGCACATTTGGAAAGTACAGAGAATCTGAGTTGGTTGTTTTGTACAGTTTGCGGCTTTTGAACCATTCATAGCTACTAATTTTGGGGTTACTTTGCATGGATGGACATTTCAGAATAGCTTCTTTGTGTTCTCTTTTGTTAGTCCCATTTGGAATCGTACATGATGAACTTTTTGGTGGATCTGATATGGAAGAGCAAATATAATTGTTAAAATTGGAATTATTTTGGGAAAATATTTTCATTTCATTCAATTCATAATAATCTAAAACATTTCTATTAAATTGATAAAATAATAATGAAATACTTACAAAGAACCTCTACAAAAACCTCATCGGAAGGAGATTTCCCTATTTCGTTGGTAGCTTCACAAGTGTACATTCCAGCATCTTCAACCCTTATGGCCTTCTTTCCAGAAAATGGGAAAAGAGGAATTTTATTTTTGCGCCATGCAAAGTCTGTTACATCTGGATTGCTGTTATTTACAACGCATTCAAAAGTGACCAACGTTCCTTCGCGGAATTGTTTAGAATCTGGTTTGATCACGACTGTCACATTCTTTGGTGGATCTGCAAAAAAATACATTTTAAAGTTATCAATTAATTAATAAAAAAAGCCTGAATAAAACTTCCATATTTTTTAAGTTAGACCACAATAATAATCTCTAGTTGCTGCTGTGATTTAGCAGTTTCTGATGGTATCTACATAGTCAGGTACTACAATAAAAAGGCAAAAAAAAGAAAAGAAAAAAAGCTCTTTTGCCATAACATTTATTGTGTCATAGATTTGTCTTTGTGTCTACCTGGCAATTCTACAATTGACAGTGTCCAATCTTCTAATTTGCTAAATATTCCTATAGTAGAGATGAGTGAATTCTACCTGAATCGAAAGTTCTTGTTCTCTCTTTCGAAAAATACCAAATCAGAATTCTTTCAAAAATTTGGGTCGAATATCCATTCTAGCAAATCACTGTGCTCTTCTGTATCACACAGCAATGTGTTTGGCTTTAGGATATAATGATACCAAATCAGAAATAAAAAAATAAAAACTTGGGTCAAATTTCTATTATAACTAATCGATTTGCATATCTCATATAGCAATGTTTTTAGCTTAAGGTTTTTTTTCAGGCTTTTTGCTATTGATGACCTGTTCTCAGGATAGGTCACCAGTATCAGATAAGCAGTGGTCTGACACCCCGCACCCCCGCTAATCAGGTGTATGAGGAGTCGGCGCGCACAGCGCACCCTTGCCATCTTCCTTCTCTCTACCTGTCCACTGCTTTATGTCTATGGACAGCAGCAGTGAGCAGGAAGACAGAAGGGAGTCAGCATGTGATCTGATATTAATGACCTACCCTGAGATTAATTAAAAAGCCCGGAGAATCCCTTTAAGGATTCTGCTGAACATGGTACCAGCTCTGAATCTATGAGCTATTGAATATTTCTGAGTAGACATGAACGAAGTATTTAAAAATTGGATTCGGCTGCTTCGCCAAATTTTACAAAAAAATTGACAAATTTCTTTGTGAGTAGTGGGTGCAATGCCAAGAAGTGGAGACTGCGCTGCCTCTCACCATTGTACCCCTTATAGCTGATTGAAATAATAAATAACAAATAATTTAAAAAAATATAAATAAAATCATACTTACAGTACCTCATCCATTTGATTGCGAAGAGCCGGCCGCCGCTATTTTGATTGAAGATCCTGCGCAAAACCTTGCGCGGCCCCTGATGACATCATCACATCAGCCACTGTGCTGACATCATACGCCATCACACACATGATTTTGCGCGAGATCTATAATCAAGATGGAAGTGGCCGGCTCTTCGTGCTCAAATGGATGAGGTACTGTAGGTATAATTTATTTTATTTTTTACTGCCATTCAGGGATAATTGATTGGTTACCACGAAGCACAAAAAAATTTATCTTTGCAGCGAATCAATTTTGCCTGAAATTCGGATTGAAGTCCACTTTGTGGACTTTGATTCGCTCACCACTATTTCTGACATTCAAAAATTGTCTGAAAACTCCATAAACTCAAGGATCATGTGAACAGAGGGTTAATAAGTTAAAGGGCTTTTGTCACCCCACTAAAGTCTTTTATTTTTTGGGGGTACTTATAATCCCTATACTGCGATATATCAATACATATTGTTATTAATCATTTTGGTTCAGTAGATAATGCAAAAAACCGACTAATATCATATGCAAATTACCATTCTACCAGCAAGTGGGGCGGTTACTTGCTGGTAGCAGCCGCATCCTCCTCTCATAAAGACGCCCCTCCTCATGTTGATTGACAGGGCCAGCGAATGCGCTCGCTCTCTGCTGGCCCTGTCTGCATTCAAAATCTGGCGCCTGCGCCGTACCTGTCTTCAGTCGGCGCAGGCACACTAAGGGGAGGACGATCGCTCGGCCGCTCCATCCTCAATGCGTCTGCGCCGATGACGTCACATCTACACCAAGGAAGGAGCGGCCAAGCGAGCGTCCTCTTCTCAATGCGCCTGCGCCGACTGAAGACAGGTACGGCGCAGGCGCCAGATTTTGAATGCAGACAGGGCCAGCAGGTCCCGTTCCCTGGCCCTGTCAATCAACATGAGGAGGGGGCGTCTTTATGAGAGGAGGATGCGGCTGCTACCAGCAAGTAACCGCCCTACTTGCTGGTAGACAAGTAATTTGCATATGATAAAAGTCGTTTTTTTGCATTATCTACTGAACCAAAATGAGTAATAGCAATATGTATTGATATATCGCAGAATAGGGATTATAAGTACCCCCCCCCAAAAAAAAAGACTTTAGTGGGGGGACATAAGCCCTTTAATAGAATCTTAGAAAGACTTGGAGATCTCTGTGCTGTGAAGGAACGTCCCTGACACATGGGAATACTCACATTTTACATCCAGCTTCGTGGGTGAAGATCTGCTCGTACCTTGATCATTAAAAGCTTCACACACATAAGATCCAGAGTCATTCTCTCTTATCCTGGGGAAGTTATAGCGGCTGTCGGTGCCATTGAAACACAGCCGTTCATTCTTGTACCAGATGTAGCGGGAGACCGGCGGGTTAGCAACCGTAGAACAATTCAGAGAGACCTTCGATCCTTCTTTAATGTTTTCTTTTGGTTTCTGAATAAATATATGTTTCGGAGCATCTGAAATATTTCATATAACACGGCGTAAATTACTGCTCGAGAAACTGTAAACCGGACACTTGGACTTCTCCGAATATGTGAGAAAATCCATTGTTAGTGGGAAGCTTTATGAGGAGTCATAACATCGAGACCGATGTTACAGTACTTCTCCAATCTTCACTCCCTTTCTCCCTCCTTCTCTCCCCGCTTTTCTTTCTTTCTTTCTATCCTTCCTTCTTTTTTCTCATATATTTCTACCTTCTCCCCTTCTAACTGCCCTTTATCTCCTCCTTTTCTTTCTTCTGTTCCTTCTTTCTATTGCTCCCCTCTTTCTTCCTTCATTCATTTCTTCCTTTCTCCCTCAAGTCTTTCCTCTTTCTTAATTCTTTTTTTTTTTTATAACTCAATAAAAAAGTTTGGATGCAGTTACTTACGCAGCACAGAGATTTCCACTGTATTGGATTTTTTCGCACTCACTTCATTTTTAGCTTCACAATAATAACGTCCTGATTCATCAAATTGTTCTCTATTTGCTTTTGAATTCAATCTTTGGTTATTTTTGTACCATGTGATTGTAGGATTTGGCGGATTGCTACTTTCCACCGAACATTCCAGTGTTCTCGTGTTTCCTTCTACGATTTTTATAGGACTCTCTGCCTTAATTTGGACACTTTGAGGAGCATCTGGAAAATGGAACGCCAAAAATGTGCTTAGGATTGTCTCTGGCTACATATGTATTGTTGCAGGTTAGGTTTGCTCCATATTGTAAGTAACAGTCTTATGATACTCCAAAAATTAATTCTAAAAATGTAAATAGGTAATTTTATAATAAATTAAAGCTATAACTTTAAATCTAGTCTGTGCCAATGGGGAATGCTAACAAGAACTGGTGCTCACGGGTAGCACCACATTTTTTTTTTGTTCTTTAATAGTTTTTATTCATGATTTCAAAGTTTTAAAACTTTAAAGGGGTTATACCTTGATTAATGTAAAAAGTAAACATCATATAGCACATGACAACCTCTTTCTAACAAAGCTAGAACCAGCCCTGCACCTCACATGGATCCAGAGATCTCCTAATTAATTGCTCCAACTGGTGGCAGTTGAAGGATGGACTAAAGGATGGACCTGAGCACACGTGTCCACCTCAGTGAACTGGTTAGAGAATTTAGAAAAAGAGCCAACAGCAGGTGGCGCTCTACAGATAGATTTCGGTGAATAACTCAGTGGCTAAACTAATTTTTTTATTACATGCAAATACAAAAGCATTCAGTTCTAGATGCTGGTTTGAAAAATGTAGAATATGTTATGTGGGACAACCCCTTTATAATATACACACAGAGGAAAGTACACGGAGGGAGCACTTACATTTCACATCGAGCTGGATGGTCCTATTGTCATTTGCCCCATTCATCCTTTGAAGAAGACAAGTGATCATTTTATTGTTGTCTTTCCATGATGGAACAAACGTCAGCTTGGTGGTGGTGCTTCTCTTCTCACCTATGTCCTTCTTAATGATCATCTCTTCTTTTCCATTTACATTCTGAAGCCAAGTCAGAGTCATGTTATAAAAAGGACAATCATAATCTATGGAGCAAGTTAATGCCACCTTCTGGTTTTCTTGCATTTCAGGAACTTGATGTAACTTAAGTCCCGGGCCAGCATCTAAAAAAAGGAAGGTTGCAGGCAATACGTTTGTGAGGGCATATAAGCATAAGCAACAAAAAGAAAAACAAACACTTTTTGGAGACATTTCTGCTTATAGATATGGTTGATGGTTGAAGCCAATCAGAATTTAGTTCTCAAGGACATGTTCTCTGAGCCAGTCTCGATACTTGAGGCTAGATATCTATTATGGTAAACTTAAGATTCAGCCTTCAACCACGTGTATCCATGAGAATGCCACAAGATCCCTTAGATGGCTCCAGGCTCTGGCACAATGATGGACTTTAGCAAAAGACAGCCCTAGCTTGGTTACTACTAGGGTCTACTTCCTATGGGGTGAGTGACAGATAACATATTGGATCATATTGACGACACGCCCTGTGTGTCCAGTGGTAATAACAAAAGATGTCGTTCAATGAACCCTTTCCTAATGCAGCCATTTTCCATTTTTGCACTTTTGTTTTTCACTCCCTGCTTTGCCAAAGCCATGATTTTTATATTTTTCCTTTTCACATAGCTGTATAGCTTGATTTTTGGTGGGACAAGTTTCTGCACCGTTTACCCCTGTAAATGGCGATTTTCCATTCTTGCATTTTCATTTTTGACCCTTCCAGAAGCCACACATTTTTTATTCTGGTGTGGCGTGGCTGGGGAAGGGAGGCCCATCTCATTTACAATTTTTTACGCCTGTTTTAGGCGTAGAAAATGGTCTAAATGTAAGACAGCTTGGAAGCTGTCTGACATTTGGAACTGGCGTTGGATGCACTGAAGTTATGGACAGGCCGACACCTCTACCTAACTCCCGCGGATCTACTATCAGCTATGGTGCTTTATTAAGACCGGTGTCTAAAACGCCGGTCTAAATAAATGTGTCCCTTTGTAACCAAACAGGCCTGGTCATTGACACCATCTTCATCCTCCGGCCCTCCTTATTCATCTCGCTCTCCTGACCCACACCCTGCCAACCATCCACTATCAAGGGTATCCCAGCCACCAAAATGTAGTAGACCCCAAAGGTCCAGGTCGTGCACCTGATCGAGGGATGAGGGAAGAAAGGGTGCGTCTTTCCTTAACTCCGTGTGCCAGAGAGCACCAGAATGATGACTGCCACCGTGAATAACTATTCCAAGCATTTTTGCTACCATCCCTCCCGTCCTCCACACTACTCACCATTTTCCAGGCCCTGTTGTAGAAACCATGCACAAAGTAATGATTGAGCTCTGCTATATCTGCATATGGTGACCATACATCCAGTAAAAAAAACACTTGTCTGTAGGCAAAAGCGCAGAAGTCACTTACCAGATACTGTGAGGTTCAACATAGATTTCGACATCCATTTCCAATCTTTTCCCATCAGTCTCAGCTGATATGATCCACTGTCCTGTCTTGTGAGGTTTGTTATTAGGATGGTGCAGTTCTTTTCATCCGTTCCTACATATTGTACTCTGTCTGCAAAGGGACTGTTCAGCTCTGCATTCTTTGTGCTTTGATAAACAATTGTTCCTTTAAAAGTCTTTACTGCGTCGTCATATTCTGGATTATAATACCACGTGAAATTGGCAATGGTGCGATAAGTGAGAATTTTACATGACAAAACAGCACAGGAACCCTCCCAGGCAGTAACAGCGCTTCCAAGCTGGACAGACCTATTAATGTCTAAGTAAGCAAAAAAAACAGCACAAAATAATTAAATTAAGTGGTCATACTGAGCAGTAGACAGTAGTATAATACATATATTACTGCAAATAGGAGCAGTATTATAGTAGTTATATTCTTGTACATTGGAGGCAGTATTATAGTAGTTATATTCTTGTACATAGGAGCAGTATTATAGTAGTTAGATTCTTGTACATAGGAGGCAGTATTATAGTAGTTATATTCTTGTACATAGGAGGCAGTATTATAGTAGATATATTCTTGTACATAGGAGCAGTATTATAGTAGTTATATTCTTGTACATAGGAGCAGTATTATAGTAGTTATATTCTTGTACATAGGAGGCAGTATTATAGTAGTTATATTCCTGCACACAGGAGCAGTATTATAGTAATTATATTCTTGTACATAGGAGCAGTATTATAGTAGTTATATTCTTGTACATAGGAGGCAGTATTATAGTAGTTATATTCTTGTACATAGGAGCAGTATTATAGTAGTTATATTCTTGTACATAGGAGCAGTATTATAGTAGTTATATTCTTGTACATAGGAGCAGTATTATAGTAGTTATATTCTTGTACATAGGAGCAGTATTATAGTAGTTATATTCTTGTACATAGGAGCAGTATTATAGCAGTTATATTCTTGTACATAGGAGCAGTATTATAGTAGTTATATTCTTGTACATAGGAGCAGTATTATAGTAGTTATATTCTTGTACATAGGAGGCAGTATTATAGTAGTTATATTCTTGTACATAGGAGCAGTATTATAGTAGTTATATTCTTGTACATAGGAGGCAGTATTATAGTAGTTATATTCTTGTACATAGGAGGCAGTATTATAGTAGATATATTCTTGTACATAGGAGCAGTATTATAGTAGTTATATTGTACAAAGGGGGCAGTATTATAGTAGTTATATTCTTGTACATATGAGGCAGTATTATGGTAGTTGTATTCTTGTACATAGGAGGCAGTATTATAGTAGTTATATTCTTGTACATAGGAGGCAGTATTATAGTAGTTATATTCTGGTACATAGGAGCAGTATTATAGTAGTTATATTCTTGTACATAGGAGGCAGTATTATAGTAGTTATATTCTTGTGCATAGGAGGCAGTATTATAGTAGTTATATTCTTGTACATAGGAGGCAGTATTATAGTAGTTGTATTCTTGAACATAGGAGACAGTATTAAAATAGTTACTGTATATTCTTGTACATAGGGGCTGTATTATAGTAGTTATATTCTTGTACATGGGAGGCAGTATTATAGTAGTTATATTTTTGTACATAGGAGAAGTACTACAGTAGTTATATTCTTGTACATAGGAGCAGTATTATAGTAGTTATATTCTTGTACAATAGGAGGCAGTATTATATTAGTTATATTCTTGTACATAGGAGAAGTACTATAGTAGTTATATTCTTGTACATAGGAGCAGTATTATAGTAGTTATATTCCTGTACATAGGAGCAGTATTATACTAGTTATATTCTTGTACATAGGAGGCAGTATTATAGTAGTTATATTCTTGTACATAGGAGCAGTATTATAGTAGTTATATTCTTGTACATAGGAGCAGAATTATAGTAGTTATATTCTTGTACATAGGAGCAGTATTATAGTAGTTATGTTCTTGTACATAGCTACAGTATTATAGTAGTTATAGTCTTGTACATAGGAGCAGTATTATAGTAGTTATATTCCTGTACATAGGAGCAGTATTATAGTAGTTATGTTCTTGTACATAGGAGCAGTATTATAGTAGTTATATTCTTGTACATAGGAGCAGTATTATAGTAGTTATATTCTTGTACATAGGAGGCAGCATTATAGTAGTTATATTCGTGTACATAGGAGCAGTATTATAGTAGTTATATTCTTGTACATAGGAGGCAGTTTTATATTAGCTGTATTCTTGTACATAGGAGCTAGTATTATAGTAGTTATATTCGTGTACATAGGAGCAGTATTAAATTATATTCGTGTACAGAGGAGGCGGTATTATAGTAGTTATAGTCTTGTACATAGGAACATTATTATAGTAGTTATATTCTTGTACATTGGAGCAGTATTATAGAAGTTATATTCTTGTACGTTGGAGCAGTATTATAGTAGTTATATTTGTGTACATAGGAGCAGTATTATAGTAGTTATATTCTTGAACAATAGGAGGCAGTATTATATTAGTTATATTCTTGTACATAGGAGAAGTACTATAGTAGTTATGTTCTTGTACATAGGAGCAGTATTATAGTAGTTATATTCTTGTACATGAGAGCAGTATTATAGTAGTTATATTCCTGTACTTAGGAGCAGTATTATAGTAGTTATATTCTTGTACATTGGAGCAGTATTATAGTAGTTATATTTCTGTACATAGGAGCAGTATTATAGTAGTTATATTCTTGAACAATAGGAGGCAGTATTATAGTAGTTATATTCTTGTACATAGGAGGCAGTATTATAGTAGTTATATTCTTGTACATAGGAGCAGTATTATAGTAGTTATATTCTTGTACATAGGAGCAGTATTATAGACGTTATATTCTTGTACGTTGGAGCAGTATTATAGTAGTTATATTTGTGTACATAGGAGCAGTATTATAGTAGTTATATTTGTGTACATAGGAGGCAGTATTATAGTAGTTATATTCCTGTACATAGGATCAGTATTATAGTAGTTATATTCTTGTACATAGGAGCAGTATTATAGTAGTTATACTCTCGTACAGTGGGAACAGTATTATAGTAGTTATATTCCTGTACTTAGGAGCAGTATTATAATAGTTATATTCTTGTACATAGGAGGCAGTATTATAGTAGTTATACTCTCGTACAGTGGGAACAGTATTATAGTAGTTATATTCCTGTACTTAGGAGCAGTATTATAGTAGTTATATTCTTGTACATAGGAGGCAGTATTATAGTAGTTATATTCTTGTACATGAGAGCAGTATAATAGTAGTTATATTCCTGTACTTAGGAGCAGTATTATAGTAGTTATATCCTTGTACATAGGAGCAGTATTATAGTAGTTATATTATTGTAAATACGGAGCACTCAGTGTGATATTAGTTAGATTCTCTATACATAGTGAGAAGTACGCTGTAGTTATATTCTTGTACATAGGAGCAGTATTATAGTAGTTATATTCTTGTACATAGGAGCAGTATTATAGTAGTTATATTTCTGTACTTAGGAGCAGTATTATAGTAGTTATATTTGTGTACATAGGAGCAGTATTATAGTAGTTATATTTGTGTACATAGGAGGCAGTATTATATTAGTTATATTCTTGTACATAGGAGCAGTATTATAGTAGTTATATTCTTGTACATTGGATCAGTATTATAGTAGTTATATTATTGTACATACGGAGCACTAAGTGTGATATTAGTTAGATTCTCTATACATAGTGAGAAGTACGCTGTAGTTATTTTATTGTACATGGAAAAGTGATTGTAAGCGTAGGTCCACACAGTCAGGTGTCTACATGCAGTTTTGGAAGTCAAATTCAAGAATGAATTAAAAAAAGAGAACTATTATCTTTCCTATATATTGCCTTTCCTATTATGGTCCATTCCAGATTTAAGCTTCCAAAACTGTATGCAGAAACCCGATCTTGTGGCCATACCCTAAAAGTTATATTGTTGTACATAAGAGGCGGCATTACTGTATAGATAATATATTTGTTAACATACCCTTATTTAATGCATCTTTAAAAAGAAAAATCAAAAACACAATTGGCCATGTTCTCCACGCTCCCATGTTGTTAATTATCCTAAACAGTAAAGTAAATAAAAATGTTTACACATGTAATTGTTCACATATTCTATACAGAGGTCTGTAATTTATATCTATTCACTTTATAAAGGTATGCAACAGGTACATCACAGTCACTGGGAAAATTCTGGCTCTGCAGGTCCAAGATGTTAAACATTTTTGTTTTACGCACAACTAATATTTTGTTGTTCATGCAAAAAAGAAAAATTCATAGTGACCATTTTATTCCCACTTCTCTGGAATCATCACCACTAACCACAGCATTCTCAAATAGAGATAAGCAAATCAATTCTAAACGGTGATCTCTCTGATTTTACATTATATAACAACAAAATAAAAAGAGGTGTATATCCAAGAGATCATGCATACCGGCATTTACTACTCTTGCAAGCCACGTACGAGCAACACACTCGACAATGTCTTCAGAATCCCTATCAGGCAATGTCACTCACAGGAAACATGCCTCCAGCCGCCCTCCCCCCCTGGCTTGTGCGATGAAACTACTGTTTTTATAGCAAGCATTGTAATGTATTGTCATAACAGATTGTCCTGATGAAGAGGGATTTCCTACCCTCGAAACGCGTAGACTTTTCTGTACATAAAGCCACCTATTCACCCCATTGGTGACATTAAGTCTGGATTTCTCCAAGCAAGCTCCGACAAAAACGGTCAATAGTGATGATCGAGCACCAAAGTGCTCGGGTGCTCTGGCCGAACACATCGGGATGCTCGGGTGCTGTGCCGAGGAAGTTTTTTTTTATTTTTATATTAACAATTTTTATTGTTTTTCTTTTTAATAGATTTGGTCATTGCCAAAGACATAATGTGATAACATTACATATGAAATTCCCAAAAGTAAGAATCACAAGTACAAATGGTATTTGATTTTATAAAACACGGCCGGCATGGCCCCGTAAGGACAGGTATCAAATAAGAGTGAACATTAACACTTAATTAAATCAACAGTATGACAGAAGTACTGAGGCACAATTAGTGTGTTGTGAGGTACAGATTAACTAGCGCAGGAAAACCCTAAGTTTAGTTTATAGGTCTGTAGCTAGCGGGGGATGAAAGCTAGAAGAATTTTCTATAGGATCTCCAAGGAGACCAAATTTGGAGGAAGGTGGGTCTGGAGCATGACTCCCAGTGAGAGATTTCCTCTAGTCTATATATCTGGTCTACTTTATTAACCCAATAGTAGTCTGGCTGTTGCTAATAAGAGAGAGAAGAGTGCTGATTTATAGGGGCCCACTCCCCCTATTCCCTAGGATAGCAAAGTTAGTTCAGGGGAGCAGGGGAAAGAGGTCTGGCAAGTCTGATTGCTCAGCTTAATTATGTTGTGCCACCAGGGTATGATTAGTTCACATGACCACCAGATATGCATTAAGGAGCCTTTAGCCTTGTTACACCTTCAGCAGATATCAGAGGCATTTGGTTTATACATACATGTTTTATCTGGAGTCCTGTACCATCTCGTGAGGACTTTGTAACTGTTTTCTTGGATACGTATACATCTGGAGATCTTATGAGGAGAGATCAGTGCTTTAGCTATCTCGGGGGGTGTCAGGGTCCGCTGAAGGTCTTTTTCCCAAAGACCAATTACTGCAGGCTTGGGCATAGAAGGAGGTGATTTCAGCTGCTTGTATATTGTGGAAATTATTTTAGGGGGTATCTCTTGTTACCTATCGTTTCTTCAAACCAGCTAGATTCATTTGAAGGAGGAGTTTTCCTTGTGAGAAGGAGTGATTCTGATCTAAGGAAGTGCATGAGGATAGGGTTGCGAATCTGTGTTTTAAGCATTTTGCAGATTTCAAAGTCTGGGAGTATGCAGCCATCCTGATCCAGAATTTGTGAAATGGCAGCCTCCGAAGACCTCAGGGAGATAGGGCAGCTTTCCCTCAGATCCTTAGGTGCTAAGTTAATAACATCATTTAAAAGCATAAGAGGAGAGGGTAGTGTTAAGGCCCTGGAGCTGGATGAGAGCCACCTCCAGACCTTTAAAGTATTTCGGATGAGGGGATTAGGTATTGAGCCTGGTGCTGGAGGTGATCTGTCAGCCAGCAGAAAGGCCCGAATAGGGGAGGGCAATAAGGAATTTTCCAGTATGAGCCAGGATTTATGAGTTGGGCTTCTAATCCAATCTACAGCTCTTGAAAGCTGGATAGCCTTCATGTACGTCTCTGGGTCAGGAAGTCCAATTCCCCCTTTAGCTCTAGGCTTGGTTAGTGTGTCAAAGGAGATACAGGGATTTTTACCTTGCCAAATGAACTTACGTATGTGTTTATTTAGGGAAGCAAAGTAGGATTTAGGGATCTCAATAGGGAGCACTTGCATCAAATAGGTGAATCTCGGTATAACCAAAGACATAAGAATGTTCTTTCTCCCAAACCAGGAAAGGTATGGGAAGTCCAATGAGTCCAGCTGGGCCTGCATGGATAATAGAAGGGGTTTATAGTTCAGTTGGAATAGATCTGGCAGGTGGGGGGAGATCTTTACCCCTAGGTATGTTAGTTGTTGGGTTTGCCAATTAAATGAATAATTTGTCTGGAGGGATGAGAGACTATTGGGAGAGAGAGTCCAACATGCATGATTTGGGATTTGGAGGGGTTAACTTTAAAATTGGACAGAGAACCAAAGAGGTTAAGTTTTCATAATATTTTGGGCATGGATTCATGTGGGTTTTTGGTAAGGATCAATAAGTTATTTGCAAATGCCACCAGTTTAAATTCATGGCCCCCAACAGTCAAACCTCTGATCTCCTTATCCTGTCTAAGTGCTTGTAAAAGCGATTCCATCACCAAGACAAATATAAGAGGTGAGAGTGGGCAGCCCTGTCGCATTCCGTTTCTAATTGGAAAATGGGAGTACAGGAGCCCATTGACTGACACGGACGCCGAAGAGTGGGTATACATAGAGAACACAGCATTGATGTACGGTTCTGGTAACTGAAATTCTGAGAGGATCAACCTAATGTATGTCCAATCCACTCTGTCAAATGCTTTTTCGGCGTCCGTGCCAATCATGACCAGGGGGGTGGCTTTATGAGAGGCATAATATAGAGCATTTAATATCTTGGTGGTATTATCCTTCCCTTAACGTCCCTTAACAAATCCCACCTGATCGGGGTGGATCAAGTCGGGTAGTAAGTTTTGTAATCTTGTGGCTAGTATTTTGGCTAAAAGTTTGAGGTCAACATTGAGTAAAGATATAGGACGGTAGTTGGAACAGGACGTGGGGTCTTTGCCCTCTTTGGGTATAATTGTCATATCAGAGGAGAGTGGGTGGTTGGCCATTGTGCAGTTACAAATAGGGATCATAAAGGGCAGTAATATATCTCTGAAGGTCGAGTAGTAAGATATGGGGAGACCATCAGGGCCGGGGCATTTTCCTTTAGGGGTTGACTTAATGGCTGTTGCTAGTTCTAAGATAGTAATTGGCTTAGTCAGAGATTTCTGTTGTAATGAAGTTAGGGACGGGAGATTAAGAGTGTCTAGGAAGGATTCAATGTTGGCCTCCCTTCCCAGGGAAGGGTTTGGAAGATCAGGGGATGGAAGATTGAAAAGAGACTCATAGAATAGCCTAAATTGTTCAGCAATCTCTTCTGCTTTAAATAGTTGGGTGCCATGAGGGGATTTGATGCACTGAACATATCACGAGTTTCTTCTCTGCTTTATTCTTTGCATCATGTACTTCGAGGCTTTATTGCCATGAGCGAAGATTTTTTGCTGGGCAGACAAGAAGAACTTGGCTGAGCGCTCATTCAGAAAGTTTTTTAGTTGAGTTCTGAGAGAAGAGAGTTACGATAGTTGGTGGGCGAGTAAAGATTGCTTATGAGCTTTTTCTGCCATATATATTTTTGATAATAATGCAGTAAGTTTTCTCTCAGACTCTTTCTTAAGAAAGGAGCAGAGACTGATTAATCTGCCTCTAATGTATGCCTTATGGGCGTCCCAAATGACCTGGGGGGATATCTCAGGAGTATTGTTGGTTAAGAAATACTCCTCCAGGAAGGAGGATATTTGTGACTTATGTTTGGCATTGCCCAGCAGAGACTCATTGAACCTCCAACCTATGTCTCTATCTGACTTGACATCTGGGTGTATATCACAATATATAGGGGAGTGGTCAGACAAGGTAATGTCGCCTATCCGAGAGGATAAACAGAATTGTAGCTTGTCTTTTTGGATTAGAATGTAGTCTATCCTGCTATATGAGTTATTCGCTGGGGAGTAGAAGGAGTAATCTATTGTCTCAGGATTAAGGCAACGCCATATATCTATAATACCCAAATTGTAGAGTTTTGTATGTAATAATTTAAGAGCTCTCATTGATACGGGGGATTTTTTTGAGGACGTGTCAATAAGTGGGTTGAAGGCTAAGTTAAAATCTCCGGCTATGAACAGAAAACCTTCTCTTTGGGTTTCTACTAGAGCGAGTAAAGCGATGAGCCAGTTAATCTGGTCTGTATTAGGAGCATATAGGTTCACAAATGTGAACAGTGATTGTCTCACCTGGCCTTTGAGGATGAGAGATCTACCGTCTGGATCTTAAATGTGGGATTTATATTGAAAGGGAAGGCCTCTATGGAAGCCTTTGCTAACTCCTCTCGAGGCGGCACCCCCAGCCCCACAGTGGTACCAGCTGGGAAATTTAGAGCAAGAGAGGTTGGGGTATTTATCATGTTTGAAATGTATTTCCTGAAGGAAGACTACTGAACATTTCTCTTTATTTAGCAGAGAGAAGATCTGACATCTTTTGGAGGGGGATCTCAACCCCTTGACATTGTATGATACTAGTCTGAAGTCAGACATATTCGGGCATGTCAAAGGGTGTACATAGGGCTGTAAATAGCTTAATAAAAGGGTAATGACCAACCAGCATTAGGAGGAGAAAGAGGGTGCCACCTCGAGAAGAGCACTCCAATAGCCACCGTCTCAGACAGCCACAATTCAGTGTTTTCTGTCTCTGCACTTCCCTCAATTCACACATATGAGAGATTAATAAAAGTGTTCTTGAGTACCTGTCAAAACAGTAAAAGTGAAAAACATAAAATGTAACATGAAATAGGAACAAAAAATGACTGGTTATTCGCCATTCAGGGGAGAACTTGACAACTGTGTCTCCCTGGCTAAGCGACATAAGGGGGGGAATAGGAAAAGTACCTAGGAGCAGCAACTCCCTCTATGGAGTTAGTGTTACTGGAGATTACTAATGTTGGGGGACCTATGGGTTTACATTGAACTGGGGAGCACCCATTTTTTAAAGCTGTACTAACAGAGAGTGGAGGGGGGGGAGGGGTTTAGCCTTTTTTGTTCTATCAAGGAGAGGGAGCTTAGCAGGTTGTAGTTGGAGATAAAGGTACAGGGGTGGGGACTCCACTCTTTATGACTTGTGGGAGGCAGGACATTATTATACGGGAGTTAACATATATATCACATAGATTACTTTTTAGTTATAATACTATCCTAGCCCAAGAACAGATGGGAAAAAGATCACTACTGTCTCGTCATCCAATACTGAGTGGAGATAGGGCGTGACTAGATGGAATGAGAATATGAGTACCTGTATCACCACTCAGTATAGAAAGCAGAATCATGTGGAGAATACCGTATAAATAAAGTAGTAATAGAAAGTCCCGTAGTATAAGTCCTGTAGCTCTCTATTCATAAGGAGGAAAGCTGGAGACTGGTCACTTATCTGCCAGAGCTAGACGCTTAGGGGTGGAAGAAAAGTTCCCTTTTCTGAGCCTTTGGAGCTTTGGGGTGCGGAGAGGCTCCCAGGGTGTCACTGTAGGCAGGTCCGGTAAGGTAGTCAGATTCTGGACCATGTCCCAGTTTTCTATGGACAATGGAGAAAGCAAGATCGTATGCTTTATCCAGGTCACTGAAGGAGGAAATGTGGATGCGACGGCCTTCATGGAGGAAAGAAATTCCAAATGGAAATGTCCATCTATAGATAATCTTGTGGTGACGTAGCCAGTCTGTGAGTGGCTTCATAGCCTTGCGTTTTCTAAGCGTTGATTGAGCCAAGTCTTGGAAGATGGTGATGGCATTATCTTCCCACTCTACTGAGCTGGAGTTTCTGGAACTTGCCAGTATGGCTTCTTTAAAGGGTTTCTACCACTTTGATTTCACATAATTAGCTTTCAGACACTAGCGATCCGCTAGTGTCTGCTCTGCCAAACCATCCTGCTATAATAGCTTTTGGGGCAGCCGTTTACCTAAAAAAAGAACTTATATTGATATGCTAATGACCCTCTAGGTGCTATGGGGGCGTCATTAGCACCTAGAGGATCGGTCTACCTTCACAAGGTGCCGCCGCCCAGCGCCTCCCTGCAGCCCGCCCATCTCCTCCGGAATGCATCAAACGGATGACTTCACGCGCATGTGCCGTGCGCGGCTGTATTCGGCGCATGCGCAGTGAATGTCCGACCGCTTCCCTGCTCAGACATCTCCACTGCGCCTGCGCCGATGGAGCACTATGACGTCATCGGCGCAGGCGCAGTGGAGATGTCTGAGCAGGGAAGCGGTCGGACATTCACTGCGCATGCGCCGATTACAGCCGCGCACGGCGCATGCGCGTGAAGTAGTCCGTTTGATGCATTCCGGAGGAGATGGGCGGGCTGGAGGGAGGCGCTGGGCGGCGGCATCTTGTGAAGGTAGACCGATCCTCTAGGTGCTAATGACGCTCCCATAGCACCTAGAGGGTCATTAGCATATCAATATAAGTTCTTTTTTTAGGTAAACGGCTGCCCCAAAAGCTATTATAGCAGGATGGTTTGGCAGAGCAGACACTAGCGGATCGCTAGTGTCTGAAAGCTAATTATGTGAAATCAAAGTGGTAGAAACCCTTTAACTGGGAAGTTCAAAAACTTGCAAATCACATCCCTGGGGGGTTCATTAGCTTGCGGCTTTGGGCGGAGTGCCCTGTGAGCCCTTTCATTTAGGACCTCATGCACAGAGTCCAGACCCAGTAGATTAAGGCAGATCTGGATAACTGTTTCAGGAATATCTACTGCTGGGATTGTTTCAGGGATGCCTTTGAATCGGAGGTTGTTCCGCCTACTCCTGTTCTCCTGATCCTCTATTGCAGTATATAAGGAGTTAATATGGTTCTGGGCTAGGGTTAAGCTGGAGGTCACCTCGTTCTGATGATGCAGGATTGCGGCCTGGGTTTCTTCTAAGGTTTCCACCCTGTGGCCTATGTTGCGTACATCCTCCTTTATTGAGGAGAGGTCCAGGCTAAGGGGTTCCAAGGCGTCTGCCAGAGCTTCTTTAACCACTTCAGCCCCGCTAGGTGAAACCCCCTTCATGACCAGAGCACTTTTTACACTTCGGCACTACACTACTTTCACCGTTTATCGCTCGGTCATGCAACTTACCATACAAATGAATTTTACCTCCTTTTCTTCTCACTAATAGAGCTTTCATTTGGTGGTATTTCATTGCTGCTGGCATTTTTACTTTTTTTGTTATTAATCAAAATGTAACGATTTTTTTGCAAAAAAATGACATTTTTCACTTTCAGCTGTAAAATTTTGCAAAAAAAACGACATCCATATATAAATTTTTCGCCAAATTTATTGTTCTACATGTCTTTGATAAAAAAAAAATGTTTGGGCAAAAAAAAAATGGTTTGGGTAAAAGTTATAGCATTTACAAACTATGGTACAAAAATGTGAATTTCCGCTTTTTGAAACAGCTCTGACTTTCTGAGCACCTATCATGATTCCTGAGGTTCTACAATGCCCAGACAGTAGAAACACCCCACAAATGACCCCATTTCGGAAAGTAGACACCCTAAGGTATTCGCTGATGGGCATAGTGAGTTCATAGAACTTTTTATTTTTTGTCACAAGTTAGCGGAAAATGATGATGATTTTTATTTTTTTTTTTTTTCTTACAAAGTCTCATATTCCACTAACTTGCGACAAAAAATAAAAAATTCTAGGAACTCGCCATGCCCCTCACGGAATACCTTGGGGTGTCTTCTTTCCAAAATGGGGTCACTTGTGGGGTAGTTATACTGCCCTGGCAATTTAGGGGCCCAAATGTGTGAGAAGAACTTTGCAATCAAAATGTGTAAAAAATGACCGGTGAAATCCAAAAGGTGCACTTTGGAATATGTGCCCCTTTGCCCACCTTGGCAGCAAAAAAGTGTGACACATCTGGTATTGCCGAACTCAGGAGAAGTTGGGGAATGTGTTTTGGGGTGTCATTTTACATATACCCATGCTGGGTGAGAAAAATATCTTGGTCAAATGCCAACTTTGTATAAAAAAATGGGAAAAGTTGTCTTTTGCCAAGATATTTCTCTCACCCAGCATGGTTATATGTAAAATGGCACCCCAAAACACATTCCCCAACTTCTCCTGAGTACGGCGATACCAGATGTGTCACACTTTTTTGCTGCCAAGGTGGGCAAAGGGGCCCATATTCCAAAGTGCACCTTTCAGATTTTGCAGGCCATTTTTTACACATTTTGATTGCAAGGTACTTCTCACACATTTGGGCCCCTAAATTGCCAGGGCAGTATAACTACGCCACAAGTGACCCCATTTTGGAAAGAAGACACCCCAAGGTATTCCGTGAGGGGCATGGCGAGTTCCTAGAATTTTTTATTTTTTGTCACAAGTTAGCGGAAAATGATGATTTTTATTTTTTTCTCTTTTTTCCTTACAAAGTCTCATATTTCACTAACTTGCGACAAAAAATAAAAAATTCTAGGAACTCGCCATGCCCCTCACGGAATACCTTGGGGTGTCTTCTTTCCAAAATGGGGTCACTTGTGGCGTAGTTATACTGCCCTGGCAATTTAGGGGCCCAAATGTGTGAGAAGAACTTTGCAATCAAAATCTGTAAAAAATGGCCTGCAAAATCTGAAAGGTGCACTTTGGAATATGTGCCCCTTTGCCCACCTTGGCAGCAAAAAAGTGTGACACATCTGGTATCGCCGTACTCAGGAGAAGTTGGGGAATGTGTTTTGGGGTGTCATTTTACATATACCCATGCTGGGTGAGAGAAATATCTTGGCAAAAGACAACTTTTCCCATTTTTTTATACAAAGTTGGCATTTGACCAAGATATTTTTCTCACCCAGCATGGGTATATGTAAAATGACACCCCAAAACACATTCCCCAACTTCTCCTGAGTACGGCGATACCAGATGTGTCACACTTTTTTGCTGCCAAGGTGGGCAAAGGGGCACATATTCCAAAGTGCACCTTTCGGATTTCACCGGTCATTTTTTACACATTTTGATTGCAAAGTACTTCTCACACATTTGGGCCCCTAAATTGCCAGGGCAGTATAACTACGCCACAAGTGACCCCATTTTGGAAAGAAGACACCCCAAGGTATTCCGTTAGGGGCATGGCGAGTTCCTAGAATTTTTTTTTTTTTGTTGCAAGTTAGTGGAATATGAGACTTTGTAAGGAAAAAAGAAAAAAAAAGAAAAATCATCATTTTCCGCTAACTTGTGACAAAAAATAAAAAATTCTAGGAACTCGCCATGCCCCTCACGGAATACCTTGGGGTGTCTTCTTTCCAAAATGGGGTCACTTGTGGCGTAGTTATACTGCCCTGGCAATTTAGGGGCCCAAATGTGTGAGAAGTACCTTGCAATCAAAATCTGTAAAAAATGGCCTGTGAAATCTGAAAGGTGCACTTTGGAATATGTGCCCCTTTGCCCACCTTGGCTGCAAAAAAGTGTCACACATCTGGTATCGCCGTACTCAGGAGAAGTTGGGGAATGTGTTTTGGGGTGTCATTTTACATATACCCATGCTGGGTGATAGAAATATCTTGGCAAAAGACAACTTTTCCTATTTTTTTATACAAAGTTGGCATTTGACCAAGATATTTCTCTCACCCAGCATGGGTATATGTAAAATGACACCCCAAAACACATTCCCCAACTTCTCCTGAGTACGGCGATACCAGATGTGTCACACTTTTTTGCAGCCTAGATGCGCAAAGGGGCCCAAATTCCTTTTAGGAGGGCATTTTTAGACATTTGGATCCCAGACTTCTTCTCACACTTTCGGGCCCCTAAAAAGCCAGGGCAGTATAAATACCCCACATGTGACCCCACTTTGGAAAGAAGACACCCCAAGGTATTCAATGAGGGGCCTGGCGAGTTCCTAGAAATTTTTTATTTTTTGCATATGTTAGCGGAAATTGATTTTTTTGGTTTTTTTCTCACAAAGTCTCACTTTCCGCTAACTTAGGACAAAAATTTCAATCTTTCATGGACTCAATATGCCCCTCAGCGAATACCTTGGGGTGTCTTCTTTCCGAAATGGGGTCACATGTGGGGTATTTATACTGCCCTGGCTTTTTAGGGGCCCTAAAGCGTGAGAAGAAGTCTGGAATATAAATGTCTAAAAATGTTTACGCATTTGGATTCCGTGAGGGGTATGGCGAGTTCATGTGAGATTTTATTTTTTGACACAAGTTAGTGGAATATGAGACTTTGTAAGAAAAAACAAAAACAAACAAAAAATTTCCGCTAACTTGTGCCAAAAAAAATGTCTGAATGGAGCCTTACAGGGGGGGTGATCAATGACAGGGGGGGTGATCAATGACAGGGGGGTGATCAATGACAGGGGGGTAATCACCCATATAGACTCCCGGATCACCCCCCTGTCATTGATCACCCCCCTGGTAAGGCTCCATTCAGACGTCCGTATAATTTTTACGGATCCATGGATCGGATCCGCAAAACACATGCGGACGTCTGAATGGAGCCTTACAGGGGGGTTATCAATGACAGGGGGTGATCAGGGTGATCACCCCCCTGTCACGGATCACCCCCCCTGTAAGGCTCCATTCAGACATCCGCATGATTTTTTACGGATCCATGGATACATGGATCGGATCCACAAAAAACATGCGGACGTCTGAATGGAGCCTTACAGGGGGGTTATCAATGACAGGGGGTGATCAGGGTAATCAGGGTGATCACCCCCCTGTCACGGATCACCCCCCCTGTAAGGCTCCATTCAGACATCCGCATGATTTTTTACGGATCCATGGATACATGGATCGGATCCACAAAAAACATGCGGACGTCTGAATGGAGCCTTACAGGGGGGTTATCAATGACAGGGGGTGATCAGGGTGATCAGCCCCCTGTCACGGATCACCCCCCCTGTAAGGCTCCATTCAGACATCCGCATGATTTTTTACGGATCCATGGATACATGGATCGGATCCACAAAAAACATGCGGACGTCTGAATGGAGCCTTACAGGGGGGTTATCAATGACAGGGGGTGATCAGGGTGATCAGCCCCCTGTCACGGATCACCCCCCCTGTAAGGCTCCATTCAGACATGCGCATGATTTTTTAGGGATCCATGGATACATGGATCGGATCCACAAAAAACATGCGGACGTCTGAATGGAGCCTTACAGGGGGGTTATCAATGACAGGGGGTGATCAGGGTGATCAGCCCCCTGTCACGGATCACCCCCCCTGTAAGGCTCCATTCAGACATCCGCATGATTTTTTACGGATCCATGGATACATGGATCGGATCCACAAAAAACATGCGGACGTCTGAATGGAGCCTTACAGGGGGGTTATCAATGACAGGGGGTGATCAGGGTAATCAGGGTGATCACCCCCCTGTCACGGATCACCCCCCCTGTAAGGCTCCATTCAGACATCCGCATGATTTTTTACGGATCCATGGATACATGGATCGGATCCACAGAACGCATGCGGACGTCTGAATGGAGCCTTACAGGGGGGTTATCAATGACAGGGGGTGATCAGGGTAATCAGGGTGATCACCCCCCTGTCACGGATCACCCCCCCTGTAAGGCTCCATTCAGACATCCGCATGATTTTTTACGGATCCATGGATACATTGATCGGATCCACAAAAAACATGCGGACGTCTGAATGGAGCCTTACAGGGGGGTGATCAATGACAGGGGGTGATCAGGGAGTGTATATGGGTGATCACCCCCCTGTAAGGCTCCATTCAGACGTCCGCATGTGTTTTGCGGATCCGATCCATGTATCCATGGATCCGTAAAAATCATGCGGACGTCTGAATGGAGCCTTACAGGGGGGTGATCAGTGACAGGGGGGTGATCAATGACAGGGGGTGATCAGGGAGTGTATATGGGTGATCACCCGCCTGTCATTGATCACCCCCCTGTAAGGCTCCATTTAGACGTCCGTATGCGTTTTGCGGATCCGATCCATGTATCCGTGGATCCGTAAAAATCATACGGACGTCTGAACGGAGCCTGACAGGGGGGTGATCAATGACAGGGCGGTGATCAATGACAGGGGGGTGATCAGGGAGTTTATATGGGGTGATCATGGGTGATCATGGGTTTATAAGGGGTTAATAAGTGACGGGGGGGGGGGGGGGTGTAGTGTAGTGTGGTGTTTGGTGCGACTGTACTGACCTACCTGAGTCCTCTGGTGGTCGATCCTAACAAAAGGGACCACCAGAGGACCAGGTAGGAGGTATATTAGACGCTGTTATGAAAACAGCGTCTAATATACCTGTTAGGGGTTAAAAAATTCGGATCTCCAGCCTGCCAGCGAACGATCGCCGCTGGCATGCTTGAGATCCACTCGCTTACCTTCCGTTCCTGTGAGCGCGCGCGCCTGTGTGCGCGCGTTCACAGGAAATCTCGCGTATCGCGAGATGACGCGTATATGCGTGACTGTGCGCAGCGCTGCCACCTCCGGAACGCACATGTGCGTTAGGCGGTCCGGAGGTGGTTAAGGTAAGCTCTAGAGATGTGTATGCAGTCTATTTCATTGTGATCTTCCCCTACCTTATCGCCGCCTGTAGCCGTTGCCTGCTTGTGGCTGGAGCGAGGTGTTCCGGGCACTATCTTGGATTCCCTGCTCACCGCTGCTGCAGCCGCCTTTTTTTTATAAATTTCTACATTTCTCCGGATTGACTCAGAGATCGGCTATGTCCCACCTGGTCAGCGGGTTTCTGGCCACCGATTTTTACCATTTTGAGGTCCAGTACGCTGAAGATAAGGAGCTATGAGGGATATGCTGGCAGGAGAGCTGCACCTCACACAACCATCCGACTTCGGCGCAAGCTCCGCCCCCGCTCTGCCGAGGAAGTTAATGGGAAAACACAAGCATTAAACCAGGCACCCCCTGCTCTGAAGAGGGGATGGTGCCTGGTTCATAGGAAAAGGTCAGAAATTGATGGAAACACCAAAATGGTTCGGGAACAGCATGGGGAGGATGTCTCGATGCATCTTGGACTTCCAGGTCGCTGCTGGGAACCATTTAGTGCGAGTAGTACGCCACTTTTACAGACTGACAATAATACGCACAAAACTGGAAAAAAAAAACTATTTTAGAGGAAAAATTAAGAAACATTCTTTCCTGTACATTTACTTGTATATAAAGTGCAAGCGCTGCCAAAAATTACAAGGAAGAGGTACTCTGATACAACCTGTATAACACATAATGGAGGGCCTCATTCACAATGCGGTACAATAGTTTAGGTAGTGGGACTCCTACACTCATAAAGCCTATGCACTAAGTGAAAGGGCTGCCAAAAATTACAAGGAACCGGCACTCCAATACACCCTTTAATACACATAAAGGACGGGATCATACACACCCTTGAAAAATTATGATTGATGGCCTGCTGGTGACCCTTAAAAACATTTGGAGCAAGGGCCTGCTGGTGACTTCTAAAACATTAGGGGCGAGGGCCTGCTGCCGTATTGGTGACTCTAGATAACCTCTGGGCGATTACACGTCCCCATCATGGCGACGATCCATTTCGATGTTCTTTTCTGCGCCTACCATGTTGATCACGGGTAACGGGGAATCAGGGTTCGATGCCGGAGAAGGAGCTTGAGAAAGGGATAACACATCCAAGAGAGGTCAATGGCTGAAATCTCATTGGCTGTTGTTGCCTTGCCCCTTTTACCCTCCCTAATTGTGAACCACCCAGAAAAGGTGGGTAAAGTTATTAAAGCACAAGCATCCAAAGAAGGCAGCAGACGCGTGGAAATTACCCACTCCCGACGAGGTAGTAATGATAAATAACAATACAGCAATCCTAAGCGGCCATGTTATTGGAATGAGTACACTTTCCATTAATGAGGATCTATCGGAGGGCAAGTCTGGTGTCAGCAGCCTACTTGCTCCCGGCCTCCACAACGTTCACCCAGTGTGCCATCATGGTGAGGATTGTGTTGACCAGACTCTTGTCTACTGAGACTGGACTTGTAGGTGAGGGCCTGCTGCCGCTTTGTTGACTCTAGATAACTTCTAGGCGATCGCACGTCCCCGTGACGGTGACAATCCATTTGGATGTCTGCCTTAATAACTTTGGAGCAATATTTCAACAAGGACCTTCTGGTATAGCACCGTTTTGCTTGTCCTCTCCACCAGAGGAATGAGAGATGAGAAGTTCTCTTTGTAGTGAGGGTTGAAAAGGGTGAACAACCAGTAAACCGTTTTTGTCTAAAATGTGTATAACGCACGGGTCTTGGCAAAGGCAGCCTAACATGAAGTCAGCCATGTGTGCCAGAGTACCAACAGGCAAGGCTTCTCTGTCGTCATCAGAAGGTGAGCTGACTCTGTAACAGATTGTAGGTGAGGGCCTGCAGTTGAGCTGACCCTGTAAAACATTATATGCAAGGGCCTGCAGGTGAGCTTACCCTGTAAAACATTATATGCGAGGACTTGCAGTTGAGCTGATTCTGCAAAACATTATATGCAAGAGCCTGCAGTTGAGCTGACCCTGTAAAACATTACATGCGAGGGCCTACAGTTGAGCTGACCCTGTAAAACATTATATGCAGAGGCCTGCTGGTGAGTTGACGTCTGTAAAATATTATATGCAAGGGCCTGCAGGTGAGCTGACCCTGTAAAGCATTATATGCGAGGGCGTGCAGTTGAGCTGACCCTGTACAATATTATATGCGAGGGCCTGCAGTTAATCTGACCCTGTAAAACATTATATGTGAGGGCCTGCAGTTGAGCTGACCCTGTAAAAAATTGTATGCGAGGGCATATATGCGAGGGCATTATATGCGATGAATAAGCATGTTGATATGATCGAAGAGGAAGAGGAGGATGAGAAAAGGAAGATTTAACCATATACTCTTTTTTGTGCAGAATGGGTGCATGGGAATACAGTGTATTGAGTGCATTAAACAACACAATTAAAGTGCCTTTGTTCATCCGCTTTCCTCTGGTGGAGTCGAGAAGTCTAGGGCAATCGAGGCCTTGTTCATTTTTATAAGAGTGAACCTGTCAGCGATTACAGTTGACAGGCGGATACGCTTATGATGCCAACAGAAGCACTAAATACCCACTCAGACAAAACGCTGGTGGCAGGGCAGGCCAGCACCTCCAAGGCATAGAGCGCCAGTTCGTGCCACGTGTCCAGCTTGGACACCCAGTACTCTTTCACCATCTTCCAAAACTTTTCCCTCCTTTTCAGGGTGAGGGTGCTGGCAGGGTGTCATGAAACTGTCCCAGGCCTTGGAGAGTGTTGCCCTGCCTCTGTTGGAATTGTTGTGTATTCCCCTTGTCTCCCCTCCTCGGTATCCCAATGGACACCATCCCATTAGCATTAATGGTGGAAACGTAAAGATATTTCAAAGTTTCAGATTCTTGGTAGTTCATATTAGTCAGGACCTGTGATGGATAAAAAACACAACAGAAATTACTAAAAAAAGGCCTTCAGAGGCTTTATTTTCTGAGGAGTCTGAAGAAAGCACAACTCCCAAAACAGCTGCTAGTCAATTTTTACAGGTGCACCATAGAATCTGTTATCACATACTGCATTACAGTGTGGTCCTCCGGCTGCTCTTCTGAGGACAAGAAGACCCTCAAGCGCATCATCAGAATGGCTGGCAGAATCACTGGTACTCAGTTACCATCACTGGATGACATCTTCACTGCTCGCTGCAGCAACAGGGCAAAAATTATCTGCAGGGATCCAACTTACCCCGGCCAAAGCCTTTTCATTCCCCTACCCTCTGGTAGGCGTCGTAGAGCCCTACATGCCTGCACCACTAGGCTGAAGAACAGCTTTTACCCCAAAACAATCAGTCTCCTAAATGTTCAGAGATTATTGCCCCTTCCTAGGATAGAAACTACCACAGACTGAAAGTGACTGCTGCATTCATGAACCCATGATGATCTCTTGTCTACAGTGATGTCTGAATCAGTGTGTATATACAGGGAGTGCAGAATTATTAGGCAAGTTGTATTTTTGAGGATTAATTTTATTATTGAACAACAACCATGTTCTCAATGAACCCAAAAAACTCATTAATATCAAAGCTGAATATTTTTGGAAGTAGTTTTTAGTTTGTTTTTAGTTTTAGCTATTTTAGGGGGATATCTGTGTGTGCAGGTGACTATTAATGTGCATAATTATTAGGCAACTTAACAAAAAACTAATATATACCCATTTCAATTATTTATTTTTACCAGTGAAACCAATATAACATCTCAACATTCACAAATATACATTTCTGACATTCAAAAACAAAACAAAAACAAATCAGTGACCAATATAGCCACCTTTCTTTGCAAGGACACTCAAAAGCCTGCCATCCATGGATTCTGTCAGTGTTTTGATCTGTTCACCATCAACATTGCGTGCAGCAGCAACCACAGCCTCCCAGACACTGTTCAGAGAGGTGTACTGTTTTCCCTCCTTGTAAATCTCACATTTGATGATGGACCACAGGTTCTCAATGGGGTTCAGATCAGGTGAACAAGGAGGCCATGTCATTAGATTTTCTTCTTTTATACCCTTTCTTGCCAGCCACGCTGTGGAGTACTTGGACGCGTGTGATGGAGCATTGTCCTGCATGAAAATCATGTTTTTCTTGAAGGATGCAGACTTCTTCCTGTACCACTGCTTGAAGAAGGTGTCTTCCAGAAACTGGCAGTAGGACTGGGAGTTGAGCTTGACTCCATCCTCAACCCGAAAAGGCCCCACAAGCTCATCTTTGATGATACCAGCCCAAACCAGTACTCCACCTCCACCTTGCTGGCGTCTGAGTCGGACTGGAGCTCTCTGCCCTTTACCAATCCAGCCACGGGCCCATCCATCTGGCCCATCAAGACTCACTCTCATTTCATCAGTCCATAAAACCTTAGAAAAATCAGTCTTGAGATATTTCTTGGCCCAGTCTTGACGTTTCAGCTTGTGTGTCTTGTTCAGTGGAGGTCGTCTTTCAGCCTTTCTTACCTTGGCCATGTATCTGAGTATTGCACACCTTGTGCTTTTGGGCACTCCAGTGATGTTGCAGCTCTGAAATATGGCCAAACTGGTGGCAAGTGGCATCTTGGCAGCTGCACGCTTGACTTTTCTCAGTTCATGGGCAGTTATTTTGCGCCTTGGTTTTTCCACACGCTTCTTGTGACCCTGTTGACTATTTTGAATGAAACGCTTGATTGTTCGATGATCACGCTTCAGAAGCTTTGCAATTTTAAGAGTGCTGCATCCCTCTGCAAGATATCTCACTATTTTTGACTTTTCTGAGCCTGTCAAGTCCTTCTTTTGACCCATTTTGCCAAAGGAAAGGAAGTTGCCTAATAATTATGCACACCTGATATAGGGTGTTGATGTCATTAGACCACACCCCTTCTCATTACAGAGATACACATCACCTAATATGCTTAATTGGTAGTAGGCTTTCGAGCCTATACAGCTTGGAGTAAGACAACATGCATAAAGAGGATGATGTGGTCAAAATACTAATTTGCCTAATAATTCTGCACTCCCTGTATACTCATAAGCCCTTCCTACTTTGCTCTTGCTATATATATGCTGTGAACTGTGAACTGTGAATAGTAATGCTTTCTAGTGCAATGTTGTTGTTTTTTTGTTTTTTTTCTAGTGTAATGCTTGAGTTTAAATATCAGTTCTTGTTTCTCTGTCCATGGCATCTAGAATTGCTCCAAACAACATTTCATTGTATTGTACATTGTATTACATTGTATTGTACAGTGACAATAAAGGTATCTTATCTTATCTGAACTACAGACTCTGCCGCCAGCGTTGTCAGATGGAAATTTTTGGAGCAATTTTTCAACAAGGACCTTCTGGTATTGCACCGTTTTGCTCGTCATCTCCACCTGAGGAATGAGAGATGAGAAGTTCTCTTTGTAGCAGGGGCTCGAGAAGGGTGAACACCCAGTAATCCGTGTGCCAGATGTCACGCCTTGCCCTGTGAATGTGCAGAGATCTGTCAGACTGGCTGCATATGTCTGACCTCTTGGTTTGTTTTGATTTGGATTTGAGCTGGATCCACCTTCCCTCAGGTGTACTGGGTTTCATTGTTAGTGAGGCTATTTATCCCTCCTTCCTCCAGTGGCCTGTGCGGGTTAAAGTTCTTTTCTAGGAGCTCTTGATTTGTGGTGGATCGTCTGCTCTCTTTCCTTTCCCTTCGTGTGTGTTATCTAGGCCTCTAGGGAGACGCTTGCTTCTTCCTGTTGGAAGAAGCAAGTTGCCTCTTCCTTTTTCCCTGCTGCTTAGGGTTTGCCCAGGGTGTTCAGATTTAGGCACGAGGGCATGTGCATATCCACCCTAAGGGTATGCATATGGGAACAGCAGTCTAGGGAAAGCTTTTAGGGATTGCTAGGAGGTGACCCTTTTCTCCCTAGCTTTTGGGCCTAGTCATTTGTTCTGTTGGTTTTCCCTGTGTTTGGTTGTTTCCCCGCTAACCCACTGGTTGTGACATTATAACCCGCCAAAAAACTGTCATATTCCTGCTGTTTGCGAAATGGAGGCTATGGATGCCTTGGTTGATCGCATGCAGGGATTATGGCTGGAGGTTGCTCATCTCCGCAGTTCTGTTGCACGGTGTCAGAATGCTCTGGCGTCTGGCGCCGTTAGAGGAAATCAGGTCTGCTTAGAGCCTAAAGTCGCTCTCCCTGATAGGTTCTCAGGGGGTGGTGATGACTTTATACGGTTCAGGGAGTCCTGCAGGTTGTATTTTCATCTGTGGCCGATGTCATCTGGTGACGAAAATCAAAGAGTGGGGATCATTATATCTCTGCTCAAAGGGGACGCTCAGTCCTGGGCTTTTTCTCTGCCGACCGGTTCACCATCCCTCCGGTCGGTGGATGTTTTTTTTAGAGCCTTGGGCTTGATTTATGACGACCCAGACCACGTCTCTATGGCTGAATCTAAGCTGCGCAGTTTGTTGCCGGGAGAACGTATTGTGCAGAATTTAGAAGATGGGCAACTGACTCGGGGTGGAATGATCCTGCAATCCGGAGTCAGTTTTGTCAGGGGCTATCTGAGCGGTTGAAAGATGCCCTTGCTTTTCATGAGTATCCCAATTCATTGGAGACGGCTATGTTTTTGGCAGTGCGGCTTGATAGACGTCTTAGAGCATGGATGTCAAACTCATGGCCCTCCAGATGTTGCAAAACTACAACTACCATCATTCCCTGATAGCTGTAGTATGCCCAGGCATGATGGGAGTTGTAGTTTTGCAACAGCTGGAGGGCCACGAGTTTGACATCCCTGTCTTAGAGAAAGGTATAAGATTCCTCTCGACGGGTCCTGCCTGTAAGTGGATCCGTCCCACCTAGTCCCTGGGGTAATATGACATTTGAATCTGGGGCAGGAGAGGAGCCTATGCAGTTGGGCCAGGTTTCCTTTCGCTCAGGTGATAGGGATTTTAGGAAGCTGAATAAGCTATGAAACTTCTGTGGAAAAGAAGGTAATTTTGTTTGTGCTTGTCCTTTTGTTAAACCTCAAAGCGGTAATAAAAAACTATGGAGGTATTCACATAAAGAGAAAAAAAAGACTTCCCTGACTCTTGGTAGTGTGAATGGGGAGTCTAAGCAACCAAATATGCATTCTCCCTCCAGTACCCGTTTCCTCCTGCCTGCCATGGTGGCGCTAGACTCAGGATATTGTGATTTTGAGGTATTTGTTGACAGTGGTGCAGGGGTAAACCTTATTGATTTTCAGTTCTTCCAAAATCTTTGTTTTAGAACTAGCACTTTAGATAAAGAGATACCAGTGCTAATGATTCCTCCCCTCTTTCACTAAAGAGTCTGACTCATATCGTTCATGACATTAAGTTAAGGGTGGGTGATTCACATGTTGAGTCCATTTCTTGTTTTGTTATGAAGGGCTTGCCTGCTCCGATGGTTCTGGGTTTACCGTGGTTGATAAAGCATAACCCTACTATTGACTGGAAAACAAGACAAATCAGTAGCTGGAGTGAATTTTGTTCGGACAACTGTCTTGGTGCTTCTATCTCAGGGGTGTCAACTACGGTCCTACCTCAGTTTCTCTCTGATTTTGCGGACGTATTCTCGGAGGGTGGAGCCCAGCAGCTGCCTACACATAGAGAATATGATTGTCCGGTCAATCCATCCCTGGAGCTAAACTGCCAAAATCTCGACTATACAACCTTCCCCAACCTGAAAGAGAAGCTATGCAGAAGTATATTGCAGAGAGTTTGGCAAAGGGACATATTAGGCCATCTAAGTCCCCTGTGGCCGCCGGCTTCTTTTTCGTAAAAAAGAAAGACGGATCACTTAGACCGTGTTTAGATTTCCGGGAATTGAATCTCATTACGGTCCGTGATCCGTATCCCCTTCCTTTGATTTCTGATCTATTTGATCAAATTGTCGGAGCCAAGGTGTTCTCCAAGCTGGATTTAAGAGGAGCTTTTAATCTGATCAGAATCAAGGAAGGAGATGAGTGGAAAACGGCCTTCAATACACCCAAAGGTCATTTCGAGAATCTTGTCATGCCCTTTGGTTTAACTAATGCACCAGCGGTCTTTCAGCGATTTGTGAATGATATTTTCCATCATTTAGTGGGAAGGGTTTGTTCACCTTGATGATATACTAATTTACTCACCCGATTTGGAGACCCATCAGGATCACGTGAGACAGGTGTTGTCGATCCTTCGGGAGAATAAATTGTATGCAAAATTGGAAAAATGTATATTTGCTGTCCAGGAGCTACCGTTTTTAGGATACCTGCTTTCTGACTTTGGTTTTCGTATGGACCCCGAAAAGGTCCGGTGGTACTGGAATAGGACCGGCCTGAGAATCAGAAAGCTCTGATGCGGTTTTTGGGTTTTACCAATTAGTACAGAAAATTCATCATGAATTATTCCACCATTGTAAAACCTTTGACAGATATGACAAAAAAAGGCGCCGACTTTTCTGTCTGGTCAGATGTGGCATTACAGGCCTTTTCTGCTATTAAGAAATATTTTGCATCTGCTCCCATTCTGATGCAACCTGATGTTTCTCAACTGTTTATCGTGGAGGTTGGTGCTTCAGAATTGGGGGTCGGAGCAGTTCTGTCGCAGGGTCCATTCCCTAGCAAATGGCGTCCGTGTGCTTTTTTCTCCAGAAAGCTCTCGGCCGCTGAAAGAAATTATGAAGTGGGAGATAGAGAGTGTCTGGCCATTAAATTAGACTTTGAGGAATGGCGTCATTGGTTGGAGGGGGCTACTCTTCCTATTATGGTACATACTGACCACAAGAATTTGGCTTACTTGCAGTCTGCTAAGCGCCTGAATCCTAGACAGGCTAGATGGTCACTGTTTTTTACCAGGTTCAATTTTGTCGTCACCTTTCGCCATGGGGTTAAAAACATCAAGGCAGATGCGTTGTCAGATAGTTTTCCTGGGGAGAGTGATTTGGAGGATCCCGCTCCGACTTTGGCTGATGGGGGGGTGGTTTCCGCTCTGTACCCCGAGTTGGAGATGGAGGTGTTAGGGGCCCAGGAGGAGGCTCCTGATTCTTGTCCTCCAGACAAATTGTTTGTTCCTGCTGAACTGCAATACAAGGTGTTCAAGGAACATAATGATACGATCCTTGCGGGACATCCTGGAAGCATATCCACCATAGATTTTATTTCCCAGAGATTCTGGTGGCCAGGGTTGAGCAAGAGTGTGGAGGGTTATGTGACAGCTTGTGAGACCTGTGCACGCGCGAAGTTGGCTCACACTTTGCCTTCAGGATCCCTTCTTCCTTTATCCATCCCGTCTCGTCCTTGGACGTATTTGTTCATAGACTTTATTACTGATTTACTGTGTTCCTCTGGGAAAACTGTCATTTTGGTGGTAGTGGACCGCTTCAGTAAGATGGCCCACTTTGTACCGTTGCCTAGCTTGCACAATGCCAAGACTCTCGTTCAGGTTTTTGTCGATAACATTGCGAAACAACATGGCATTCCCTCTGATGTGGTGTCTGATAGGGGAACACAATTTGTTTCCAGGTTTTGGATGGCGTTCTCCTCTCGCCTTGGAATTCAACTGTCTTTTTCCTCGGCTTTTTGTCCCCAGTCGAATGGTCAGACAGAGCGCGCTAACCAAAACCTGGAGACCTATTTGAGGTGTTTTGTTGCTGAGAACCAGGATGACTGGTCCTCGTTCTTGTCTCTAGCCGAGTTCGCCTTGAATAACCATAGACAGAAGTCCACTGATAAGTCGCCATTTTTTGGCACATATGGTTTTCACCCACAGTTTGGTACTTTTTCTGGGACTGGATCTTCTGGGATGCCATAAGAGGGAGATTCTCGTCCACCTTGTCATCTATCTGATCCAAGAAATTTGGAAAAGATGGGTGAAAGATATAAACGAATGGCTGACAGGAGACGTATGACTGGTGCGGACCTGTGTGTGGGTGATTAGGTGTGGTTGTCCACTTGAAACATTAAACTGAAGGTACCATCTTGGAAATTGGGTCCAAGATTTATTGACACTTACAAAATCTCTGCGATTGTCAACCCGGTGGTGTTTCTTCTTGCCCTGTAAATGTGTGGAGATCTGTCAGACTGGCTGCACATGTCTGACCTCTTGGTTTGTTTTGATTTGGATTTGAGCTGGATCCACCTTCCCTCAGGTGTACTGGGTTTCATTGTTAGTGAGGATATTTATCCCTCCTTCCCCCAGTGGCCTGTGCGGGTTATAGTTCTTTTCTAGGAGCTCTTGATTTGTGGTGGATCGTCTGCTCTCTTTCCTTTCCCTTTGTGTGTGTAATCTAGGCCTCTAGGGAGACGCTTGCTTCTTCCTGGTTGGAAGAAGCAAGTTGCCTCTTCACTTTTCCCTGCTGCCTGTAGTTTGCCCAGGGTGTTCAGATTTAGGCACGAGGGCATGTGCATATCCACCCTAAGGGTATGCACATGGGCACAGCAGTCTAGGGAAAGCTTTTAGGGATCGCTAGGAGGTGACCGTTTTCTCCCTAGCTTTTGGACCTTTGGTGTTTAGTTGTTTCCCCAAACACAGGGAAGCGTTATCGCCGCTCACATCTGTGTCGATTCCTTAAAGTTTCTTAAAACATCACAGAGGTCAGACATCCATGCCCACTCCACGCTTCTGATTAGCAGAGGCTGACTGGATAGGCGACGATCATGTTGCAACGGGTATTCCACTACTGCCCTCTGCTGCACACAAAGCCTGGCTAACATGTTGAAGGTGGAGTTCACCACGTGGCATAACAGCTGGTGAGCTGGCAATTTCAAGTGCTTCTGCAGCGTTGACAGACCGGCTAAAGCTGTTGATGACTTGTGGAAATGTGCACACACACGGCGCACCTTCACTAGTAGCTCAGGCAAATTTGGGTAGGTTTTCAGAAACTGCTGAACCACTAAGTTTAAGACGTGGGCTAGGCATGGGATGCATGTGAGCTTGCCGAGCTCCAAAGCCGCCACCAAGTTTCGGCCGTTATCACACACAACCATTCCTGGTTGTAGGTGGAGTGGCGAGAGCCACAGCTCAGTCTGGTCTCTTATTCCTTGCAACAGCTCTGCAGCGCTGTGTTGTTTGTCCCCTAAGCATATCAACTTCAGCACGGCCTGTTGACGCTTCCCCACTGCAGTGCTACACTGCTTCCAGCTACCGGCTGATGGCTGACTGGTGCTGCACGCGGATAATTCGGAGGTGGAAGTGGAGGAGGAGGCGGAGGAGGAGAAGTGGAGGTTGGAGCCACTAACGTAGGTGCTGTTGGAAACCCTGATGGAATTAGGGCCCGCATTCCTTTGCTTCGGTAGCACCTGTGCCATTCCAGGGTACAGCTCGCTCCCGGGCTCCACAATGTTCACCCAGTGTGCTGTCAGGGAAATGTAGCGTCTCTGGCCAAATGCACTTGTCCATGTGTCTGTGGTTAGGTAGACCTTCCCAGTAACTGCGTTGGTCAGGGCATGTGTGACGTTTCGGGACACATGTTGGTGTAAGGCGGGCACGGCACACCTTGAATAATAGTGGTGGCTGGGGACAGAGTACCACGGGATGGCCGCCGATATCAGGCTGCGGAAGACCTCAGTGTCCACAAGCCTAAATGGCAACATTTCCATGGTAATTTTGAAAGGTGCGCATTTAGTGCTATGGCCTGTGGGTGGGTGGGTGTCTGAGTATTTGCGCTTGCATTCAAATGCCTGGGGTAATGACATTTGAACGATGAGCTGGGACAGGCAAGTGGATGTGGTCGCTGATGGTGCTTGCGAAGGTCCAGGTGCAGGGCAGGAGGCATCCTCATCTGCGCCTTCGAGAGGCAATTGGCCAGCACGTACCATAGGGGAAGAGGAGGCATTGGTGTGACCCACAGACACAGATTGTGGACCCAGGCATTTGTTCCACTTATTACAGTGCTTGGATGCCATGTGGCGAAAAAGCACCATACTGCGGAACACCTACCCCTTTGAAAGGGAGATTTACGCAAGGGGATACTCCATGGAACAGTTGCGGGCCTGTTTGGTGTGGCCTGCCTTCTTGCTTTTGCCAGCCCACTTCCTCTTCCAGCCTGTTGCATTGCTGCAGATCCTTCCCCCTCTGTACTGATGTCGTCGCTCAGCTTTCCACCTTCCCAGGTTGGGTCAGTGACCTCATCGTCCACCACCTTCTCTTCCACTTCCTCACTCTGATCATCCTCTTGATTTGTTGACCTAACCACAACCTCAGTGATAGACATCTGTGTCTCATTATCATCCACCTTATTAAACACTATTTACCGTTCCCCACCGTCATGTTCTTGTGACTGTGGATGCTCAAGAGGTTGGGAATCAGGGCACAAGATCTCGTGTCCCTCTTCAAGCGTGCTTGGCAAGAGGGCCAAATCAAGTAATGGCGATAAAAAAAGATCCTCGAAATTTCCGAGTGTGGGATCTCTTGTTTGGCCAGACTCTCCATGGTGGGAGGAAGGAGGAGCATGGAGAGGATTCTGTTGACCAGACTCTTGGCTACTGAGACTGGACTTGGTGGAAGACAGGGTGGTGCTTAACCGACTGGAAGAATTATCTGCTGCAATCCAACCGACCACCTGGTCGCACTAGTCTAACTTCAAGAGTTTTGTCCTGCGACGCCCTGCAAACTGGGACATGAAGCTAGGTATCGTTGATGATTGTTTTTCTTTTTCTCTGGCAGAAAGCACAATTTCAACGTGCCCAGGGCCACGGCCTCTGCATGAACCATCAGCATCACGGACACTTCCTCGTCCCTTACTGCTCGCCTTGCGCATATTGAATGTTACAGTGCTGCCCATAATTATCTATACCCCTGGCAAATTTTGACTTAAAGTTAATTTTATTCATTCATTATTATAAGTATAAAAACAAAGAAAAAATAAATAGAAAGGATGAATATAACTATAGGATGGATTAATATAATGGGTACTCACGATAAGATATTGGGGAATATTTTGAGATAAATGAGGGTTCAGCCGGGAACAATATGGTTTGGGAGGCCGCAAAGACTTTCATAAGAGGAATTATCACTAAATACACTGTAATATATCGGAAGGAAAATAGGAAAAAAATTACTGATCTGGAAATTTAAGTGTAAAAATCTGAAAATAAATATATCGATAATCCTACAGCACATAACTGTAAAGAATGGACAGATAAGGTGGCTAACCGTAAGTGACTTACGGTTAATGGCTGAACAACAAAAGGAAAACTATGTAAGGGATAATTATATTTTTGCACATAAACCAGGCAAGAAGTTGGCTGCCCTGGTGGCAACTCAGACCAAAAACAATAAATATATTCACTGCTTGATAGATAAATCCGGCCATAAAACTGTTGAACAAAAGGCAAAATTAGAGCTTCTTAGGGAATACTTTGAAGATATATACAGTAGTAAGGTAAATAAGAGCTTGGTGGAATTACAACAATTCCTAGGGAAAATTACTATCACTAAAATAACTACGGATCAGAGAGAAAACCTAGAAGTCCCTTTAGATTTGGCTGAAGTAGATATAACACTGTCCAAGATAACTAAGAACAAGACCCCAGGAACAGATGGTATCCCATTTGGAATATATGCCCAATACAAAGAAGTACCAAAAACAAAAAAAATTGCTTGCAATGTGGACAGCTTCGAGGGAAATGGGGAAACTCCCAGATTCTGTCAGAGAAGCCCTAATAACCTTAATAATAAAACCAGGGATGACCCGGAGATCCCGGATTCATACCGCCCTATCTCATTAATTAATACCGATAATAAAATATTAGCACGGATTCTTGCAAGTAGAACTACAAGTGATAATATATTCAGATACTTTATGGGTACCCAGTTGGAACCTTTGAACTGTGGAGAACGTATGATTATAACTATAGATGCCACAAAAGCCTTTGATACGATAGAATGGCCCTTTTTATTTGCTACATTGAAGACAATGGGATTTGGAGACCATTTCGTATCTTGGGTTAAATTATTATACACTGAAGTCTCCGCAAGGTTAATACTGAATGGTGAGTATTCAGAGAAAATACATATTGCTAGGGGGGGTTAGACAGAGTTGCTCCCTGTCCCCCTTATTATTCGCCATAGCTATGGAACCCCTAGCGGATATGATTAGACAAGATAAAGAGATTGTAGGATTTAGGTTTGCGGCATATGAGGAAAAAATACCATTGTATGCAGACGATATTATGCTGTTTGTGGGATCTCATGGCTCACTGAGGAAGATCTTTCAGGTATTGGAAGAATATAGTGAATTTATTGGATTGACTATAAACTGGTCCAAATGGGCGTGTATCCCGATTGATCCCTGTCACGAGGGTGTCAAGAACCACGCCTGACTCCGTTATACCCGGGGTCAGGAAGTCGCAGCGGTTGGCTGCGCGCTCTATGTAAGATAGGGCTGTTTCTTTATGGTAGCGTTCTGGGTTTGCTTTGCAACCCTTTTTGGCTCACTCAGGGATCCGTAGCTCCTTCTCCTCAGCTGTTCCTTGTCCAGCACTCCCAACCTCCTTATATTCCTCTCTCACACTTCTCTGGTTGCCAGATATAGAGCTTCCTGCCTGGACTTCTATACTGACCCACTGGAGCTGTGTTGCTGTGTGCGTTCCCTGGTTGTTGTTCCAGAATGTTACCCTCCGGATCCCTGTTGGGCCTTTGTGGTCTGCTGTTGTCGCCCACCTGGGTTTATGTGTTTGTCTGTATTGTCTGTCCTCTCCTTGGTGTTTTCCTCTTAGTGTCAGTGGTGCGGACTAGTGATCCAACCACCCCGTTCACTACATAGGGCTCATCTTAGGGAAAGCCAGGGTTTAGGCACATGATCGGCGTACGGGTAAGGAACCCGTCTAGGGACGTCAGGGCAGTCAGGTGCCAGCCGCAAGGTGAGTCAGGGGTCACCACCTTTCCCTCTCCCTTGGGCAGGGCCTTCCCTTTTCCCTCCCTTTGCGTGACGCCGGTCATTACAATCCCATAAATGGTTTTGTAACGGCGCCCCTTGAAATCAAAGAAAGGCAAGAATCAGTCAAATATTTGAGTATTCAGATAACATCTAATCCTAGGGACTATCTGCAGCTGAATGTGCTCCCTAAAATACAAGAGACGCGCAAGGAAATAGAAGTCTGGAAAAAAATTCATATATCAATGGCAGGTCGCATTTCACTGGTGAAAATGTTTATTTTACCCTCTTTAAACTACATGTTATGGAATGCACCAATAATAATTCCTAAAAGATTCTGTAAAACAATAGCCTCCCTAATAACAGATCTGGTATGGCGAGGCAAAAAAACGAGAATAAGAGCACAGATACTGCATATCCACGAGAAAGAGGGTGGTTTGTCAGTCCCGGACTTAGAGTTGTACTTTATTTCCGGACAGATTAGAAACATCATAATATGGAGTCACTCACATAGATATAAGACGATGGTAGCCGGGGTTAAGAAAGGCCTAGAAATTGTAACATTTTTCAACTGATAGAAGCAGATATTCTGTTTCAAAAACAAGTTAAGAAAATACCCCTATTGGATATGTGGATTAAATCTTGGAAGAAGGTAAAAGAACTTTGGTCACATAAGGGAAGACACTCAGACACTTTGTTATCAGGAAACACCAACCTAACGGAATTAAAATCAATTGAACAAAAAGTCTGGTGGAAATATGGAATTTTCTAACTGGGCCAGATATGGAGAGAGGGAGATATAATTACTTATCAAGAACTCAAAAAGGAATATGTAAAAGATAATAAAGACCTGAGTTTCTATTATTTTCAGTTGAAACAAGCCTTGCGAGTAGAGCTAGGGTAAGGAACGCAAATTGTCCCTCTTCCATTAACCCTAGCTAATATTGTGAATTTACCAATAGGAAGGAAATTGATATCTAAAATATACGGATGTCTGTTACATCAGTTGACAAAAAATAAAGCTATCACATTGTTAAACCATAGGTGGCAAGATGTCTTGGGTGCGCAACGACAAGAATTTTGGGAAAAGGTCATAGCAGCAAAAATGTGAGTGTCAAATAGTTTCGCCTTTAGAATTACCCAGTTTAATATACTATATCGCCTGTATTATTTCCCCAAGATTTTAATGAAATGTTATAAATCCAAACAATTCTGTATAAAAATCCAGAAATTTTGGGGGATAGTGACTGAAAAAATAGAGGAATATAATTTTTTTTAAGTTTCACTTTCTCTTGAGAATTGTATTCTGGGTATAACTGATAAAATAGAAAATGTCAACGAAAAGTAGCATCCAAATTACTTTTTTACGCGAGGAAATGTATTGTAGCACATTGGGGAGATAGCGCCATATCTACAGCTAGGGAATGGGAGAACCTGATTAGAGTCTCACTAGTCGGAGAGAAAGAGGCATTATTGTGGAAAAAAAACATTTCTCAGCTTTTATTTACATTTGAGAAAAAAATACAAGATGTTCTGCACTGTGGAAAATCTCAGAGGACGTGGTCGGAAGCCAAAAGTGACCCCTGTGCTGACCAGGAGGAAAGTTAGAGAGGTGAAAAAGAACCCAAGGATCACCACCAAGGCCATCATGGTGAATCTGGGCTCTGCTGGTGGCAATGTCTCAAGGCAGACAATAAAATGAACACTGCACACTGCTGGGTTCCACTTCTCCAGATAAGGCACACAAAAGCTCGCTTGGCCTTTGCAAAAGCTCATCTGGACAAAGAAGAAGTCTTCTGGTCTTCTGTGTTATGGTCAGATGAAACAAAAATTAAATTGTTTGGTCAAAGATCAGGATGATGGCAAAAAGACCCTCCAACCTGAAAGATTTTGGAGCTCATTGCTAAAGATGAATGGGCAAACATGCCTGTGGAGACCTGCAAAAAGCTGGTCTCCAATTATAGGAAGCGTTTGATTGCTGTAATAGCCAATAAAGGCTTTTCTATTGATTATTGAGAAGGGTATGAATAATTTTGGACTGGACACTTTTTGCTCAAATGTAAATAAAAGCTGAGAAATGTTTTATTTTGTCCCCGCAATATCGCCTCTTGTACATAGTCTTATTATCCTTTGGAAGACACCTATGTAATTTCCCATCAAAAAATTACTTGCTGGTTGAATAAAAGTAACTTTAAGTCAAAATTTGCCAGGGGTATGAATAATTATGGGCAGCACTGTATATGCACGCTTGACACACAAAATGTGGCATGGATATCACAGTTCACAGCAAGCACAGTATATGGAAAAAGTATGTAATAGTATGGAAAAAGGGAAATAGATTTCAGTTATATTTCTCCAATCTCTGGCCCTGACACACAGAAGGTATTGGGCAGATGTCTCTAGTAACTTCAGACTCCCTCTATATGAAAAGTATTGAAAATGATGGAAAAAATATATTATTTTTCAGTTATATTTCTCCAATCTCAGGCCCTGAAACACAGAAGGTATTGGACAGAAGTCTCTAGTCACTGCAGACACCCTCTATATGAAAAGTATCGAAAATGATAGATAAAATATAGTATTTTTCAGTTATATTTCTCCAATCTCTGGCCCTGACACACAGAAGGTATTGGACAGAAGTCTCTAGTCACTGCAGACACCCTCTATATGAAAAGTATCGAAAATGATAGATAAAATATAGTATTTTTCAGTTATATTTCTCCAATCTCTGGCCCTGACACACAGAAGGTATTGGACAGAAGTCTCTAGTCACTGAAGACACCCTCTATAGAAAAATTATTGAAAATGATGGAAAAAATATTGTAATTTTCAGTTATATTTCTCCAATCTCTGGCCCTGACACATAGAAGGTATTGGACAGATGTTTCTAGTCAATGCAGACTCCCTCTATATGAAAAGTATTGAAAATGATGGAAAAAATATATACATTTTCAGTTATATTTCTCCAATTTCTGGCCCTGACACACTGAAGGTATTGGACAGATGTCTTTAGTCACTGGAGACACCCTCTATATATATATAAAAGTATTGAAAATGCTAAAAATAATAATAATAATACTGTAGCTATAAAATACTGCCAGCCTGCCACCACACACAATACACTCCCTACACTCACTGTACCTTCCATAGCGCAGCTCTCCCTGACTACAAATGAGCCGAACATGTGTCATCGGGTGCTATATGGCACCCGATGATGTGTTCTGGTCAGCCAATCACTGTAATGCCAGTAGCCAACATGGCTACTGGCATTACAGTGAGGGCAGTACTTACCTGCACGTTTATTGGCTGCATAGTAGTTGCGAAACGTGCGGGGAGGAGACTCGAGCATGGCGCTCAAACACATGCGGTACTCGGCCAGGTACCGCCATGTGCTGAGCATAGCGATGCTCGAGCCGAACAGCAGTTCGGCCGAGCATACTCGCTCAACACTAGCGGTCAACAATCGTTTTTATTTTCCTCCAAACCATTATTTAAAAAAAAAAGATGTCCTTTTTTAATTGTCGCTGTGTCGTAAGGTGCACACCACTAGAGATGGCCTTGCGGTTCGCCCAGCGGTCAGTTCCCGGAGAACTTTACCCGTTCGCGATTCGCCAAACATGCGAACATATGAAGATATTCGCATCCGCCATATTCTTTTACATTGTGAAGAACTTTGACCCATGACACATCCATCAGGTGGTACAGGACAGCCAATTGAGACGTTTCAGCACATGGACACCCCCCTACCTTATAAATAAACCTGATCTGGCCACCATTTTACATTCAGTCTTTTGCCAGTGTAGGGAGAGGTTGCTGTGTGGAGCAGGGACAGACTGTTAGGGACAATAACGCTATCAAATAGGGCCACAAAAGTCCTTTTAAGGACTGGTATAGGTGTTCTATAGATAGGTGTGGCTTACTGAGGGGTGCAATATACTTTTCTAACATAGAAAGCATATTATAGTGGATTTGTATTGTGCAGCAGTGGCGAGCAGTTCTGCAGCGATACTGCAGCTACACAGAGTGACAAACACAATTCAAAAAAAAAATTATAACTGGTGTGATATACTAGTCGCCCCCCAAAAAATCTGATAGAAGCGGGGTGTTATATACCGATAATATACTTTATTTATAGTGCATTTGTTTGCTGTTTTGCTGCATTCCCTCTGCTACACACAGTGACAAACGGTATTGGAAAAAATTATTATAACTGGTGTGATATACCAGTCGCCCCCCAAAACAAATGAATTGAAGCGGGGTTTTATATACCAATATACTTTCTTTATAGTGCATTTGGGTACTGTATAGTGCATTTGCGCATGCGCGTACGCGAAAATTATATTGCCGATATTTCGCATTAAAAGAAATAATGACTGGAGATCGCAAATTTGAATAATACATCTGGTGTCACTGTCCATGTTGTGGGACTATTTGTGCACTTCTAGTAATTATTTCTTGGCTGCAAATATGAGCTGAAGGTTTTTCAGGTTCGCCTGCCATTAAAATGAATGAGAACGGCCGCAAACTTGTGGTTCGCGAACATTTGATCGCGTTCGCGAACCATCCGGGCAGATGTTCGTCCATCACTACACACCACCATTGTCACTTGTAGTCATTGTTATGGCAAGATATAGTAGACGTCTTTCATGACCCACTCGGTCAATGTCCTGTGCGTCAGCGGTGAGACTGCATCAAAGCAATGCTGCATGTCTTTCATTGTGGGTGCTGCATTAAAGGAAAATAACATATGTTCCTTCATCACGCATGTGATAAGTTTGGATAAGTTTGCAATGCCTTTAAAAAAAAATATTATGGCTTTTAGAAGGTGCTGAACATGTCCAGAAGAGTGTCTGCATATTTTAACCCTTCTTCTTAGGCTAAAAACTCCCTCATTGACTACTACTGCCACTACTGCAATTGTTGTTTTACTGTACAACTATTTTATTAGTTCTGGTAGTACATTCCATCATGGAAGGTATAGATGACAAAGGTTGGCATGAACAGGGTTAACAACCCTGTCCCTCCCTGTTGGTAGAATTGTGCTGGTCCTGATTCCTGCCAGGAGGGGAAGTTTCTGTGCAGACACAGAGAGGAGAGGACGCACACTGCAGAGCTCCTGCTCCTGTTAGATTTTCTCCATAGAGATCAACTCAAGTGAACCTCTAGAAGATACTTGAAAGAAAAGACAGTGAAGTGAACAGCTGTAAACCTGCATAGTAGACACTACTATAAGTTATAGGACTGCAGCTCAGACAGCTATCACCCAAAACTACTTCAAGGCCAGTTCAAGCTAAAGTCTAGACATTATAGTTGACATTTACACCCACGAGTGCTAAGTTGCAGCCATCTATCCTGGCTCCATACTTACCAGTGCCAGAAATTGCATTTGGAATCTGTTGCTATTAAATGTACCAAAAGTTATATGGTATACGTAATAAAAAGAGAGTGCTATCTGTTCACCTTTGGCCTCACTCGTCAAACTACTTGAGGGAGTACACCATGATGCAACACTTCTTCAGGGTTACTACCACTCACATCTTCTGCACCAGCTCATCAGAGTGTCATGATAGGTAGGTAAGCGGGGAAATAACCAAAGACAGGAAAACAAACAGAACAAATAAATAGGCCCAAAAGCTAGGGAGAAAAGGGTCACCTCCTAGTGATCCCTAAAAGTTTTCCCTAAACTGCTGTGCCCATGTGCATACCCTAATGATGGATATGCACATGCCCTCGTGCCTATACCTATAGACCCTGGGCAAACCCTAAGCTGTAGGGAAAAGGGAAGAGGCAACCTGCTTCTTCAAACAAGGAGGAAGCAAGCTTCTCCCTAGAGGCATAGATTAAAGACACAAAGGGAAATAACAGAGAGGACTTTTCTAGAGCAGAGCTGAAGTAAACGATCCACCACACATCCAGAGCTCACAGGAAAGAACTGTAACCCACACAGGCCACTGGGGGAAGGAGGGATAAATAGCCTCACTAACAATCAAACCCAGTACACCTGTACACCTGAGGGAAGGTGGATCCAGCTCAAATCCAAACCAAAACAAGCAGAGAAGTCAGACATGTGCAGCCAGTCTGACAGACCTCCGCACATTCATAGGGCAAGGCGTGACACAGGGGCTCGCTGCACTACTGCTGCTGCTACTATTACCCCTATGCAACCTTGTCCATGAGGATCCACACTGAACTGCTACCATAAAAAAGTAAGAATTTGTAGACAGAACAAGCCACTGCTACCAATATTACCATGTATGTATAAACACAGTCAGCCATCTGCCCCCATTAACCGCCTCCGGACCAGGTAACGCACGGATGCATCCTGGAGGCGGTCAATTGTTTCCTCCTGGACGCATCTGTGCGTCATCTCGCGAGACACGAGATTTCGGACTGAGCCGGCCCGCGCATGCGCATCGCAGGCCGGCAAAAGAACAAATTAACTAATTATTCACAATAGCGTTTACGTACTAACTCAATGTGTATCTTTTTACTACCTAAATAAAGTACGCTAAAATTATTTTTATTAAATTATTTATTAAAATTGTCTGCAACAAGTTAGGCTTGGTAGGGTGAGAGGGGATATCTCAGACTGATGATGCTGATCCCTACAATCCTCCCTACCACTAGAACTCCAAAATATAAGGAGTCAATAGTATGTGGCGTGTTCCTCTACCTGCCTGGGGCAAACTGGTAACATCCATATATAGGTACCTGATTGAAACAGTGAGTGATGTGACAGGTCTCCTAAGAGAGAGACACTGCACACCACACAATGTCAGGCAACACTACTAGGATAGTCGAATCCCCAGCCGGTGATAAAATAGGAACAAGCCACTAGGCTCCTCCAGTCAGCAAGTCAGTCTGTAGCTGTTTCCACAGAAATAATTTGCTCGATGCGTTTCTCTTGTCCAACTTGTTCGTTGGTTCATCAGGAGCAAGTTACTAAAGCCACTGTTGTCACCGTATGTCACCCCCTCACACCGGGTGCATCACAGAGCAACAGGAAGCTTTAGAAATTATCTGACTAAATATAGACTACATGCAGTTGGTATCATGCATGTAGCCCTGTTTTAAATACCAAGCTCACTGTCACCGTTTAGATATTATCCCCTTACACTGGGGATAACGGTTGACAAAGAACTCAGGAGCATTTTATGTTTTCACATGAGGTATGCTGAACGCCACTGATGACGTGCGTGCAGCAGAGAGCCTTTGGCAATGTGGCCGTACCCCGCGCGTAGCGCGGACTTGTTTAAATAGAGGAAACACCTCCCATCTATGAGGCCACCTCACCAGATGCCCAATCCGGAGCAGGACACGTCATCCGACTGCGCATCATTTCTCCCGTCGCAACCGGATGACGCGCATCCCATCCCGTCATCAGTAAAGGACTAAGAAAGCTTGACTCCTTATATTTTGGAGTTCTAGTGGTAGGGAGGATTGTAGGGATCAGCATCATCAGTCTGAGATATCCCCTCTCACCCTACCAAGCCTAACTTGTTGCAGACAATTTAAATAAATAATTTAATAAAAATAATTTTAGCGTACTTTATTTAGGTAGTAAAAAGATACACATTGAGTTAGTACGTAAACGCTATTGTGAATAATTAGTTAATTCGATTTCATTTGTTTAAATACTGTTATGGCGGGTTTCTTGTCAGGGGACATTACTTCAGATGCATGGCTAGGGAATCCGAAAGAAGTATTCTCAGAGCAAGATCTTCCCACCCAGGCATATACACCCAATATCAATGTTATGTTTAAAAATCTGACCAGGGTGTATAAGAATCAGGTTAGATCGTGGTGGGAGATCCAAACTCTAGAAATTTACCTTAAAAACAAAATAGTCCCAAGAGGATTGAGAAATCCGGTTCTACCCAACATCAGACTTAGATCGGAGTCTTTGATGAATAAATGGGAGAAGGAATCAATCGAGTCTTCATTACGACTGATGAGATTCCTTCTTGATGAAGAGAAAGAACTATTGGCCAAAAATACGGTAGAGTTAAAAGAAACTATTGAGGCCGCAAAAAAGTTCGCTCCTTTACCGGATATTTCTAAAAGGGAAACTCTATTACAGCAATCAGTGGAGAGGTTCACTGGTTATCTTAAGGAAAGAAAGCACAACCAGTTTGTAAGGGACAGTAAGGATTTTAGAGAGGGTAAGATTCTTGAGTTTGCTGGTCCACAGAAAGATAAAAATACGAACAAGAGTGAAACAGAACTATCCTCCTCTGAATACGAAACAGATCCTGAACCCGGGTCTGGCTTAAGCCAAAACAGACGCGGTAGAGGAAGAGGCAGAGGTAGGGGTAGAGGTAGAGGCGGCAGAGGACGTGACGGCAGTGAGAGAGGACATCGAGGAGGTTTTTTAGGGACACCTTTGGGATCCCTGGAACCGACCCAATTCACAAGCGATTATTCACTCAGAAACAGAAAAGGCAAAGTAAGAGGTGCGAACTAGTGGACACTTCACAAATTATTAACCTTTCTAAACGGACCTTGACTGTCGCGGAAATGACAGTCTTAAGTAAAGGTTTATCCTTTGTACCTGAGTGTAAATTTAATCCTTTTACATGGGTGAAAGATATTAACTTATTTATCAGAAAACTGAAATGGAAAAAGTTTTTTTGCACCCATGATAAGGAAGAGTGTGAAAAGTTGGGTATAGATCAGGATGATCTTCCTGATGTTAGATTACTTGCAGATCTTCTGATGGAAAGTGATAGGAATCCAGGGGAAGGACCGTTTACCGATCTGAAACCCAGTTCTAAAAAGTTTCCTCCACTACCCAACAATTCACCTCTAGATGTTTTTCTCACTGTCGTCACTGACCGATTAAGATCACTACATGTTCAGAATCCACATCCTAAGAATCTGTCTGAGCAGGAGCAGCTGGCATTAATACAACTACAGCAAGATTCCACCGTTATCATTAAGCCCTCAGATAAGGGGGGCAATATAGTTGTTCTTGATGTCAGCTGTTATGTTCAGATGTGTAAGAGGATTCTCGATGACAAGACCTGCTATGCCAAGTTGGATCACAATCCCCTTGAGGCCTATAAAAGAGAACTAGGCCAGATTCTCAGTAGGGCTAAGTGGCGCAAGCTAATAAGTGCAAATGAGTTGGCATACCTTTTGCCCGCCTACCCGACACTACCGGCCTTCTATAGTCTACCTAAAATACACAAGGGGACTAACCCTTTAAAAGGGAGGCCGATAGTATCGGGTATAGGTAGCCTTGCTGAAAGAATAAGTGTTTATGTCGATAGAATTTTGAGACCCTTTGTGTCTAGTCTACCGTCCTTTGTGAGGGACTCCACATTGCCGAAGGCTCTCTGCTGCACGCACGTCATCAGTGGCGTTCAGCATACCTCATGTGAAAACATAAAATGCTCCTGAGTTCTTTGTCAACCTTTATCCCCAGTGTAAGGGGATAATATCTAAACGGTGACAGTGAGCTTGGTGTTTAAAACAGGGCTACATGCATGATACCAACTGCATGTAGTCTATATTTAGTCAGATAATTTCTAAAGCTTCCTGTTGCTCTGTGATGCACCCGGTGTGAGGGGGTGACATACGGTGACAACAGTGGCTTTAGTAACTTGCTCCTGATGAACCAACGAACAAGTTGGACAAGAGAAACGCATCGAGCAAATTATTTCTGTGGAAACAGCTACAGACTGACTTGCTGACTGGAGGAGCCTAGTGGCTTGTTCCTATTTTATCACCGGCTGGGGATTGGACTATCCTAGTAGTGTTGCCTGACATTGTGTGGTGTGCAGTGTCTCTCTCTTAGGAGACCTGTCACATCACTCACTGTTTCAATCAGGTACCTATATATGGATGTTACCAGTTTGCCCCAGGCAGGTAGAGGAACACGCCACATACTATTGACTCCTTATATTTTGGAGTTCTAGTGGTAGGGAGGATTGTAGGGATCAGCATCATCAGTCTGAGATATCCCCTCTCACCCTACCAAGCCTAACTTGTTGCAGACAATCTTAATAAATAATTTAATAAAAATAATTTTAGCGTACTTTATTTAGGCGGCAAAAGAACAAGCACAATTTCGTCACCAGCCTGCCAGCCAATGATCGTGGCTGGCAGGCTGTCGATTTTTAAAATGACAAATCAGAAGCCATGTTAACACATTATATTAGTAAATATGATGTGTTAAATGGCTTCCCTGCTGAAGCCTGCTCCTCTGCTGGTCCTTTTAGTCGGTTGGTTCCAGCAGAGGAGCAGGCTTCACAGTGAGTAGCACCAAACACCACACATAGCCCCAGATCACCCCCCTGCACCCCAATTAACCCCTTGATCACCCCTTCTTGCCCCTGTCAATCACTAGTGAAAGGGAAAAAAGTGATCAGTGTAAACTGTCACTTTTTTTTCCCACTAGTATTGACTGTTAGGTTTTAGGGATAGTTTAGGCCCCTTGGTTAGGAAGTTTAGCGATCGTTTAGCGCCCAGCCCACCGCACCACAGTCACTTATTAGCTGATTAGCGTATCGCTAATCAACATTTGTACTTTTATCGTATCTGTAAGTGATCAAAACTGATCACAGTCAGATCTATAATAGTATTAGTGTCACCTTAGCTCGCCCTCCACCCAAAACGCAGTGTTTGCCCGATCAGGCCTGATCGGTCGCCCACACGTGCGTTCACCCACGCCCGCCTCGCCGCAGTGACAAAAAAAATGTTTTTTTGATCACTGCACAATCACTTCACAAGCGCTGCGGCGATAAATAAATCTGTTTTGATATTTTTTATCAACCGCAGCGGCCTCCGGTACTTCGCTAGCCTCCCATTTGTAAGATAGGCTTGCTTTTTTTTCTTGGGTAGTCTCAGGGAATACCCCTAAATTTAGTAGCCCAAATGTCAAACAGGGGGTATTCTTCTGAAGAGGCCTACAGGCTTCTGACCCAGTCAGATGAGGAATGGGAACCCTCATCTGATGAATCTAGCGGGTCAGAATATGAACCTGTAGAAAGCAGTGGCAGTCTGACTCAAAGTTCGGACGAGAAGGTTGAGGTCCCTGATAGCACCAGGCGTACCCGGCCCTGTGTCGCTAGACCACAGGTTGCGCAGGATCCGCTTCAAGAGCAGCAGAGTGGGGCTGGTGCTGTCGGATTACGTGGTGAGGCATACACCAGCAGCCCAGCCCTTCCTGGACCTAGTACCAGCACTGCCGTACAACATAGTGAAGTGGCGAGCACCAGAAGGGCAGTTGAAGCTGGTACGGTGGCACGTGCAGTAGTTACCCCGTCGCAGCCATCGCACAGACAGGCCCGTAGAGCCCCTAGAATCCCTGAGGTGCTGGCAAACCCTGATTGGCAGTCCCCAACTTCAGCCACACCTGTAGTTCCCCCTTTCACCGCCCAGTCTGGAGTTCGGGTTGAGACAGCTCAGATCGGTTCGGCCCTGGGATTTTTTGAGCTGTACTTGACTGCGGAGCTCTTGGACTTAGTTGTGGCAGAAACAAATCGGTATGCCACTCAATTTATATCCGCCAACCCGGGAAGCTTTTATGCCAAGCCTTTCCGGTGGAAACCAGTCCAAGTTTCCGAAATTAAAATTTTTCTGGGCCTTCTCCTCAACATGGGTCTAACCAAAAAGCATGAATTGCGGTCATATTGGTCCACGAACCCAATTCATCACATGCCCATGTTCTCTGCTGCTATGTCCAGGACACGATTTGAGACCATCCTGCGTTTCCTGCACTTAAGCGACAACACCACCTCCCGTCCCAGAGGCCAACCAGCTTTTGACCAGCTCCACAAAATTCGGCCCCTTATAGACCACTTCAACCAGAAATTTGCTGATTTGTATACCCCTGAGCAAAACATCTGCGTAGACGAGTCCCTAATACATTTTACCGGGCGCCTTGGCTTCAAACAATACATCCCATGCAAGCGCGCCCGGTATGGGGTCAAATTGTATAAGCTCTGTGAAAGGGCCACAGGCTATACCCACAAATTTCGAATCTATGAGGGAAAAGATCAGACCCTGGAGCCGGTCGGTTGCCCTGACTACCTGGGGAGCAGTGGTAAGACAGTCTGGGACTTGGTGTCACCCTTACTTGGCAAGGGGTACCATCTTTATGTGGACAATTTCTACACAAGTGTGGCCCTCTTCAGGCATTTGTTTCTAGAACAGATTGGCTGCTGTGGCACCACGCGAACTAGTCGCACGGGCTTCCCCCAACGGCTCGTTACCACCCGTCTTGCAAGGGGGGAGAGGGCTGCCTTGTGTAACCAAGAACTGCTCGCGGTGAAATGGAGAGACAAGTGTGACGTTTACATGCTCTCCTCCATTCACGCAGACACGACAATCCAAATTGAACGAGCAACCAGTGTCATTGAAAAGCCCCTCTCAGTCCACGACTATAACCTTCACATGGGAGGGGTGGACTTCAATGACCAGATGTTGGCTCCGTATTTAGTTTCCCGATGCACCAGACGCTGGTATAAGAAGGTGTCTGTATATTTAATTTAATTGGCTCTGTATAATAGTTTTGTTCTCTACAGTAAGGCTGGGAGAACACGATCCTTCCTCAAATTTCAGGAAGAGATCATCGAGAACCTCCTGTATCCAGGAGGTTCCGTGGCCCCATCCACCAGTGTAGTGAGCCGTCTACACGAGCGACATTTCCCCAATGTCGTTGCTGGTACCTCAACCCAACCGTCACCCCGAAAAAGATGTTGTGTCTGTAGCAGGAGTGGAATAAGGCGTGACACCCGCTATTTCTGTCCTGACCACCCTGCCCTATGCTTAGGGGAGTCTTTCCGGAAGTACCACACACAGGTACACTTAGGGATCACATCTCACAGGACAGGCACACAGGGCTATTAGGGCCCATTCACACACAGAGCTGCTGCAAACCTCTCCTTTCACCTGGGACAAAGTGCATAATGCACTTCGCCACATCTTTGGGCGATTTGCGCTTTGCACATTGTCCCATGGGGAAGGAGAGGTTTGTCCTATAAAGGTAAAAAAAAAACAAGCAAAAAAAAACAAAACACCAGTAAGCAAAAAAGTTAACGTTCAGTTCCAAAAGTTAAATAAAGTTTATATGTTCTGTTCAAAGGTTATTATAAAGTTAATAAAATTTATTGCGTTGCAGCCTGTTTTTTTTTTTGTTTTTTTTTTACCTTCCAGGTGGACCAACCGATCGACCAGCTGCAGCACTGATGTGCTTTCTGACAGAAGCATTGCGCTGCTGTCAGATTACACACAAGTCGGTGTATGCGGCGCTGCAAGACGAGATTTCTCCTCTGCAGTAAAAGATACGTTTGCCGAGGCATATGAGCTGAGGAGGTGGCGGTGTTCATATGCTTTGGCAAACACTTTGTATATAAAAAATAAAAAAAATAAATCCCGGCAATGATTTATTCATCCACATCGGTTGATGTGAATGGAGAAATCGGGTTTGCCAGGGCATACGAGCTAAGTGGGTACGGATGTTGGGCGGTGCTCCTATGTCTTGGCAGACGCCTTTCCCCTCCTTTTTTTTTTGGGCAGAGATTTTTTCATCCACATTGATCGATGCGAATGAAGAAATCTGTGCCGTTCAGTTTTTTCTTTCAGCCCAGAGGTCGAACGGAAAAAAAAAATCTAATTACCTGTATGCTCAATATAAGGAGAATAGCAGAAACTCCTAATGCTGGCCATACATGTAATGATTGCGGAGACCCTCAAATGCCAGGGCAGTACAAACACCCCACAAATGACTCATTTTGGAAAGAAGACACCCCAGGGTATTTGCTGAGGGGCATACTGAGTCCATGAAAGATTGACATTTTTGTCCCAAGTTAGCGGAAAGTGAGACTTTGTGAGAAAAAATAAATAAATCAATTTCCGCTAACTTATGCAAAAAAAAATTTTCTATGAACTCGCCAGGCCCCTCATTGAATACCTTGGGGTGTCTTATTTCCAAAGTGGGGTCACATGTGGGGTATTTATACTACCCTGGCTTTTTAGGGGCCCTAAAGCGTGAGAAGAAGTCTGGGATCCAAATGTCTAAAAATGCCCACCTAAAAGGAATGTGGGCCCCTTTGCGCATCTAGGCTGCAAAAAAGTGTCACACATGTGGTATCGCCGTACTCAGAAGAAGTTGGGGAATGTGTTTTGGGGTGTCATTTTACATATACCCATGCTGGGTGAGATAAATATCTTGGGCAAATGCCACCTTTGTATAAAAAATTTTGAAAAGTTGTCTTTTGCCGAGATATTTCTCTCACCCAGCATGGGTATATGTAAAATGACACCCCAAAACACATTCCTCAACTTCTCCTGAGTACGGCGATGCCACATGTGTGACACTTTTTTGCCGCCTAGGTGGGCAAATAGGCCCACATTCCAAAGAGCACCTGTCGGATTTCACAGGGCATTTTTTACACATTTTGATTTCATACTACTTCTCACGCATATGGGCCTCTAAAATGCCAGGGCAGTATAAGTACCCCACAAGTGACCCCAATTTGGAAAGAAGACACCCCAAGGTATTCCGTGAGGGGCATGGCGAGTTCCTAGAATTTTTTTTTTTTTGTCACAAGTTAGCGGAAAATTATGTTTTTTTTTTTCTTATTACAAAGTCTCATATTCCACTAACTTGCGACAAAAAATAAAAAATTCTAGGAACTCGGCATGCCCCTCACGGAATACCTTGGGGTGTCTTCTTTCCAAAATGGGGTCACTTGTGGGGTAGTTATACTGCCCTGGCATTTTAGGGGCCCAAATGCGTGCGAAGTAGTTTGCAATCAAAATGTGTAAAAAATGGCCTGTGAAATCCTAAAGGTGCTCTTTGGAATGTGAGCCCCTTTTTCCACCTAGGCGGCAAAAAAGTGTCACACATGTGGTATTGCCGTACTCAGGAGAAGTTGGGGAATGTGTTTTGGGGTGTCATTTTACATATACCCAAGCTGGGTGAGATAAATATCTTGGTCAAGTGCCAACTTTGTATAAAAAAATGGGATAAGTTGTCTTTTGCCGAGATATTTATCTCACCCAGCATGGGTATATGTAAAATGACACCCCAAAACACATTTCCCAACTTCTCCTGAGTACGGCGATACCACATGTGTGACACTTTTTTGCAGCCTAGGTGGGCAAAGGGGCCCACATTCCAAAGAGCACCTTTCGGATTTCACAGGCCATTTTTTACACATTTTGATTGCAAACTACTTCTCAAGCATATGGGCCCCTAAAATGCCAGGGCAGTATAACTACCCCACAAGTGACCCCATTTTAGAAAGAAGACACCCCAAGGTATTCCGTGAAGGGCATGGCGAGTTCCTAGAATTTATTTATTTTTGTCACAAGTTAGCGGAAAATTATGATTTAATTTTTTTTTTCTTACAAAGTCTCATATTCCACTAACTTGTGACAAAAAATAAAAACTTCCATGAACTCACTATGCCCATCATGAAATACCTTGGGGTGTCTTCTTTCCAAAATGGAGTCACTTGAGGGGTAGTTATACTGCCCTGGCATTTTAGGGGCCCATATGCGTGAAAAGTAGTTTGCAATCAAAATGTGTAAAAAATGGCCTGTGAAATCCGAAAGGTGCTCTTTGGAATGTGGGCCCCTTTGCCCACCTAGGCTGCAAAAAAGTGTCACACATGTGGTATCGCCGTACTCAGGAGAAGTTTGGGAATGTGTTTTGGGGTGTCTTTTTACATATCCCCTTGCTGGGTGAGATAAATATCTTGGTCAAATGCCAACTTTGTATAAAAAAATGGGAAAAGTTGTCTTTTGCCGAAATATTTCTCTCACCCAGCATGGGTATATGTAAAAAGACACCCCAAAACACATTGCCCTACTTCTTCTGAGTACGACGATACCAGATGTGTGACACTTTTTTGCAGCCTAGGTGGGAAAAGGGGCCCACATTCCAAAGAGCACCTTTGGGATTTCACAGGCCATTTTTTTACAGATTTTGATTTCAAACTACTTCCCACACATTTGGGCCCCTAAAATGCCAGAGCAGTATAACTTCCCCACAAGTGACCCCATTTTGGAAAGAAGACACCCCAAGGTATTTCATGATGGGAATAGTGAGTTCATGGAAGTTTTCATTTTTTGTCACAAGTTAGTGGAATATGAGACTTTGTAAGAAAAAAAAATCAGTTTCCGCTAACTTGTGACAAAAAATAAAAAGTTCTATGAACTCACTATGCCCATCAGCGAATACCTTAGGGTGTCTACTTTCCGAAATGGGTTCATTTGTGGGGCTTTTCTACTGTCTGGGCATTGTAGAACCTCAGGAAACATGACAGGTGCTCAGAAAGTCAGAGCTGCTTCAAAAAGCGGAAATTCACATTTTTGTACCATAGTTTGTAAATGCTATAACTTTTACCCAAACAATTTTTTTTTTACCCAAACATTTTTTTTATCAAAGACATGTAGAACAATAAATTTAGCGAAAAATTTAAATATGGATATCGTTTTTTTTGAAAAATTTTACAACTGAAAGTGAAAAATGACATTTTTTTGCTAAAATTTTGTTAAATTTCGATTAATAACAAAAAAGTAAAAATGTCAGCAGCAATGAAATACCACCAAATGAAAGCTCTATTAGTGAGAAGAAAAGGAGGTAAAATTCATTTGGGTGGTAAGTTGCATGACCGAGTAATAAACGGTGAAAGTAGTGTAGTGCAGAAGTGTAAAAAGTGGACTGGTCATTAAGGGTGTTTCAGCTAGGGGGGTTGAAGTGGTTAAGGCATACATTTTAGACTACTTGTTAAAAACAAGATACTGCTTCTTCTAATACTACTATGTGTGTATAAACACGGGCATCTGCCCCCAATATGGAACATTTTTGGAATTATTTTTATACTTATTAATCTATTATTTTTATATAAAAAAGCATAACGAATGCCACGGTGTTTCAAAAACAACTTTTAGGGGGATCGGAGAACTTTTGATTTGGATAGAATTTATTTGTATGTGAATTGAATTTTCTGAGTCATTAGAATTAGACCCAAAACAAATTTCAAGAAACTCCTTCATTTGTATCCCCAATTTCTTTGCAGTGTGTGTGCCAAGGGAGAGAGTTGAGTATATATTTACTTAGGCTGAAAATTTTTAAATTAAAAACTGTCTAATTACTTTTTTTTAGGAAAGTGATAAAATAGCAACTGTAATGATATATGTATAGCCACTGAGTTATTCCACACTCCATAGAGAATATTGCAGTATAATAATAATATGGATGTAGCGATTGGACGGCTTTCCTTTGGGCACAGCACATGAAATGTGATCTCGGTTCTGCTGTTTCTGAACCAAGACACAATCAATAGTAATTCAGTGTCTTTAAACACTCAATTTATTGGTAAAAACATGAATGAAAGATTCTTATGATTGAATTTTTTTAAATGGAAAATATTAGTAAGTAAAAGACGTGCCACACGGTACAGGCAAAACACGCTCCTTCATGCATGTAAACCCTAATCCAGACTCACTGAAGCGTCTTTACTGTGTTCTGAAGGAACTGAGAATATTTTGATGAAATATGTGCATTGAACCTACACTAACTTACCAGCAGACTGCATGAAAGTGACCCGGGGCCAAGGTGGTGTGAAAAAATTAAATGTGGGCATGAGCATGTTCATTGTGTTAATAGCATTGACCCATCAGCTCTTTCCCCTCTGGTATTGAGGACAGTAGAACCTGTTCTGTACCACTGGAAGCACCAGGGTCACACTGGCAAACGAGAGTAAAAGAGAGGGTACAAGCTCTGATACCAAAGTGGACCTCCAGCAGATGACAGCCTCTATTTTTGACAAACGTGCACTATAATGTTTGCCCTACAAGATCTTAAAACTTTCTCACTCAATGAGGTGGGTCACAATGCAGCTACATTTCAGTAATGCCATACACTGGCAGTTGCTAATTGCCCTCTGGCCTCACCTTAGACCACATGGAGTTGCCCCCTCCATACTGTCCATGGGCAGCAGTGTAAACCGTATTTAGGGTCCATATCCTTTCCATGATAACGCTTCTTTCTCCTGCTACCCTGTAATGAGCTAAAATACTATGTCCAATATACTCACGGTACTGTACATCATGAGTGTTTTTTTTTTGGTATCTACGGCTTCAAGGGGTTGTGCCAAGTTTGCAAGTCATCCTCTGTCCACAGGATAGGGGATAACTAACTGATTCCTGTGGTCTGACACCTGGGACCCCCAATGATCCTGAGAGCAGGGGCCTTGTTCCCACTCATGCCCAACCTACTGCTCCATTGCTTCTCTGTGGGACTGCTGGAAATAGTCAAGTACCCTTATTGATCCGTTTGTTATTGTTATCCCCATCCTGTGTATAGGGGATATCATGCACACTTGGCAAAACCCCTTTAAACAAAAAGCGCACAACCTCATAAGATGTTTATAAGATACAGGGAACATTCTGAAGAGTTTCTCTACGATTCCATGAGTCCAAGATAAATGCCTTATTATACGTTGTTAAGGGTTTTTCAATGTTTAAATGGTTTAAAAGGTAATAATTCAATATGATAATTTTGGTTCCATGACTTAAAGGTAGTTTACTACCAGGAAATTCTCTGATAAACCAGACACAATACCCTGTAGGGCTAGCTCAGCTAAATGTACTGATACCTTTCACTTAGTGATGTGTGGCTTCAGGAGAAAAAGTACTCATATGCGGATGAGCATATAAGTGCACTGAGGGTGGACCCAAGCCACTTTGTGCACTCTTGCTTCTCTGCCAGCCCCTCCTTCTCCATTTTCATTGGCAGGTCCAAGAAATATGGCTATGAAGGAATCCAGGCTGTCAACCAAGAAAGGGAGGAGTGAGGGTGCAAAGAGTGCCTTGGGCCCGCCTTTTGTGAACTTAATTGTTCCTTTGCATATGGATTTCAAAGTAATTTTTCTCCAGAATGAGGCAATGTATCATTACATTCAGCTGAGCTAGCCCCACAAGGCATTGGTGACAGGTTCCCTTTATGAAGGTTTTCCAAAATTTTAAACAAAGGTCTACCGTGAAGATATGTCCTCAATGTGGGATTGGTTTGGATCCCACTCCAAATACCCCCAGTAATGAGCAAAGCAAAATGAAATCTGCACTCACTAGAGATGAACCCTGAATCATCTACATGACAGTGTCTGGTGCTGTAGCTCAGTCAATTCAAGTGCTGCTACTCTCTGCTTCTACTGCTTCACCCTGAGACCTCCATCAATCATACATTAATGTTCTATTCTAAGGGAAAATCATTTGCATACTGTAACCCCCCGATGATTAGGAGAATGGTGGTACTGTCCCCTCCATCCAAGTTTATGGGACTGATGTTGAAAGTTGAGTTCAGTGCTTGGTTGTCTCCTTCAGTCCTTAACCATGATCCTTTCAAATGGGGAACACAGGACTGCAGTTCACCTGATCACTGGGGGTCCAAGTGTTAGAACCCATAGAAACACTTATCTATCCTACAGAAAGGGGATATGTTGATTGTTCAAAATCCCCCTAAGATATGGAAACACAGAGGACCTTGGCATTGTATGCCATATATGCTTAATCCACGGAACCCTATTGAAGGTCAATAAAAAGAAAAAAAAATGTGCCAGTTAGCATCTGTCTTTTTTCTCTCACCATAGATGACTAGAAAAACCCATCATAATGTGCCATGTGTAAAGACATGCAAAACTCGAAAGAAGTTACTCAGCTCCATGCAGCCAGGTAAGTACTTGTATATATATATATAGGGTTCGGACCGCGCGTGTCAAAACAGACGGTATACAAACAGTTTTTTTCTTTTATCCTTCTCCTTTTAGAAAAAGCACTGAGGGCTGCAAATGTCCTATTTGTGGATATCCTGCAACTGATAAAAGTTATAATAGTGTAAATCCGTACGGTTGTTTTACCCTGCGGTGCACAGATTGTACTTACACAGCACTACACCAACCAAGGCGTGTATGCAATATCCTCCGCGACTGGTTAGGTTGTTCCTGGCGGAGATCCACGTTCACATACAAACAAACAGGGTTTGACCGCGGACTTGGTTCAAGTATACACCAGATGAGTCTGCTGCTATTCCCACTTTCTTTTCCTAAAGGGTTGGGGTTGAATTAGTACAAAACCACTGGAGGGGAGGAAGCTTTTTAGAGAAAATTAATAAAAAAGAAAGTAGGTGGATATATGAATTATGTACGTTACAACCAGGGGGCCTGAATGTAGACTTTGACCTGCAAGCCGTGTTAAATTTGATTAATAAACTGGTAGAATGAGTATTCCCATGTGAATTAGGACCTAAAGATCATTGTTTTTTTCCCCTGAGAACTAGGAGATACAAGTATAGGGTTAAAGTGAAGGAAAAAGAGAAGTAGCTTGGAGTAGCACATCAGATGTTTGATTAACTCTAGCCTACCAAATAAAACGAAGGGGGAGGGAGAGATGAAGTGTGCCCCTGATGAAGCTCAAGGAGCGAAACCTGGGTCGGGCAAAGAATAAGACGCTGGGATTTTTAATGCGACTTTTAAAGAGCATGTTTGTGAGTATGTGCTAATAAACTTTTTAAAACAGTTATCGGAGCTTCACTATGGTAGGAGCTGTAACGGAACGCCTGGCACCCTGACCGGGTACCTCCGTCGATAGATGCTCCTAGTGCTTACCGAGAACTCCAAGCACTCCACTTGACACCGTACGCACTGCAGACCCCACGAACCGCCGTAGCTTGGTTGAGGTCTCACCGTCTACTACCCACCCTGGACCTACGACAAGGCTCCAGGCTCCAGTGGGTGAACCTCCCCTAAAACCAGAGAGCAGGAACAGCTCTTACAAGAGCTAGTAGCTATGCCAGGGGAGTATAGCAAATCTTCAGCGTATAGCAATCCCCCAGTTTTGATCAGTTATCCAAACACCAGTCTCAACATGATGAAGGATAAAACAGGAACACTTTATTGAGGGCTACCCGCCCGTATTTATGCAGGTCCCCATCTGGGGGACACGCCCCTGTTGTGGAATCATATATCTATATATCTAGTATCAAATGTATACTTGCTTGTATTATATCTAACAGTTTGCTTAACAAACAAGATGGCCCCTGAAGTAGCAGCCAGCTCCCTTAATAATCCCTTACTAAACACTTTATGATATTGAAATTGCTGACATAGTGCTGACATTGCTAAAGTATGGAGTGATAATGTGATACCTTGTCATGGGACTTAGTAATGTGACAATTAGATCATCAAATTAGCCGAGTCATAAAAGTTCCTCTTTTTTGCTATAAAATATCATGTAATCTCAATAAACGCAGCATCTTGCATTGACTGACTTCTCTGTGACAGTCTGTGTGTGATCTCTCTTTCAAGGCGTACGTATGCCAATTATTTTATATCATTCGGAGCAATACATCAACAATACATCACTGACTATTGGAGTCAGATCCAGAACCATATCAGTTGGCGCCCAACGTGGGGCCTGAGGATTGGACCTCCTGCTGGCGTACCCCCAGAGACTGGACCCAGAGAGACAAGCCAACGGACACCGGGACCGCGGCCCGTAATAAGAGGTGAGAAAATATATTCATCTTACCTATTCTGTGTCCCTTGGCTTAGTCTATCCATATTTGTTCTAGGGAGGGGTGCACCGACAGTGAGGCATCCTCAGGGGCATGAAAGTAAGAACCCCATTGTATTGATAAGCTTGATGTATTGTGTTTTATTATTTTTTTGTGTATGGTTGGTTTCTCTGGTCTCTGGGAGAAAGGAGAGGCATAGACTGACAGAACAATAGAAGTCTCCTAAAGTGCCTACATTGAGGGGTAACCCTGGTGTGTAACCCCAAGAAATAGTAGAAGGGAAGGAGACGGCTTGCTGATAACCCAGTGGTGTGTTAATCTCAAGCTCAAGGTGTTTGTTTGTCAGTGTCTGTGCTAATCCAACTATCAGAGACAGAAAGTGTTGAAGGCTCCAGAAAGTGTTGAAGGCTCCAGAACGTGTTGTTTTGAAAAAATGGGTAACCGAAATAGTGTCCCGAAGGGCTATTGTTCACCTGAACAGTACGTGGCGGACCGGAGAGGAAAAGGTTATGTCAAAGGATTAAGCAAGTTAGAAAAGAATTATGGTATTGCAAAAGGAGGTGTATTGTGTTCTGCTGTGTGGCAGACATTGTTGACTGAGAAAAGAGGCAAATTGAATGATGATAAGTTGATAGATACAGTCAGAGTATGGCTGGACTGTAGCAAAGAATTTGAACAGACAAAAGGAGAAGCAATGTTTGATGAAAAATCAGGACTCCATTACTATCGGCCTGGCCCAGTCTTAGTACAGGAACAGCCACCGCCCTATAACAGTGGCGCAGCTGAAAGAAAAAGGGGAAGTTGGACTTGTACACATTGTGGTCAGCAGAACCCTGCCCCCCGTGATACGTGCTTAGCCTGTGGTGCTCCACGCCCACATAATCATGCTCTTTTAGCCCCCCAGCACGTCTCACCAGTCCCAGCAGTGACGCCATCTTGTCCTCCGCCAACGCCCAAGGCTGGACTTGTAATCTCCCCAAACCCTGCTCTTTCTGTCATGCCACAAGTCACTACTATATACCCACTTGTAAATCCTGACGGCACCTACATGCTACCCAGTCAGCCCATAGCTCCAGCTCATATAATGGTAGGAGGTAGTGGTGCTGTAGATCAGGAAGATGAGGATGGGGAGAAACAAAAGGAAGATGCAGGGGAAGACTCACAGCAGACAGTGGACTATGCACCTGGTACTGCAGCACAAACCCCGGGATATCGCAGCCCCCCACCGCACCTTGGACAATTTTCTGATATTACCCTAAGTAGTCAGCAGGGTGCAGCAAGAGCAATGAATGAGTCTTTTCAAAACCAAATTACAGAGCTGCAAAGAGAGATCCATAACATAGGACAAGGAAATCTTGAAGCCTTAAGGGAAATATACTTGAACACTCGCCCAGTCGGGCCACCTAAGTATGTGTCCTTTACCCCCCAGCAGTTGTTCACCATAGTGAACCTCATGCCTGACCCAGATACACACCCTATGCCCTTTTATAGAAAATTGGCACAAGTTTATCAAACCTACGGGTGTACTTGGTCAGACTTGCAAAGTATTGTACAAAATAAAACTGGTGAATTTTCTTCACTTATAATGGATCACATACGCCAACCAGAACTCCCTGGAGCAAATTATGACACTCGTGATTCAGAATCTGGCCGTGATTTCATTCAGCAATTATATAAGTGGGCGAAAGACAGACTAGCAGAGCAGTCCACGACCCTGCAAGACATGGTGCAGGATAAAGCAGAGTCAGTAGAAAAGTTTGTACAAAGAGTTAAACAAAACTATAAAGATATGGGATTCAGTCCAAATGAACCTGTGCACTTAAGACTCCTAGCACGGTCATTTGTAGATGGCCTTAGGCCAGATCTGAACAAAGCTCTTGTAACCTGTCGCCCAGAATGGAAATCATTAACATTGGAAATCTTAGAACAAGTTGCAAAAGGGCTGGAGAGTAGTACAAAGAAATCCCGCATATCAGTCATGGCAGTCATGACGGGAGAAGAAAGAGAGGAAAGACCCCCGCCCCCCCGTGTCTGTTATGGGTGCGGCAAACCAGGGCACATTAAGAGAAACTGTCGCTCCAAACATCTGTGGCCAGCAGATCAGAGCCAAAGAGGAACTCCTCCTCCATGGCCAGCTCCATCCCACTAGGACGTTGGCAAACCAGTGTTGCTGGGAGGGGACACCCCGTGTATGGCAGTCTCTGCCCCTCCTGCAGGCCCCGCCCCTCGAATCACCCTCGATGTGGCAGGGAAGGAACTCTCATTCCTTGTAGACACTGGTGCAGCCCGCAGTGTGTTATGTGAGACCGCCATACTCCCTTCCTGGCTCACAGATATGCATTTACCCTGCTCTGGTTTAGAAGGGGTCACCCAGCACAACCCTGTTACTAAGCCTCTCTTGATTACTCCCTCTACTAAATCCCAAAGCCAATCTCCACAGTTACATCTGCCCACTGGAGTAATGTCACAATTTGTTGTAAGCCAGACATGTCCTTATAACCTATTAGGCTCAGATTTTCTTCAGAAAATACGTGCCAACATCCAGTTCAAGGAAAATGGTACAGTTGTTTTAGGTACGGCATTGAGTCCTGAAGAAACCTGCCTCCTAATGGCATTAAAATCCCAGTCACTTGAATCACATGAACAAGGGGATTCGCTGCAAAGCATTTTGCACCTCATCCCTAATACCCTTTGGACCAAAGGTCCCCAAGACATTGGGCGTCTCAAAGTCCCACCAGTCACTGTAACCTTGAAGAATCCTAACTTACTGCCTTATAAAGCACAATACCCTCTCTCCATTTCCCAGAGAGATGCTATCACCCTCCAGATACAGGCTCTTCTTGCAAATGGAGCTATTAAAATTACCACCTCACCATGTAACACTCCCTTATACCCAATTAAAAAGAAGAGTGTGAAGGGACAGCCTCCTGTATATCGCATGGTACAAGACCTCAGAGCAATTAATGAGGCTACGGTCTTTGAAACCCCCATTGTACCAAATCCCCACACTTTGCTTGCTAGCATTCCTCCTGTGGCTGCTATCTTTACTGTCATTGATCTAGCAAATGCCTTTTTCTCTGTCCCATTACATGAAGACTCCCAATTTCTCTTTGCTTTTACACATGATGGAAAACAATACACCTGGACGGTGTTGCCTCAAGGAGCTCATAATAGTCCTTCCTGCTTTAGCAAAGCAATGGCATCCATCTTACAACCATGGCAAGCAGATCACCCAGAGGTGGAACTCTTACAATATGTGGATGATTTACTCCTCTGTGCTGACTCACACCCCGCCTGCCTGAACTCATCTGCCTCACTTCTTGCCTACCTGGCGGATGCTGGGTGCAGAGTCTCACGTTCTAAATTACAGTTGTGTCTTCCAAAAGTTGTTTTCCTAGGTCACTGCATCTCTCAAGGCAGTAAGCATCTTACGGATGCCAGAAAGAAAGCAGTCTCAGACATCCCACTGCCAGATACCCCTCACCAACTGCAAACCTTTCTGGGACTCATTTCATACTGTAGACCATGGATCCCTGATGCATCCGTACTAATGCAGCCACTATTTGATTGCATACCCCGTATTGCTACTGTTCCTTTCCAAATGACTGCAGAAGCCATAAAAGCATTCCAATCTCTCAAACAAATCATTGTCACTGCCCCAGCTCTTGGCATCCCTAACTATCAGCTTCCCTTTCGCCTTTATGTCATGGAACGTCAGGGTCATGCCACTGGAGTTCTCACCCAGAGCCATGGGGGTCGTAGTAGACCTCTAGGCTACTTCTCAAAACGTCTAGACCCTGTAGCCAGAGCCACCCCTTCCTGTGTCAGGGCCGTTCATGCTGCTAGTTCTCTCCTGAACGCTACAGCTGACATCGTCCTGGGACACCCACTCACCATCATGGCTCCCCATGACATCTCAGCTATCCTGCAACAAACACAACCTAAACACCTCACTGCACAACGCCACCTCAGGCTCCAGTGTAGCCTGCTTCTGCCAGATAATGTCACCATCCAGAGATGCCACATCCTCAATCCTGCTGCACTCCTTCCTCTCCCAAGGGGGGAGTGTACTGCAGATGGAGATTCTGCAGATTTTATTGATCTACGTGCTGAAGAAGATCTTCAGGAAGAAGAACTATGGGCCTCAACCGACTCTCTTTACAAAGAACAAGAACATGATTGCATTACAATGATGGAAGCTGAAGTAGGAACTCCACCATCAATACAGGATACTCCTTTGCAAAACCCACACTGGACACTCTTTGTAGACGGTTCAAGGTATGCCGATGACAAAGGGAAATTCCATACAGGCATGGCAGTTACTAGTGAGTATGAAGTACTGTGTGCAAGGCAATTGCGCCCAGACCAGTCAGCACAAGAGGCTGAACTCATAGCTCTTACTGAGGCCTGCCTCATAGCAAAAGACTCCACTGCTAACATCTACACAGACTCCAGATATGCTTTTGGAGTAGTTCATGATTTCGGAATAATATGGAAGGCCAGAGATTACATTACAGCAGCAGGAACCCCAATTAAACATGCTTTAGCAGTGGAGGCTTTGATGACTGCAGTACTCCTGCCCACCAAAGTAGCAGTAATCAAAGTAAAGGCACATACCCGTGCTGACACACCAGAAGCCAAAGGAAATGCATTGGCGGACCAAGCAGCCAAACAGGCAGCAATGGAAGAGGAAAGAGCACAGCCAGATAAAATCATGTTAGCACAACCGGATGTCAAGCAACAAGAAGTATCATGGGATCTACTGAAACAGAGGCAGAAGCAAGCCACCCGCTCAGAAAAGGAAACCTGGTTAAAGGAGTCAGCCCTGGAAGAAGAATCCGGACTTTGGACACAAGGGAAGAAAGTGTGCTTGCCTAGAGCACTCTATCCTGTAATAGCCTCTGTGGCCCATGGGCCCACTCATCAATCTAAGACAATAATGAAAGAGCTCATCGATAAAATATGGGTAGCCCCAGGAATCACTCCTGTACTAGTGAAATATGTCCAGTCATGTTTAATCTGTGCCCAATGCAATCCAGGTAGGACTGAGCCCACGCCCAAAAAATGTCTCCCAAAAGCCTTATACCCCTTCCAGAGGATCCAGATTGATCATATCCAGATGCCAATGTGCCAAGGGTTTCAATACGTGTTAGTAGTGGTAGACATGTTCTCTGGGTGGCCAGAAGCCTACCCCGTCAGGAATCAGACAGCAACAACTACTGCTAAAAAATTGATACAGGAAACTGTCTGTAGGTACGGGGTACCTGAGGTCATTGAGAGTGATCAGGGCCCAGCATTCACTGCTAACCTAACCCAAGAGGTCTGGAAGATGGTAGGGTCACACCTGGCATTCCACACCCCTTACAGACCCCAAAGTAGCGGCAAAGTCGAGAGACTGAATGGGGTATTAAAGTCAAAAATGCTGAAAATGACTAGGGAGACAGGGCTCAATTGGGTTCAGTGTTTACCAATAGCACTCTTTGCAGTCAGACACACTCCCAAACCTCCCCATAAGCTGACTCCACATGAGATATTGTTTGGATCGGGACCCCGGATGGGGCTGTACTTCCCTCAACAGTTGCAAATGCATTATGAATCTGTTGCAAAGTATGTGATAGCTTTGAGCAAACAGTTGTCTAACATCCATGTACAAGTCTTTTCTTCCATTCCAGATCCTGACTCCCTAGAAGGCAGCCACACTCTGAAACCAGGAGAGTGGGTAGTGGTCAAGAAACACGTCAGAAGTACCCTAGAACCACGCTTCGAGGGGCCTTACCAAGTACTACTGACCACTCCAACTTCTGTAAAGCTCGAAGGGAGATCCACCTGGATCCACGCCTCTCACTGCAAAAGGATAAAGAACCCGCCAGATTCAGAAATAACAAAATGATTTTCTTTTATCTGCTAGCACTGGTGACACTCACCAGTGCATACATTCCTCCCCCGGCGGAAATGGATGATGACGGGTGGGACAATAAGTTTGTCAAACATCATCAAGTGTTGTATAAAAGCTTCCCTAATAGTAGTAGCATGGGATGGGTCCCCATGGCTAATGATAAACAGAACAGGACCCTCAGCTCAGAATAGCAATATGCCCTGGAATGACTATATGTGGAGCAATGTATCCTGCTTCCCAAATTGGACCCACTGTTACTGCCTACAGGTACAAACCCATGGTATGGTTTTCAGTTCCCATAACAGATCAGGCTGTAATGATTCCAACCCAGACAGTCCAGTACAGTGCATTGGTATATATGCTGAAGCAAGTGATGATCTGGCCTGCGCCCGGCGCAGCGTAAATGACTTGACAATAGGGATGACTAGTGAAACCACAGAGGGTCAAGAAAAGGGTCAAAAACTGGCAGAAGGTATCAAACTAGCCCACTTAATCACTCGTTTGTTCAATAGCACAGTGGTTTCGGTCCCAAAAAATATATACCTAGTATGTGGACACAGGGCATATAAATGGCTCCCTTCGGATTTCAAAGGTTTATGTACAATTGCTAGGCTCACACCAGCCACTTTTACACTGCCTCATGGAAAATTAAATGTCAATGCCATCCCCAAACACACCTTATATAAAAGAGCCGCAGATAACATTCCTAGACCAAATGGAAAACCCCATCTTGTGGAAATGAGTGGTGCCAACAAGTTCTTTAGTACTCTATTAATCTATCCTATGCTTACACAAACATATGACAAGCTAGTAATGGCTACCGACTACTTGGATGATCAGATTTGGGAAATTATGAAACTGATGAATACATCTAATGTTGTCCAGAATCAACTCATCATAGTCACTAATCAACACACTTTAGTATTAGACTACTTGACTGCAAAGGATGGAGGTATGTGTCAGGTAGTAGGTACTGCATGCTGCCATTATATCGATCCACAAGGTAATCTACAAGTAAAAGCTGGTTTGGAAAAGATGAGTGAGATACGTGATGAATGGCTAGAGTCTCACAGTGCAGATAAGTCAACATGGTGGTCTGACACTTTCTCATTCCTTAATCCCAGTAACTGGTTCAAGGGAATTAGTGGATGGACGATGGGAATAATTCAGGGAATATTACAGATAGCCCTAATATTGATGGTAATCTACATATTTATCAAATTTGTTGTTTCCTGCATTAACCGTATCACCAACAGAAAGAAGCCTGCTGAAGAAGCCATACTACTTCTCTATGAACAAATGGCTAGCACCGCAATAGATGTGGATGTCGTCCCTGCATTCCCGACACCCCCTACATTCCCGACACCCCCGCCTTCTCCAACTCCCGCGGATGAAGCTCCTCCACCCAGACCTGAAGATCCAAGAGATGATGAGAATTAGGGACAAATGAATCCCAGGGTATTACCAGAAGTCCGCTCAATCGGGAACTTATTCACAAGGGATAAGTTGTCGCCACTGTGGGTGAAGAGGATACGAATGGTATGCCAGGGGATTCGCTAGGTTTAGGGAAAGTCTACAATCAAGTCTACAATCAAGTCTACAAGGGGGGACTGTTGTGGAATCATATATCTATATATCTAGTATCAAATGTATACTTGCTTGTATTATATCTAACAGTTTGCTTAACAAACAAGATGGCCCCTGAAGTAGCAGCCAGCTCCCTTAATAATCCCTTACTAAACACTTTATGATATTGAAATTGCTGACATAGTGCTGACATTGCTAAAGTATGGAGTGATAATGTGATACCTTGTCATGGGACTTAGTAATGTGACAATTAGATCATCAAATTAGCCGAGTCATAAAAGTTCCTCTTTTTTGCTATAAAATATCATGTAATCTCAATAAACGCAGCATCTTGCATTGACTGACTTCTCTGTGACAGTCTGTGTGTGATCTCTCTTTCAAGGCGTACGTATGCCAATTATTTTATATCATTCGGAGCAATACATCAACAATACATCACTGACTATTGGAGTCAGATCCAGAACCATATCACCCCCAGGGGACCTGAATGGAGACTGCGACACACAGAACAGATACAACACATCCCCACAATGCATCATGGTTTCCTCCTCTCTGCCCCAGAGACAACCGAGGAATAATCCAATTATCTCTCAGGACAAAGGGAAATCGCCAATACACATGTGGGGACAACAGGACATAAATCACCATTTAAACACACAATGTCACACCCTCCCAGCAAACACAGACATTTAACATATTCCCAGATAGCTCAAGTCTGAGTGCATATCATTAGGCCAATGGCACTCAGACCACACAAATACAATTAAACTAGCCATCTGGGTACCCTCACATAACAAAATACAATTCCAAAGACAGATTTAAGCTGTGCGGCCGGCCTGTCTTCTTTAAAGTTAGTATGGGCCATAATCCTGAGGCAGGAGGCTGGCAAACAGCCCCCTCCAAAACACCGTGGCGAGGTTGGTTTCGTCACAGGAGCTACTTGTATCCACAGAGACTTTTAGGAAAATAAAGTGGGAATAGCAGCAGACTCATCTGGTGTATACCTGAACCAAGTCCGCGGTTAAACCCTGTTTGATTGTATGTGAACGTGGATCTCCGCCAGGAAAAACCTAACCAGCCGCGGAGGATATTGCACACACGCCTTGGTTGCTGTAGTGCCGTGTAAGTACAATCTGTGCACCGCAGGGTAAAACAACCGTATGGATTTACACTATTATAACTTTTATCAGTTGCAGGATATCCACAAATAGGACATTTGCAGCCCTCGGCGCTTTTTCTAAAAGGAGAAGGATAAAAGAAAAAAACTGTTTGGATACCGTCTGTTTTGACACGCGCGGTCCAAACCCTATATATATATATTTCGTGAAAGTGTGATTGATCCCACAACACTCCTCGAACCTGCAGCGCAGCATTTTTGCGGACTGGCAATCAGATAATTTTCTTTTGTAAGGTAAGTACTTGTAGACACTGTTAAGGGTGCCCAGGACTACTGTAGACCATGGGCAAATCTAACATAAGAAGCTTTGCATTTCCAGCACCCCAATCCAATAAAATGTATGTCTTATGATTAACCACTAAAAACCATCATAAATAATCCCTGACACATAGGCATTGTAGGTCTTTTTCCTCCTAGCCATGGTGTGAGACAATCTTTGTGCCTTTAGTGGATTTACAATGGTTCTCCTCATAGGTTCAGAAGAAAAAAATAAAATATAAATAAATAAAAAATATTGTTGAAATAAAGTTGGAATATTTTACCTTCTCCTCCAGGATTTCAGGATGGTTCCTCTAAGGGGATTATTGTAGTGGGTAATGATGATACCACTGCTTCTTCTCTAGAAGTTGAAACAAGCAAATGCATCAAGTGAACAGAACAATGCAGCCGGTCCCACTTCCCTCCCTCATCTTCCTGCCTGAGATCTCATTTTTGGCAGCAGAAATCACTAGTCAAGATGGACTGAAAGTGAAAGCATTGCAATAGGGGAACCGTGACATTCCCACAAGTTACAGTATCTCATACATGTGGAGGCACTAGGCTTAGATATCACTCGTTCTTAAATGTCATCAATATTTGCCCATCCCTTAAAGTTGGCCATTACTATATGATCACTGTTGGTGGACAGTTATCAGCCTAAAGCCCGGTGCAAAAAATACAGTGTTCCCTCCATCAAAATACAATGACCTCATGCTATATAGGACCCTGAAGGAACTCATTGCCTCATAATGGAAAGTGATTTACATCATACTGTACATAATCTATTTCAATGTAAGGGCTTGCTTTACCAATCTTATTTATCTGCTTATTTTTCTTACAGTAAGACTTCAATTTCTCTTATTTTTATTGTCTTCAATTTTTCTCTTTTTGTGATGATATTTTGGGCCTTTAGAAGCAATTATGGTACTAGTTTTCCATAGAGTTATGGACTCAAGCTGCAATGGTCACCCAGAACCAATTTATATTGTAACATGAGGGACCACTGTACTCCTTGGCCCAACCTTCATTTGATTTCTGCATGACCAATCATCTAATGTGTATGGGGAATTCTACCCAAAGGAAGAAGATAAGGAATCAGCAGTTGGATTTCCAGAAGCTCAATTGTTATGGTGGCCGTCCTTGCCCACCTCCACTGCTGGTGGAAATGGCTGCTACCTTGCTCATCCATTCCTACCCTTCAGGGCTCTAGATTTCTGGTTCCACCACTCCCAGTCTGGTGATTCCTGCCACCAAAATAGCAACGTCATCCGGACAGGGTAAGGCATAGTTCCTGCCAGCAATACTTTCCTGTGCTAATAGAGCATGTGTTCGTTCCTGCTGTTAAATGGCCAGCATGCACACCCTAATCTTCCCTTGCCAATGGCTTCAAGAAGATGCCTGATAAATAGATTCTAGTTTACTAGTGTCCTGCTAAGGTGTACTATTTTTATGGGTGTCTGTTCCTTGTACCATCTTTTGCCTGACTTCTGGTATTGACCATTTAGTGCCTAACCTGACTTGCCTGATCTCCATTTTGACTTTTAGCTGTCCACCCTGACCTTGGACTGTTTATCAAATTACACATACTTTGTCTTCCATGATCCTCGGACTGTTTATTGGATCTCTCAAACTCTTCCTGCCTTGACCTGTGCCTGACTTTTTGATGTTTTTTGACATTTTTGCCTGTTTCCCTGGTGCTCTGTATTGGCGTCTTTTGACCCCTGTGGGTCAGCAGTCGTTTAAACAGAGACTACTCCATGAGGCCTGGTGGTTCAACTTCGGTAAAGTCCAGATCCCTGTATAGAGGTTTCTGTCACCACATTTTTCACTATTAAACAGGCTGACACAATACATGTGCCAATGTCACCTGAATTTAACTCTGCAAATTTTTTTTTCTGTGTGCCCCCGTTTTGGAAATTTTAACTTTTATTATATGCTAATTAGCCTCTAGGTGCATTTAGAACACATACGTGCACAGCCATAACTGGAGATGGCTTATTTCCCTAAGACCAAAAGAATGAGATATGCTGAAATCCCACAGCCTGACCCTTATGTGTCTGACATCTGCCATTGGGTGGAGTTGGTAAATCCCGTACACATTAGATGGCGGTCCGATGGGTGTAGCTGATATGCATCAAATGAGTAAAATCAGCTTAAGATGTTAATTTGACTTGTCTGACATATATTATATGAATATTGATGGGGGATGTGAATAATACTACTATGGACTAGTCATGAGCAGCATAGGCAATATTCAAATTCGCAATATTTCGCAAATTTTTGGCCGAATATTCATATAAATACACAAATTCACGAATTTGTGATCTCCAGTCATTATATTCTTGATTGCAAAAATCGGCAATGTAATATGCGCATATTGCACTCGCAATTCAGGCGTGGCTCACTTTTGCTACATTTTTCAAGCTGCTAGAAGTTTCGTGAGACTGGAGAAAATGGTCGGCAGCAACTTTCATGACTCCTGATCACTGTAAGTAATTTTACATTACATCACTGTGCTCCAATATATTCGATGATGCACATATTTTTGGCGCAATACGTGCAACTTCACATTTATTCAGGTCTGAGTAGATATTACTGATTGGTGCACTATGTATTGTTGTGACATCACAGCACTATGTCTGTCGCATGTATGTATGGGCAGCAGAGAAACAGTAATCCCTATCACACTACCTAACACCCTGCACTGGAACCTATCAGCTACACTATATCAGGATATAACCTACACTGACTATCTCCCACTAACTATCTGTATTATATATATGAGCGAACTAACTATGTAATGTAATTAGATAAGGAATAGGATCCAGATGAAAGCACAGAGCACAGCAATGTCACTGCTCTCTCTCTCCGATCTGTAAAAACTGCATATACTGGCTGCTGGGGAGGTTCTTATATACTAAAGGGGTCGGCAACTTTCCTATTGGTTGCTAGGGATGTTGCTAAGCTCTGACAAAGACATTGCAGCCTTCTCATTGGCCCACAAGCAAGAAGGGATGAAAAAAAAGAAATCAAGAATATTTGCGACCATGAATATATAGCGCTATATTCTAGATCTTTGAGAATTCTCGAAGTGCCGATATTCGCAATAAAAATTCACGATTAGAAGATTTGTGATCAACACTACTATGGACATGATGCAAATGTATTGAATTGGATCTAGTAAGATGTTGACCCTTGCCCAAGCATGTGACATACCCCCGAATTATGCAGAGTGCCATTGCATTTGTGTTTTTGCGTTTTTATGTGTATTTCGCCATAGCAATGTGCACCTGCATACAGGGTTGTGCTGACTGAACCCCCCACATACCCCCGAATTATGTCCAGCTACACGCCTGAAATGTATAATTTTGTTAAATGGGGCAATAGTTTTTCATATTTCCCCTTTTTAAAAATAAAACGGTTTACAAAATATTACACAGAGCACTGTTAAGTCAGACCATAAATACATACTATCAGTTTTGCATATTTTACCCAACGTGTGCAGCCATGGGTTACTTCCTCTTCAGATGTCTTTAGTGCAGCATCTTCTACATGGCATTGCAGCAAAAGAACCATAAAATGACACCCAGAACCTCATTTTATCCTTCATTCTGCCTGCAAATGTTCTAGTGGTCTGCATCGATGCAGAAGTTTGAGCTTCGGAGCTGCTCTCCTTACTATAATAAAGTTAGGCCCTCCATCTTCTTAGGCATGCTACTCTCAGATCTAGACCCCCGCATCTTCTGTGGTTACTTAGTTTTGTGCACTCGTGGAAACCACTCCGATATTGAGGTTACAACGGTCACATAATTGACTATGTGAATCCTGACGGCTGATATTGCACTTTGGAAGAAACATACTGAAATCTGTGCTCATTCTTCAGCAATAACAAGGAAGATTCTTGTTCCTCAATATGTGTGCAGACTGAAAACTGTTCTTAGCTGGGGGTTTGCTACTATTGCATCCAGTCCAGATAGTTCTTTACGTGTGAAACAGCATGGAAGAAAAGGCAATACGTCACATCAGCAGTGATACATTGTAGTCAGGACAGGGGATAGATATGTAAGAGGGCAACAAATGTGTACATTTCCTCTTATATGTGTGTTTTAGTAGCGATGCGCGGTTCCTGTTTAGTTCTTGTGGTTACCAGAGACCCTGGGACAGCAGTATCACTCATATTGAACTGTTAAGAGAGTGTTTAACTTGAAAATGCCAGTAATGTGATTATTAAGTGATATGTTTATTTTTTTCTACTTATATAGCGCTACTATATTTTATGCACTTATATAGCGCTACTCTTTACAGACATTAGCATCAGTCTGTCCCCAATGGGGCTCAGTCTCACAATCTAAGTCCCCTATCAGTATGTCTGGGAGGAAACTGGAGAACCCAGAGAGGGAGAACATACAAACTCCATGCAGATGTTGTCCTTGGTCAGATTTGAACCTAGGACCCCAGCGCTGCAGTGCTAACCACGGAGCCACCCTATCTGCCATATACTATCTCATGCTTATGTGACACACTGTGACATACAATGTCTGATCCACCATCTATTGTGCCTTATGTCATTGTGAGAATTTTAAAATGTACACACCACTGTGGGTTAAAAAAGTATTTAGGCATGGTGGCATCACAGGTGGCCTGTGAAAAACAAAGAAAATGCCCATGAGCCTTTAGCTACGCCCCTGTGTGTATGTATTTGTGCCACACTGAGACTATCCACAGTCTTTGGTGATGCCCGTGTAAAGAATGCTTTCCATGTCGAAAGTAGCTGTGGCTTAAAGCAACCTGCAAGGAGCCATCTTTATTGCTGCCAACATAGAGAAACTTCAGGGTAGAGCTGTCAACATCTACTGAGTAGGGTGCGATGCCATGAGAGGGTAAACCTGCTGCCTATAAAGAAGCTGGGAGGCTGGTCACTGTCACCGCCTGCTATTGGCTATTCTCCCTTTCACCGAATGTTTTGATCCACCCGACGGAGAGTTGCAGTGGCGGCCGTTCAGGGATCTGGAGGGTCGAGGGTGCCAGGGAAGTATGCACTAGAGGAGGGGCCCAGCGTTCGAGGGGGTCATTATAAGGATTGGATAACCCTTCTAAGCTTGTTGCCCCGTATGAGACTGTAACTGCTAAGCTTGATGCTCCTTGTAAGAATATTGGAACCACCAAGCTTGTGGCTTCACATGAGTTCAACTTCCAAATGCTACTCATTGGTCAAAAAGATCCTGCGTAAGGTCTGACCATCTTACACCCTGCTGATGTGTTATACAGAGACAGGGCTAGAGTTACAGAAAATGAGACCCTAAGCAGCACGCAAAGTGGAGCCCCCCATTTGTTGTTTTTCTCATACAGTAGTTTCCACCCAAATAATACTGCCATATAGTCTCCAGGAGATACTCCCTTAAACATCCCACTTAAAATTGCCATATGGCGCACACCACAATTTGCTTCTCCTATGTCACCTCCTTAAATAATGCTGGCTAGTTCCAGGTTATACTCGGGTTATCCATCTTTGGAGGCTTTGGACAGATTCCCCCTTTTGCCATCTCAGCAATAAAATTAAAATGGTTAAAACTTAGAATGTCTCAGAAATACAATAATTACTCTTTATTCACACCAGAATCTTCTGGTACTTCTGAGCGAAGTATTGAAAAATTTGATCCCGAACTTCATCAAGAAATTTGATTCGTTATGAATCACTTTGTAATAAATTGCTTTTCATTGTATGGAGCGGGCACAATGTCCCCCATTATTTAACCCCTCAGATGCCGTGTTCAACGCTGATCGCAGCATCTGACACTCACAATCAGGTGCTTATGGGGTTAATTCTGGGTTAAAAATATACATACACTCACCTCATCCACTTAATCGCTTAGAGGCCGTCCTGCATGGACACACGGCTGCACGTGGTGGTGTCATCAATGATGATGTCACCGCTCATAGCCAGCGTGATCATATGGTGACATCATCATGCTTACCGCCACGGGCATAGCTAAAGACACATAAGCCCTGGTGCAAGAGTTCAGCTTGCCCCCCCCCCCCTGCCTCAGCGCTTTATGGCAAGAGACAGGGGTGCACCTAGCCTTTCTGCTCTTGAGTGATGTAGTGATTAGTTAGGTAACAGCACCATCTAGCGGTGGTAAAAATGTACTACACTTTGTTTTACTGTTAATAAAGATTATTGCATTGTGGGAGTGTAATGCATTCTGGGAAAGAGAAGCTCAGTCTACAGTCATCAAGGATACATCAGCAGAGCTGTCCTTCTGCATATCCTCTTCTTAAACTCCACAATCCTTGTGCAAGCATATCTGGTGAGAGTTCTATCTTTGTCTCAGGGATATCGTGTTATGCAGAGCTGTCCAGCCAGTTCTAATCAGTACTCAGGGAAGAGGTTGTACTGTTTGTTAGCTATGGAATCCATGTATAGGCAGCCATTTTGGACATCTGCTTTCTCTGTTAATGTAATATTACTGTACACGCTATTCTATATGTTTTACTTAAACAAGCTATTTGTATTCTTGTAGTTTAACCAATTCACAATCCTGTTGACCAATAAACAAGTTAGACTACAGAAAACAGTCCTCTTATTTGGAAGACAGGAATGGTTTATGCTGAATGTCAGACTGCACACTGTGTGAACGTGTATGAAGACCAAACAGTCTAACAGATTCTAGTCACCAACGATAGTGGATCTGACTACACGGGGCCGCCATCACACATGTGGTCCTGCGTGTAAGATTGCAACGGATGCCATACAGTCACTAGAAGTGAGAGTGCAGCCCACAGCAAGCTCAGCACAATCCAGACCACGCTGAAGTCCGTTTCTATCCAGACTGAGTCTGCACAGAGACATTAAGCAGCCAGCAAAAGGCACACAATGTCCACTAGCCAGGCATCATCATATAGGATCAGGTCACAAGTAAGCTGCCCTAGCAATGCCTCAAAGTTAGAAAAAGCTTCTCTCGCCCGTGCAGAAGCTGAGGCTGCAAAAGTTAGGTCTTCCTTTGCGGCACCAGAGATGCAACTAAAGAGAGAGAGAGAGAGCATGCCTGCAAGGAAAAAGAGAGAGCGTTACTGGAAGAAGAGACAGCACGCCTGCAAGCGTCAAAGGAAAAAGAGAAAGCATGCCTAGTGCCTATAAGCATCACTAGAAAATGGAAACTGCACACCTGCAAGCATCCAAGGGAAAAGAGAGAGCATGCCTACAAGCGTCACTCGAAAAACTCGCCGCAGAGAAAGTAGCGGCAGCCGCAGTGGCCAAAGCAGAGTTCCTAGAAGCCATGGAGTTCCCCAAATCTGAGAAACACAGCTAAGTACTTGGGCCAGACTTAGATCTACAAGATGCAGCACAGCGCATCTCAGAAAACTTCCATCAGCATCCCAAGACAGAAGATGACTATGTTCCGGAAAGATCCTACTTTGAACCACAGTACCTCCAGCAGGATGGTATGCGACAATACGATGTGGACCTCAACTACCGCCCTTCAGAACGAAAGCTACAACCTTCGCTTTGACTTAAAGGGACACCCTTCGTGTCAGAATGGTATTATACAGACTTTCCTAAGGCAGAAACCCCTAAAAGGTATGGTGATACACCACACATGCAGCATAACAACAACACACCGGGTAGTATTGGTGCTAACCAGGCTGCCATGGACTTCACTAAGTTCTTTGCTAAACTGGAGCTGGTTACCAAAGGACTCATATAGTTCACCGATCGTCCTGAGAACTACAGGGCATGGCGAGCCTTCTTCCAGAACACCATAAGAGACTTAGATCTTTCCTGTAGTGAGGAGTTAGATCTCTTGGTAAAGTGGCTTGGAGGCGAGTCTGCTGAACACGCCAAAAGAATCAGAGACTATCCAAGCAAAGGCCTAAATATGGTGTAGGAAAGACTTGATGAGTGTTATGGGTGAATAGAAGCTATAGAAAATGCTTTATATAAGAGAATTGATAATTTTCCCAGAATAGTGGGTAGTGATTACTAGAAGCTCAGGGAACTCATTGACCTGTTGATAGAGGTACAGGTTGTTCAGGCAGAAGGAGATCTGCCAAGGCTAGCATTCCTGGACACCGCCAGAGGTGTCAAACCGATTGTCCCAAAATTTCCTTATAACCTACAGGAGAAGTGGATCATGCCTGGTTCCCGTTACAAACAGGTTCATAAAGTTACCGTTCCCCCCTTTCGTGGTGTTTGTAGACTTTGTTGCTGAACAGGCAAGGATCAGAAATGATCCCAGTTTTGATGTTACATTGACATGTCCCAATACCCCTGGTGTCAAATCTCATAAAACACCAATGGCAGTCCTAACGTTGCCTCCACAGGTTCTCCTTACAGGCCGTTTAAGTCTTCACAAGAAGAAAACAAACTCAAAGATCTTACCAAAGAATGACCCCTGCAAAAGAAACCACATCCTCTACTAAAATGCAGAGCCTTCAAGGAGAAGTCTTTAGAGGACCGCAAAGAATTCCTCAAAGAAAACAACATCTGCTTCAGGTGCTGCGCTACAACATCTCAGTTCACCAGGAACTATAAGGTCAGTGTGACATGCACAGAATGCGGTAGCACAGAACACAACACGGCTTACACCCTGGACCACCCTTTCAGGTATCACCCCAAGCAGAGGAGCATGACAGAAAGCAGATAGACACTGACATAGAAACCGCAGTAGTCACTTCTCATTGTATGGAGATCTGTGAAGGACTTGCAGGAGGAAAGTAATGGTCAAAAATCTGCCTTGTCAGAGTTTACCCGGTCGGTCACCGAGATAAGGCGATCAAGATATATGCAATCTTAGATGATCAAAGCAACCGGTCTTTAGCTTAATCCACGTTCTTCGACACCTTCAACATCGTAGGGCCCGGTTCTCCCTACTCCTTAAGGACATGTGCAGGTACCGTTGAGGCAGCGGGGAGGAAGCCAACTGGGTACAAGATAGAGTCCATAGATGGCCAGATCTGCTTGTCACTGCCAACTTTACTGGAGTGCAATCACATTCCTGATAACCAGTCTGAGATACCTACACCAGAGGTAGCAGCATACTACCCCCACCTGAAGGGTATAGATCACCTGATACCAGAACTGGACCCAGAAGCCCCGATAGTCTTACTCCTTGGAAGAGACATACTACGAGTTCATAAGTTTAGAGGACTGATTAACGGACCCCAAAACGCTCCATACACCCAGAGACTGGACCTAGGATGGGTCACCATAGGAGACATCTGTCTAGGAGGAGCACATAAGCCGACCTCAGTCAACAGTATGCTCACCAACACACTTGAAAATAGACGTCCTTCCCTATTCCAGCCATGTCATAGCAGTTTCCTGATAAAAAAAAAAATTGCCACACAGAGCTCTTGTGCCGACCAAGATCACTTAGGGTGCACAGTTTTCCACAGGACAAGAGGGTCGCAATTTCCATAGAAGACAGGCTGTTCTTGGAGATCATGGATCAAGGAATAGTTCAAACCCCGGAGACAACGCTTACCTAACAACAAAGAACTTGTCTGCAGTCGATTTATCTCCCTCAAGCACAAACTTCAGAGGACACCAGAGACGAAAGAACATTTCTTTACCTTCATGGAAAGGATATTCCAGAATGACCATGCAGAAATGGCACCCACGCTCCAAGACTCCAAGGAGTGTTGGTACTTACCCATATTCGGCGTGTATCATCCTAAAAAAACAGGGCAGATACGAGTAGTATTCGAGCACCAGGTGCGAAGGCATCTCACTAAATGATGTCTTACTGTCTGGTCCAGACCTCAACAACAGACTTCAGGAGGCACTTCTACGCTTCCGCAGAGATTCCGTGGCATTTATGGCCGACATACAACAGATGTTCCACTGCTTCCTCATCAAGGAAGAACACAGAAACTTGGGGTTCTTCTGGTACTGCAACAACGACCCCAATGAAGACATTGTAGGGTACCGAATAAGAGTGCACATCTTCAGAAACAGTCCTTCCCCTGCAGTCGCTATCTACGGTCTCAGACATTCAGCTCGAAAAGGTGAATAAACGTATGGGTCAGATGTCATATCCTTTGGGGAAAAAGATTTCTACATTAACGACTACCTGAAATCCACACCCACGAACGAAACCGCAATCGGTTTCCTGAAAAGGGCTCAATAGATGTTCGCTCTATCTAACCTAAAGTTGCATAAAATTGCCTCCAACAGCCGTGAGTTAATGGAGGCCTTCTCAGTAGGGATGAGCGAACCCGAACTGTATAGTTCGGGTTTGTACCGAATTTTGGGGTGTCCGTGACACGGACCCGAACCCGAACATTTTCGTAAAAGTTCGGGTTCGGTGTTCGGCGCTTTCTTGGCGCTTTTTGAAAGGCTGCAATCAGCCAATCAACAAGCGTCATACTACTTGCCCCAAGAGGCCATCACAGCCATGCCTACTATTGGCATGGCTGTGATTGGCCAGTGCAGCATGTGACCCAGCCTCTATTTAAGCTGGAGTCACGTAGCGCCGCACGTCACTCTGCTCTGATCAGTGTAGGGAGAGGTTGCAGCTGCGACTGTTAGGGCGAGATTAGGCAGTGATTAACTCAGCAAATTCAGTGATTGATCTACAGCTGTGGATCATTGAACTGCTGCTATTTAATTGCTCACTGTTTTTAGGCTGCCCAGAGCGTTTTTTTTGTCACTTTTTTCTGGGGTGATCGGCGGCCATTTTGTGTCTTGTGGTGCGCCCGCACAAGCTGCCACCAAGTCCATTTAACCATCAATAGTGTGGTTATTTTTTTGCTATATCCTACATCAGGGGCTTGGCTGTGCTTGCTATTTTATTGAGGGGTGAAATACAATTGCCAAAAATAGCAGTACCCTAAATCTGCTGTTTCAGCTGTGGCCAGCCAATTGTAATACTGTCTGCTGTCTGGCAAAGGATATATTTTTGTTCTGGGTTGAAATACAATTCCCAACTTAGCAATTCCCTAAATCAGTGGTTTCTGCTGTATCAGGCCTACTTTAAATCTATCCATAAAAGGGTATATTAGATTGAAGGTGCTGATAGGGTCCTCCACAATAACTTCACACGCTACCGTGCATTTCCAAGTCTAATTCTGTCCGTAAACGTATACCTGTCATCCAGGGCCAAAATACTAGGCCTACAATTCATATTCAGCTAAATCTATCGTTACTGCTGTGCCTGTATTAGTGTAATACGGTACCTAAATAGATAGCCAGATAGTGTTAGGTGTCTGTAAAAAAAGGCCTGAATTTGAATTCAATACATTGGGCCAAATAATATTTTTGTTATTGTGGTGAACAGTAACAATGAGGAAAACATCTAGTAAGGGACGCGGACGCGGACATGGTCGTGGTGGTGTTAGTGGACCCTCTGGTGCTGGGAGAGGACGTGGCCGTTCTGCCACAGCCACACGTCCTAGTGAACCAAGTACCTCAGGTCCCAGTAGCCGCCAGAATTTACAGAGATATTTGGTGGGGCCCAATGCCGTTCTAAGGATGGTAAGGCCTGAGCAGGTACAGGCATTAGTCAATTGGGTGGCCGACAGTGGATCCAGCACGTTCACATTATCTCCCACCCAGTCTTCTGCAGAAAGCGCACAGATGGCGCCTGAAAACCAAGCCCATCAGTCTGTCACATCACCCCCATGCATATCAGGGAAACTGTCTGAGCCTCAAGTTATGCAGCAGCCTCTTATGCTGTTTGAAGACTCTGCTGGCAGGGTTTCCCAAGGGCATCCACCTAGCCCGTCCCCAGCGGTGGAAGACATAGAATGCACTGACGCACAACCACTTATGTTTCCTGATGATGAGGACATGGGAATACCACCTCAGCATGTCTCTGATGATGACGAAACACAGGTGCCAACTGCTGCGTCTTTCTGCAGTGTGCAGACTGAACAGGAGGTCAGGGAGGAAGACTGGGTGGAAGACGATGCAGGGGACGATGAGGTCCTAGACCCCACATGGAATGAAGGTCGTGCCACTGACTTTCACTGTTCGGAGGAAGAGGCAGTGGTGAGACCGAGCCAACAGCGTAGCAAAAGAGGGAGCAGTGGGCAAAAGCAGAACACCCGCCGCCAAGAGACTCCGCCTGCTACTGACCGCCGCCATCTGGGACCGAGCACCCCAAAGGCAGCTTCAAGGAGTTCCCTGGCATGGCACTTCTTCAAACAATGTGCTGACGACAAGACCCGAGTGGTTTGCACGCTGTGCCATCAGAACCTGAAGCGAGGCACTAACGTTCTGAACCTTAGCACAACCTGCATGACCAGGCACCTGCATGCAAAGCATGAACTGCAGTGGAGTAAACACCTTAAAAACAAGGAACTCACTCAGGCTCCCCCTGCTACCTCTTCTGCTGCTGCCGCCTCGCCCTCTTCTGCTGCTGCTGCCGCCTCGGCCTCTTCCTCCGGCTCTGGAGGAATGTTGGCAGCCTCGCACACATGAGCGACTACATGCTGCAGTGCCTGCGCAACGACAGCAGAGTTGCCCACATTTTAATGTGTCCGGACTACTGGGTTGCCACCCTGCTGGATCCACGGTACAAAGACAATGTGCCCACCTTACTTCCTGCACTGGAGCGTGATAGGAAGATGCGCGAGTACAAGCGCACATTGGTAGACGCGCTACTGAGAGCATTCCCAAATATCACAGGGGAACAAGTGGAAGCCCAAGGCGAAGGCAGAGGAGGAGCAAGAGGTCGCCAACGCAGCTGTGTCACGGCCAGCTCCTCTGAGGGCAGGGTTAGCATGGCAGAGATGTGGAAAACTTTTGTCAACAAGCCACAGCTAACTGCACTACCACCTGATACGCAACGTGTTAGCAGGAGGCAACATTTCAACAACATGGTGGAACAGTACGTGTGCACACCCCTCCACGTAATGACTGATGGTTCGGCCCCATTCAACTTCTGGGTCTCCAAATTGTCCACGTGGCCAGAGCTAGCCTTTTATGCCTTGGAGGTGCTGGCCTGCCCGGCGGCCAGCGTTTTGTCTGAACATGTATTCAGCACGGCAGGGGGCGTCATTACAGACAAACGCAGCCGCCTGTCTACAGCCAATGTGGACAAGCTGACGTTCATAAAAATGAACCAGGCATGGATCCCACAGGACCTGTCTATCCCTTGTGCAGATTAGACATTAACTACCTCCCCTTAACCACTTCCCATCTGGGCCATTTGCCCCCTTCCTGACCAGGCCTAATTTTGCAAAACTGACATACCTGACTTTATGTGGTAATAACTTTGGAACGCCTTTATTTATCCAAGTCATTCAGAGATTGTTTTCTCGTGACACATTGTACTTTATGATAGTCATAAATTTGAGTCAAAATATTTCACCTTTATTTATGAAAAAATCCCAAATTTACCCAAAAATCTGAAAAATTAGCAATTTTCTAAATTTCAATTTTGTCTACTTTATGTTGGCATCATTTTGGAATTGTCATTTTATTTTTTTAGGACGTTAGAAGGCTTAGAAGTTTAGAAGAAATTCTTCAAATTTTTAAGAAAATTGACAAAACCCACTTTATAAGGACCAGTTCAGGTCTAAAGTCACTTTGTGGGGCCTACATAGTGGATACCCCCATAAATGACCCCATTGTAGAAACTACACTCCTCAAGGTATTCAAAACCGATTTTACAAACTTTGTTAACCCTTTAGGCGTTCCACAAGAATTAAAGGAAAATGGAGATCAAATTTTTAAATTTCACTTTTTTGGCAGATTTTCCATTTTAATCCAATTTTTTCTTTAACACATCGATGGTTAACAGCCAAACAAAACTCAATATTTATTACCCAGATTCTGCGGTTTACAGAAACACCCCACATGTGGTCATAAACTGCTGTATGGGCACACGGCAGGGCGCAGAAGAAAAGGAACTCCACATGGTTTTTAGATGCCATGTCCCATTTGAAGCCCCCTGATGCACCCTTACAGTAGAAACTCCCAAGAAGTGATACCATTTTGGAAACTAGGGGATAAGGTGCCAGTTTTATTAGTACTATTTTTGGGTACATATGATTTTTTGATCATTCATTATAACACTTTATGGGGCAAGGTGACAAAAAAATTGGTTGTTTTAGCACAGTTTCTATTTATTTATTTTTACAGTGTTCACCTGAGGGGTTCAGTCAAGTGACATTTTTATAGAGCAGATTGTTACGGACGTGGCGATACCTAATATGTATACTTTTTCTCATTTATTAAAGTTTTACACAATAATAGCATTTTTGAAACAAAAAAATTATGTTTTAATGTGTCCATGTTCTGAGAGCTATAGTTTTTTTATTTTTTGAGAGATTTTCTTATGTAGGGGCTCATTTTTTGCGGGATGAGGTGACGGTTTTATTGGTACCATTTTGTGGGACATACGCATTTTTGATCACTTGGTGTTGCACCTTTTGTGATGCAAGGTGACAAAAATTGGTTGTTTTGACACAGTTTTTTTTTTTTTTTACGGTGTTCATCTGAGGGGTTAGCTCATGTGATATTTTTATAAAGCTGGTTTTTACGGACGCGGCAATACCTAATATGTATACTTTTTTTTATTTGTTTCACTTTAACACAATAATAGCATTTTTGAAACAAAACAATTATGTTTTAATATGTCCATGTTCTGAGAGCTATAGTTTTTTTATTTTTTGAGAGATTTTCTTATGTAGGGGCTCATTTTTTGCGGGATGAGGTGACGGTTTTATTGGTACCATTTTGTGGGACATACGCATTTTTTATCACTTGGTGTTGCACTTTTTGTGATGCAAGGTGACAAAAATTGCTTGTTTTGACACAGTTTTTATTTTATTTTATTTTTTTACGGTGTTCATCTGAGGGGTTAGCTCATGTGATATTTTTATAAAGCTGGTTTTTACGGACGCGGCAATACCTAATATGTATACTTTTTTTTATTTGTTTCACTTTAACACAATAATAGCATTTTTGAAACTAAAAAATTATGTTTTAATGTGTCCATGTTCTGAGAGCTATAGTTTTTTTATTTTTTTAGAGATTTTCTTATGTAGGGGCTCATTTTTTGCGGGATGATGTGACGGTTTTATTGGTACCATTTTGTGGGACATACGCATTTTTGATCACTTGGTGTTGCACCTTTTGTGATGCAAGGTGACAAAAATAGCTTGTTTTGACACCGTTTTTTTTTATTTATTTTTTTACGGTGTTTAACTGAGGGGTTAGCTCATGTGATATTTTTATAAAGCTGGTTTTTACGGACGCGGCAATACCTAATATGTATACTTTTTTTTATTTGTTTCACTTTAACACAATAATAGCATTTTTGAAACTAAAAAATTATGTTTTAATGTGTCCATGTTCTGAGAGCTATAGTTTTTTTATTTTTTGAGAGATTTTCTTATGTAGGGGCTCATTTTTTGCGGGATGATGTGACGGTTTTATTGGTACCATTTTGTGGGACATACGCATTTTTGATCACTTGGTGTTGCACCTTTTGTTATGCAAGGTGACAAAAATTGCTTGTTTTGACACAGTTTTTTTTATTTATTTTTTACGGTGTTCACCCGAGGGGTTAGGTCATGTGATATTTTTATAGAGCTGGTTTTTACGGACGCGGCAATACCAAATATGTCTATTTTATTTAATTTTTTCTATTTTAAAAAAAAAATAATTTATTCCTTACTTGGGGACCTTTTTTTTTTTACATGTAAAACTTTTTTTATTTTATTTTTTCAACCCTTTTTTTTTTTTTTTTTACACTTTTCGTCCCCCCATAAGGTCATACAAGACCTCTGGGGGACATTTGATTCACTTTTTTTTTTTTTTTTTCACTGTTGATTTCTCCTGTAACTGGGGCTGACATAGTAGCCCCAGTTACAGAAGAAATGCACCCCCCAGAGAGGCTGTACAGCGCAATAAAGCGCTGTACAGCCTCAGAGCAGGGCTGATCAAGGTCTCTGTAAGACCTCACACAGCTCCTGCACGCTCCGGTCCCGGCGGTCATATGACCGCCGGGCCGGAACAGGAAGCGCATAGCGCTTCCTGCTCTGCATACACAGTGCTTGGTGAGCGCTGTGTATGCAGCGATCTAGAAGGCAGGGACACCTGGGAACTGTGCCTGCCTTCTCTCTGGGTTGCCCTGCTGTTACTGACAGCGGGCAACCCGATCAGCAGCTGCACGATTAGCGTGCAGCTGCTGTTTCTGAAAGGACGTTTTAAAACGTGCTTTCAGAAATAGAGGTCCACCCATAGGACGTTTATATCCTATGGGCGGACGTAAAGTGGTTAACCATATATTATTGTACTCCAGGGCACTTCCTCATTCAATCCTATTTTTATTTTCATTTTACCATTATATTGCGGGGCAACCCAAAGTTGAATGAACCTCTCCTCTGTCTGGGTGCCGGGGCCTAAATATATGACAATAGACTGTTCCAATGTTGGGTGACGTGAAGCATGATTCTCTGCTATGACATGAAGCCTGAATCTCTGCTATGGGACCTCTCTCCTCTGTCTGGGTGCCGGGGCCTAAATATCTGACAATGGACTGTTCCAGTGTTGGGTGACGTAAAGCATGATTCTCTGCTATGACACGGACTGATTCTCTGCTGACATGAAGCCAGATTCTCTGTTACGGGACCTCTCTCCTCTGCCTGGGTGCCTGGGCCTAAATATCTGACAATGGACTGTTCCAGTGTTGGGTGACGTAAAGCATGATTCTCTGCTATGACACAAAGACTGATTCTCTGCTGACATGAAGCCAGATTCTCTGTTATGGGACCTCTCTCCTCTGTCTGGGTGCCGGGGCCTAAATATATGACAATGGACTGTTCCAGTTTTGGCTGACATGAAGCCTGATTCTCTGCTATGACATAAAGACTGATTCTCTGCTGACATGAAGCCTGAATCTCTGTTATAGGACGTGCCGGGGCCTAAATATATGACAATGGACTGTTCCAGTTTTGGCTGACGTGAAGCCTGATTCTCTGCTATGACATGAAGACTGATTCTCTGCTGACATGAAGCCTGAATCTCTGTTATGGGACCTCTCTCCTCTGTCTGGGTGCCGGGGTCTAAATATCTGACAGTGGCCTGTTCCAGTGGTGGGTGACATGAAGCCTGATTCTCTTCTATGGGACCTCTCTCCAATTGATATTGGTTAATTTTTATTTATTTTATTTTTATTCATTTCCCTATCCACATTTGTTTGCAGGGGATTTAACTACATTTTGCTGCCTTTTGCAGCCCTCTAGCCCTTTCCTGGGCTGTTTTACAGCCTTTTTAGTGCCGAAAAGTTCGGGTCCCCATTGACTTCAATGGGGTTCGGGTTCGGGACGAAGTTCGGGTCGGGTTCGGATCCCGAACCCGAACATTTCTGGGAAGTTCGGCCGAACTTCTCGAACCCGAACATCCAGGTGTTTTCTCAACTCTACTTCTCACCCCATTTAAGTGATCTAAAGGATTTGGATCTTAGCTCCGACTCCCTTCCCATGCAGCGGAGCCTCAGTTTGCTCTGGGATTTAAAGGCAGACACATTCACCTTCCAAATCAGCAAGGAAGAAAAGTCCTTCACACTCAGAGGAGTAGCGCCTGTTACTATTCAAGGTGATGGACCATGTGTTTGGACCATGTGATGTGACGTCAACACAGGTCCTTTAGCCGGCAGCTCATGATTAAACAAGTAAGGAGATCGGCAACTACGCGATCAAGAGAAGAAGGTGAGTTAATTATTTTTTCTTTTTTAACCCTCAATTGACCTTCTACTAAGCATTCTGCATTAAAGAATGCTATTATTTTCCCTTATAACCATGTGAAAATAATACAGTTAATAGACTGTCATCTTAGCAACCATGCGTGAAAATAGCAACGCATCCGCACTTGCTTGCGGATGCTTGCGATTTTCACTCAGTCCCATTAACTTCTATGGGGCCTGAGTTGCGTTATAAACGCACAATATAGAGCATGCTGCGATTTTCACGCAACGCATAAGTGATGCATGAATATCACCCCTCATGTGCACAGCCCCATAGAAATGAATGGGTCCGGATTCAGTGCGAGTGCAATGCGTTCACCTAACGCATTGCACCCGCACGGAAATCTCGCCCGTGTGAACTCAGCCTAAAACATGATTTTTTTGGGTTTCAAAAATGAAATCATTGTGTAAAACTTACATAAATAAATAAAAAGTATACATATTAGGTATTGCCGCGTCCGTATCGACCGGCTCTATAAAAATATCTCATGACCTAACCTCTCAGATAAACACCATAAAAAAATCAAATAAAAACGGTGTAAATTTTTTTTGGGTCATCTTACATCACAAAAAGTGTAATAGCAAGCTATCAAAAAGTCATATGCACCCCAAAATAGTGCCAATCAAACCGTCATCTCATCCCGCAAAAAATTAGACCCCACCTAAGATAATCGCCCAAAAACTGAAAAAACTATGGCTCTTAGACTATGGAGACACTAAAACATGATTTTTTTGTTTCAAAAATGAAATCATTGTGTAAAACTTACATAAACAAAAAAAATTGTATACATATAAGGTATTGCCACGTCCGTGACAACCTGCTCTATAAAAATACCACATGATCTAACCTGTCAGATGAATGTTGTAAATAACAAAAAAAAAAATGTTTTTACCTTGCCTCACAAAAAGTGTAATATAGAGTGTGGCGGAACCCGCCTCGCCACTGGGCATTGGAGAGGACTGGCTACCCGCCTCCTACCTGCTGACTATGGCCCCTGGTAAATTTGTTTGTTTGAATGCAATTTGGGCATGTGGTATTTTATATTGCTGCTACTGGCCCTTTAAGGACCATTCGTGGACATATTTAGACTTTTAGGAACAATGCCCTTTAAGACTGTGTAGCAGATTGCATTCAGGCTGTCTTAAATATTATGTATGTTATTATGGGTTTGGTTAAATTGTATTGCGATGTATTGTAAACTGTATATATCTTGCTCTTACTGTAATGTTTACTACGTTCAAGACATTGCTGTTCTGTGCCTCTTCTCCTCCCCCTTTTTCCTGTCCCATTGTTTCCCCAGCAAGGTGTTGTCTCAGGGACACTGGGAGACCAGTTTAAACCAGCTGCTCTGTCCCTCCTCAATCTCCCATCAGCCCTTGCTATTGTCTGGCCCCACCCTTCCTTGCACCATAGTCCTCCATGTGCCCTATTGTATGTAAATGAGGCTGTGGGGGGGGGGGGGGTTAAAGTAGGTGTGCTATGTCTAAATAAAGTCAGTTCCTATTTTAACCCTCAAAGTGAAGTGTCGTCTTATTCTTGGGGGAGGGTTTATGGTATGCTGTTCCAGTTTGACTGCTAGGAGCGTAGACCTATTCGTATGGTTTCCTATTCAACGGTCTACAGCATTCATATGCTTGAGAGGATTTATATGCTTCTTTGATTCGGTGATTGTGGGGTCTGCCAGAGTGCTTGGAAACCTCAGGAAAACGCTAGGAGCATCCATCAACGGAGGTACTCAGTCGGGCTGCCAGGTGATCCGTTACATTGGTGGAAAGCAGTGGGATGGCGTCCTGGTGTGAGAGGAACAACACCCTGGAGACACAGGAATTATTATGGAGCGGCATAGAACCAGCGAGTCCCTGGACGACGCTCGAGGTAGGAAATTTATTTAACCGGAGGTTACAGAACCTCTTGGCACCACTGGTCAAGCCAATAGGAGAGGCAACCAGGTTTGACTGCAGAGAGAGCGCCCGACAAGAGATGTGTGAAGAAACCCTAGAAGGTGTCCAGCGTTGGCGAGGTGGGCGTCTTCCCAGCAAGGAGCAGCGGTTACAGGCCAGAGTGGCCGTACGGATACCTATGCTGGGAGAACAGGCCCAGGAGGAATTGGTGATGCAACTTAATACACTGGCATGGAGGGAACTGGGTCTCGATGATGCATACCAAGCGCTACGTTGGTACGCGGTTCAGCGGGTTCCCGGAATGGCCAAATTTGACAAACCCGAGGGCAAGGATTATAATGGCCCTGGCTTATTATGGGGGACCTTTGCAGAACCGGAATTTGGGAGTGCGGCAGAGTCACGGCTTTGGGACATATTTGACTACAGAGAGGCCGTGCTGTATCTCCCTATGGCCGAAGACCTAAGGCCAGACCTGATTGAACTAGCTGTCCAGGAATGGGAACTAGAGCAGGATTACCAGCACCTGTTCAGCTCCAGTCAGTCACCCTATACCCTGCAAGTACCACCAGAGCAGTGGGAGATCGAACAGAATTATGCGGACTTATATAATCAAGTGACACCGCCTGTCTCTAACCTGATGGGGCTTATGGACTGTACACCATTGGGAGCGGTGAGTTTCGTTCCCCCTCCCCAACAACTAAGCCCATCATCAGGAGACTTGCATTCGGTACCTCCTACTCCCCAACCAGCTCCAGAAATGAGGGACCTTATCGACTGGTCCTGGGAAGACCCACAGATGGCAGGTGGAGATGGGACTGCGGTCTCTCTACCGGCCCTACAGGGATGCTGGGCAGTTGGCCCAGATCCCCAGCGGCAGAATATTCCACCGGGAGGGGAGAGTCTCGTTCCCCCTCCCCAGCGGCAGCCTAGCCATGTGCCCTATTGTATGTAAATGAGGCTGTTGGGGGGGGGGGTTAAAGTAGGTGTGCTATGTCTAAATAAAGTCAGTTCCTGTTTTAACCCTCAAAGTGAAGTGTCGTCTCATTCTTGGGGGAGGATTTATGGTATGCTGTTCCAGTTTGACTGCTGGGAGCGTAAACCTATTTGTATGGTTTCCTATTCAACTGTCTACAGCATTCATATGCTTGAGAGGATTTATATGCTTCTTCGGTTCGGTGATTGTGGGGTCTGCCAGAGTGCTTGGAAACCTCAGGAAAACGCTAGGAGCATCCATCAACGGAGGTACTCAGTCTGGGTGCCAGGTGATCCGTTACATAGAGCAACCAAAAATCATATGTACCCTAAACTAGTACCAACAAAACTTCAACCCTATCCCGTAGTTTCTAAAATGGGGTCACCTTTTTGGAGTTTCTACTCTAGGGGTGCATCAGGGGGCTTCAAATGGGACATGGTGTCAAAAAAACCAGTCCAGCAAAATCTGCCTTCCAAAAATCGTATGGCATTCCTTTCCTTCTGCGCCCTGCAGTGCGCCCGTACAGCAGTGTAACGGGGTGCCGAAGGCGCACTCGGTCTCCCATCAGCTGCAGACCTGCTGCTTAGCTTCGGGAGCAAGGATATGTGTTTGACCTCGTTCCCAGGGCAGCTTTGCTAGCTGGGAGGCTCCCTGCTCCTAGGTCTGCCTTGAGCGCCGAGCTGATCATTCGGTGCTCGACTGGTCGGTCTGTCGGTCATGTGACGCTGGCCACGTCACCTGATCCTCACTCCCCACTATAAATACAGGCAGCCTGCTGGCCACAGGTTGCCTGTTAATTTAGGTTCCTGGCAGTAGTTGGATACCTGTGTACTTACCTGATCCTGTTTCCTGACGATCCTTTGCCTGCTCCTCCTGTACTGCGCATCCTTCCTGGTATATTGACCTCAGCTTCCACCTGACTATTCTTTGCAGACTCCTTTGGTACTTCTCGACTCTCCTGGTATTTATGACCCTGGCTTCTCCTGACCTTTCTTTGCTTATCCCTCTGTACTGCGTTGTCCTCTTGGTTTTGACCCGGTCCGTTCACTATCCGTTATTTGTCTTGTCTGTCCTTCCCGCACGTATTCTAAGTTAGGGACTGCCGTCCAGTTGTCCCCTGTCATCAGGACTCGTGAGGCAAGTAGGCAGGGCCAGGGGTGAGGGTGGAGCCCTGTGGTCACTAGCCTCCCCCCTGTGTGTGTACGTGACCGTTACAAGCAGTTTACGACTACATATGGGGTGTTTCTGTAAACTACAGAATCAGGGTCATAAATATTGAGTTTTGTTTGGCTGTTAACCCTTGCTTTGTAACTGGAAAAAAAACATTAAAATGGAAAATCTTCCAAAAAAGGAAAATTTTGAAATTGTATCTCTATTTTCCAATAATTCTTGTGCAACACCTAAAGGGTTAACGACGTTTGTAAAATCAGTTTTGAATACCTTGAGGGGTGTCGTTTCTAGAATGGGGTCATTTTTAGGTGGTTTCTAATATGTAAGCTTCACAAAGTGACTTCAGATCTGAATTGGTCCTTAAAAAGTTGGTTTTTTAAAATTTCTGAGAAATTTCAAGATTTTCTTCTAAACTTCTAAGCCTTGTAACGTCCCCAAAAATAAAATTTCATTCCCAAAATGATCCTAACATGAAGTAGACATATGGGAAATGTAAAGTAATAACTATTTTTGTAGGTATTAATATGTATTATAGAAGTAGAGAAATTGAAACTTTGAAATTTGCAAATTTTTCCATATTTTTGGAAACTTTTGTATTTTTTTAATAAATAAAAATGATTTTTTTGGACTCCATTTTACCAGTGTCATGAAGTACAATATGTGACAATAAAACTATCTCAGAATGGCCTGGATAAGTCAAAGCGTTTTAAAGTTATTACCACATAAAGTGACACTGGTCAGATTTTCAAAAATAGGCCTGGTCCTGAAGGTGAAAATGAGCCCGGTCCTTAAGAGGTTAAGGGGAAACATGTAAATGTGTTGGAATGGCCTAGTCAAAGCCCAGATCTCAATCCAATAGAAAATCTGTGGTCAGACTTAAAGATTGCTGTTCACAAGCGCAAACATCCGACCTGAAGGAGCTGGAGCAGTTTTGCAAGGAGGAATGGGCAAAAATCCCAGTGGTAAGATGTGGCAAGCTCATAGAGACTCATCCAAAGTGACTTGGAGCTGTGATTGCCGCAAAAGGTGGCTCTACAAAGTATTGACTTTAGGGGAGTGAATAGTTATGCACATTGACTTTTTCAGTTATTTTGTCCTGTTTGTTTGCTTCACTATAACAAAAAATAAAATAAAAAAATCTTCACAGTTGTCGGCATGTTCTGTAAATTAAATGATGCAAATCTTCAAACTATCCATGTTAATTCCAGGTTGTGAGGCACCAAAACACTAAAAAAAGTCAAGGTGGGGGGTGAATACTTTTGCAAGGCACTGTATATCTTCTGCGATGCTTCAGTCAAGGCAATTGCTGCCGTAGCATACTTAAAGACCATTGATATCAAAGAACAATGCCATATAGGATTTGTCATGAGCTGGACCAAACTGGCGCCACTCCGCGAACACACGATTCCCAGATTGGAACTCTGCTCTGCTGTGCTTGCAGTGGAGTTGGCTGAACTTATAACATTAGGAATGAACCTAGAAATTGAAGAAGTTGAGTTTTATACAGACAGCAAGGTAGTCCTAGGATATATCTTTACATCTACGTCTGCAATCAGGTTGTACGGATCAGGAGATCCACTTGTCCTAAACAGTGGCACTACGTACCTACACAGCATAATCCTGCGGACCATGCGACTAGATCCGTCGCACCAGGCCACCTTTAGGACACAACATGGTTTATGGGTCCTGCATTTCTGTATCGTTCAATGTCTTGCAGCATTGGATCCAACACGTTTAAATTGGTAGACCCAGATGCCGATGACGAAATCCGTCCTGAAGTATCTATTTTACGCATAGTGACTTCGAACCACCAACGCAAATCTCATTGTTTCAACAGGTTCTCCACCTGGATGTTGCTCTTTTGTGCTATAGCCTGTGTAGTCTATTCAGCTCAGACATTACCTGTGAGCCAGAAGCCCTGCAAAGGTTGGCATCACTGCAAACCACTCCTAATCTGGAAAGGTCCAAGAACATAATAATTTGCAAGATACAACGTGAATGTCATGCAAAAGAAGTAGACTACCTTAGCAAAGGCTAAACAGTCTCCAAAGATAGCGCATTGGAAAATCTCGATCCCACCATTGTCCCACCACCACGTTTCATAGTTATGTAGTGATTATTAAGGTAACAGCACCATCTAGCGGTGGTAAAAATGTACTATGCTTTGTTTTTCTGTTAATAAAGATTATTGCATTGTGGGAAAGAGAAGCCCAGTCTACAGTCCTCAAGGACACATCAGCAAAGCTGTCCTTCTGCATATCCTCTTCTTAAACTCCACAATCCTTGTGCAAGCATATCTGGTGAGAGTTCTATCTTTGTCTCAGGGATATCGTGTTATGCAGAGCTGTCCAGCCAGTTCTAATCAGTACTCAGGGAAGAGGTTGTACTGTTTGTTAGCTAAGCAATCCACGTATAGGCAGACATTTTGGACATCTGCTTTTTCTGTTAATGTAATATTACTGTACATGCCATTTTATATCTTTTACTTACACAAGCTATTTGTATTCTTGTAGTTTTACCAATTTACAATCCTGTTGACCAATAAACAAGTTAGAGTACAGAAAACAGTCCTCTTATTTGGAAGGCAGGAATGGTTTATGCTGAATGTCAGACTGCACACTGTGTGAACGTGTAAGAAGACAGAACCTTGTATATTATTTCATTATTTAATGCAGTTGGGAATTGAGAAATTTCTATATTCAGATAATGTTTGCGCTATTTTGTAAAAACAAAACAAAACAACTATTGACGTGTATTGATTTGCAGGGAAAATGGATCTTTTACACAATGAACCATAATTGTCCCTCCAAAAAGTTGGGAGGTATGCCCTAGGCAGACGACTACCCTCGCCTATCCATCGCCCCCGTCCTAATTCAGAGCACATTACCGCACAAGGTATAACAGGAGAGAGGACTATAACTCCCAGCATGTTTAAGCCATTATTATTTAATATCAGAGCACATTACAGGGGGACGTATAAGAGGATGGGACTACAACTCCCAGCATGTCCAAGCCGTTATTATGTAATATCAGAGTACATTACAGGAGGAGGTACTGTATAAGAGAAGACTACAATTCCCAGCATATACAAGCAGTTATTATGTAATATCAGAGTACATTATAAGAGGAGAGAACTACAACTACATCATATCTAGGGTGTTGTAATTTACCCTGTTATTACATAAAAATGGCCTGGACATGCTGACAGTTGTAGTCCTCTCCTCATACCCCATCTTGTAATGTACTCTGATATTACATAACAGGAGGTATAAGAGGAGAGGACTACAACTCCCAGCATTTCCCTGGCTCTTACATTGAATCCTTCACTTCTTCCCATGCATCCCTGGTCTTTTTCTTCATTACTTTACTGCACTGCTGAGCTCCGCCTCCTGTTCACATGATGGTGAGGTCTTCGCAGGTCCTTTATCCCCTCTTCTCTGCTGAGCTCCGCCTCCTGCACCTGACATCATCGCAGGTCTTACAGCTACAGTAGAGGGCGCTGCTGGTGTCGGGAGCTGTCAGCACTGTGGTAATGATTTCTCTCATATGTGAGGAAGGGGACCTTACACTGCATTGTAAAGTGCAGCTGTTTAGCTGTCCACCCCTTCCAAGGACGTTCAGCTGTACAGTAGCACTAAAGCAGGGGGCTCCTTAGACCATGGGGGCCCTAGGAAATTGCTCGGTTTGCCCCTCACCTGCTTGCCGCAGTATTTGCTGTGATGAGCAGGTAAACAGAGCAGAGAAGGCAGCACTCGTACGAAAAAAAAGGTGGACAACCCCTTTAAAGACGTACTTGGAAAACTTCACATACAGTCCTACAGAACATACATATTCTCTTTCTTCATCTTCTCCTTTCAGTCCAGAGCACCATGATGATTTTTCAGCCATCTCTTCTCTCTGCAGAGTATAATAAACAGACATCTTAGTTTCCTACTTTTCCATCCTCCTCCCACCTTCTCAACACCCCATCCTGCCCCCCCCAATACTGTGCCCGCTGTGCTCCCCAATACTAAACTTCGGATCAAATTTTGTTCCGGATGCTTCGATTCGCTCAACACTACTTCTGATGTTTGTCTCTTTGAATTGATGCGATCTTATAGAAATATTAAAAGGGTTGGCTGGGCTTGTTCTATTGATGACCTATCCTATCCGACACCCGGCTTCCTGCCGATCAGCTGTTTGAGGAGATGGCGCGAGCGCCAAGCACTGCTCATGTTCCATCTCTCTGTCTGCTGCTGCTGATTGTCCCACAGGCACCTGCTTGTTGATGTTTTCAGGTACAAACAGCAGATTTTCTTGCACACTGGTAAAATTCAACTGAAAAATGTATGGAAATGTCTTATAAAGATGTAATATCTTTGCATTTGCCGATTATACAGCCAAAGGGATTGAAAGCTGGATCTGGAGCTTCACATCCCAATGTTATGTCCCATAAGTCTATATAACGTGTTCGGATCTGTGCATGTGGGCAGGGTCGGCAATGACACACAGCACGGCACATTTTTCTTCCAGAATAATATAACAGCAGCCAAGGTTACGCAATTTCACTGGAACATAAACCTAAAGAAAATACCTGCCCGTCTGGGCTCTAACTATATCTGAGGTTTCCTCATCTGTACTCGGCATCAACAGTAGATCATGCTTTGCACAATTTCTAGGCTCTGACCCTGAATAAGCTTTTCAGCCCTGTTTTATTCACCCATTATTCCCTACATCTGGGTTTGCCTCAGACTAGGGGAAATAGTTGTACCGGAGTGAGGTCGGAATGGCACATCCCACTACCAACACCTTCATGTCATACTGTAAAAATCCACGTACATAAAACACTTTGACTAAAAGTGCCTTAGTAAACTACACTTTGCTGAAAGAACCCAGCTTTCCTGGATTATTCTACGTCACCCATCTGAGCATTCTGGATAAGATATACACCCCCTCCAGTACTTTACCAGCCATCATGTTACCAATCATATGTTACGTATGATGTGATTATTTTATCATCGATCATAATATGCGTTTTCCATTTAGTAGCTTACAAAAACTTGATCCTTACAAGGTTCAGAGACAAGAACATATATGGAGGAAATGAGACAAGTTCAACAAAGCAGGGGATTTCCACAAGAGACAAAATTACAGGAAAATGTGAAAATTAAGGACAAGGTTAGAATAAACGTATCTTTCTCTAACGTTTGGGTTATTCCCAAAAAGTAAAGTTTATTCTGACAACAATGGGACCAAATGCATTTTACAAGAATCCAGTGCTTAGTTCAGAGCACCGACTTTTACTTTGTTTTTATATTTATTTAATTTTTCCAATCAGAAATGAATGAAACCGGACGTCCTGAGGCTGTGACAGCTGAGGTCAGAGGCACAGGCTGCCTCACTGGCTCGGTTTCAGATGATCGGACTTCCATATGACTTCTGCCCTCCCAGGACCGACCAGTTTAACTGGCCTGAACTCCCTGTACCCTAATGATGTATGATGCTGTGAGTTCAGCTGAGCCGCGGTGGGTCTGGATATTTAGTCTGTCACATGGAGCGTGATTCATGGACTGGATCTGCTCACTTGAAAGCAGCCGGGCGGAGTTGTCCAACAACTTATATTAGTTTCCTTAGTCCAGGATCAAGGTGTCAGGAAGTTCCGACCAATACATTGTGCATCCAATCCTCTTTCTCTTTATGTGGATGGACAAAAATATTGAGTACAGTGATCCCTCAGGTTCTAATATTAGTTGGTTCCAGGACGACCATTGTATGTTGAAACCATTGTAACTTGAGTAATTGGTTCCAAAGCTCCAAAATGTCATCCAAGATAAGAGAAAATGAAGATTTAAGAAAAATAAGCAGATAACTGATAAAGCAAATCCTTACATATAACAGTAAGGAATACAGCTATTTTACCAGGGAAGTGGCCTTGATTGGTTGGATCTGTTGGGTCTAGTTTCAACTTACGATGGGTGAGAAAAGACAATGTCATACATTTCCTAAATAATGATGCCATGCAGTCCTCAAGCATCAGCATTATGCAGTGCAGATCTCAGAAAATAATTAATTAAACACCATTTCAAGGTGGGGGAGCAGCACTATATACTGGCACCAAGGGGGGGGGGGCAGCACTATATACTGGCACCAAGGGGGGGGGGCAGCACTATATACTGGCACCAAGGGGGGGGGGCAGCACTATATACTGGCACCAAGGGGGGGGGGGCAGCACTATATACTGGCACCAAGGGGGGAGCAGCACTATATACTGGCACCAAGGGGGGGGGAGCAGAACTATATACTGGCACCAAGGGGGGGGGGGGGGCAGCACTATATACTGGCACCAAGGGGGGGGGGCAGCACTATATACTGGCACCAAGGGGGGGGGGGGCAGCACTATATACTGGCACCAAGGGGGGGGGGCAGCACTATATACTGGCACCAAGGGGGGAGCAGCACTATATACTGGCACCAAGGGGGGGGGGAGCAGAACTATATACTGGGGGGGAGCAGCACGATATACTGGCACCAAGGGGGGGGGGGTAGCACTGTATACTGGCACCAAGGGTGGGGAGCAGCACTATATACTGGCACCAAGGGGGGGGGGCAGCACTATATACTGGCACCAAGGGGGGGGCAGCACTATATACTGGCACCAAGGGGGGGGCAGCACTATATACTGGCACCAAGGGGGGGGCAGCACTATATACTGGCACCAAGGGGGGGGCAGCACTATATACTGGCACCAAGGGGGCAGCACTATATACTGGCACCAAGGGGGGGGGGAGCAGCACTATATACTGGCACCAAGGGGGGGGAGCAGCACTATATACTGGCACCAAGGGGGGGGGGCAGAACTATATACTGGGGGGGAGCAGCATGATATACTGGCACCAAGGGGGGGGGTAGCACTGTGTACTGGCACCAAGGGTGGGGAGCAGCACTATATACTGGCACCAAGGGGGGGGGAGCAGCACTATATACTGGCACCAAGGGGGGGAGCAGCACTATATACTGGCACAAACAAGGGGGAGGAGCACTATAAACTGGCACCAAGGGGGGGGGGAGCAGCACTATATACTGGCACCAAGGGTGGGGAGCAGCACTATATACTGGCACCAAGGGGGGGGGGGGAGCAGCACTATATACTGGCACCAAGTGGGGGGGAGGGGGGGCAGCACTGTATACTGGCACCAAGGGGGGGAGCAGCACTATATACTGGCACAAACGAGGGGGAGGAGCACTATATACTGGCACCAAGGGTGGGGAGCAGCACTATATACTGGCACCAAGGGGGGGGGGGCAGCACTATATACTGGCACCAAGGGGGGGGCAGCACTGTATACTGGCACCAAGGGGGGGGGCAGCACTATATACCGGCACCAAGGGGGGGGGAGCAGCACTATATACTGGCACCAAGGGGGGGAGCAGCACTATATACTGGCACCAAGGAGGGGAGCAGCACTATATACTGGCACCAAGGGGGGGAGCAGCACTATATACTGGAACCAAGGGGGGGGGGGGAGCAGCACTATATACTGGCATCAAGGGGGGGGGAGCAGCACTATATGCTGGCAACAAGGGGGGGGAGCAGCACTATATACTGGCAGCAAGGGGGGGGGAGCAGCAGTATATACTGGCACCAAGGGGGGGAGCAGAACTATATACTGGCACCATGGGAGGGGCGGAGCAGCACTATATACTGGCACCAAGGGGGTGGGGCAGCACTATATACTGGCACCAAGGGGGGGAGCAGCACTATATACTGGCACCAAGGGGGGGGGAGCAGCACTATATACTGGCACCAAGGGGGGGGGGGCAGCACTATTTACTGGCACCAAGAAGGGGGGGAGCATCACTATATACTGGCACCAAGGGGGGGGAGCAGCACTATATGTTGGCAACAAGGGGGGGAGCAGCACTATATGTTGGCACCAAGGGGGGGGAGCAGCACTATATGTTGGCAACAAGGGGGGGAGCAGCACTATATACTGGCACCAAGGGGGGGAGCAGCACTATATACTGGCACCAAGGAGGGGGAGCAGCACTATATACTGGCACCAAGGGGGGGGGAGCAGCACTATATACTGGCACCAAGTGGGGGAGAAGCACTTTATACTGGCACCAAGGGGGGGGGGCAGCACTATATACTGGCATCAAGGGGGGGGGGAGCAGCACTGTATACTGGCACCAAGGGGGGAGCAGCACTATATACTGGCACCAAGGGGGGAGCAGCACTATATGCTTGCAACAAGGGGGGGGGGCAGCACTATATACTGGCACCAAGGGGGGGAGCAGCACTATATACTGGCACCAAGGGGGGGGGCAGCACTATATACTGGCACCAAGGGGGGGGGAGCAGCACTATATACTGGCACCATGAGAGGGGCGGAGCAGCACTATATACTGGCACCAAGGGGGCGGGGCAGCACTATATACTGGCACCAAGGGGGGGAGCAGCACTATATACTGGCACCAACGGGGGGGGGGGGGGGCAGCACTATTTACTGGCACCAAGAAGGGGGGGAGCATCACTATATACTGGCACCAAGGGGGGGGGAGCAGCACTATATGTTGGCAACAAGGGGGGGAGCAGCACTGTATGTTGGCACCAAGGGGGGGAGCAGCACTATATGTTGGCAACAAGGGGGGGAGCAGCACTATATACTGGCACCAAGGGGGGGAGCAGCACTATATACTGGCACCAAGGAGGGGGAGCAGCACTATATACTGGCACCAAGGGGGGGCAGCACTATATACTGGCACCAAGTGGGGGAGAAGCACTTTATACTGGCACCAAGGGGGGGGGGCAGCACTATATACTGGCATCAAGGGGGGGGGAGCAGCACTGTATACTGGCACCAAGGGGGGAGCAGCACTATATACTGGCACCAAGGGGGGAGCAGCACTATATGCTGGCAACGAGGGGGAGAGCAGAACTATATACTGGCACCAAGGGGGGGGGGGGAGCAGCACTATATACTGGCACCAAGGGGGGGGCAGCACTATATACTGGCACCAAGGGGGGGAGCAGCACTATATACTGGCACCAAGGGGGGGAGCAGCACTATATACTGGCACCAAGGGGGGGGGGAGCAGCACTAAATACTGGCACCAAGGGGGGGGGAGCAGCACTATATACTGGCACCAAGGGGGGGGGGGGGCAGCACTATATACTGGCACCAAGGGGGGGAGCAGCACTATATACTGGCACCAAGGGGGGGGGGAGCAGCACTATATACTGGCACCAAGGGGGGGGGGCAGCACTATATACTGGCACCAAGGGGGGGTGCAGCACTATATACTGGCACCAAGGGGGGGAGCAGCACTAGATACTGGCACCAAGGGATGGGGGGAGCAGCACTATATACTGGCACCAAGGGGGGGGGGCAGCACTATATACTGGTAGCAAGGGGGGGGAGCAGCACTATATACTGGCACTAAGGGGGGGAGCAGCACTATATACCGGCACCAAGGGGGGGAGCAGCACTATATACTGGTACCAAGGGGGGGGATCAGCACTATATACTGGTAGCAAGGGGGGGGACAGCACTATATACTGGCACCAAGGGGGGGGGTGCAGCATTATATACTGGCACCAAGGGGGGAGCAGCACTATATACTGGCACCAAGAGGTGGGTAGCATTGTATACTGGCACCGGGGGGAGCATTATATACCGGAATTGGGGAAGGGGGCAGTATTATATACTGGCACCAGGGGGAGGGCATTTTATAATGGTACTGAGGAAGGGGGCAGCATTATTTACTGGCACCAGGGGGAGGAGCATTATAAGCATTATATACTGGCACTAAGGGGGAGCATTATATAGTGGCACAAAGGGAGGGGCATTATATATACTTTTATACTGGTATTACACAGAGAATGAAGGAGCGTTATATACTGGTACTATGGGGGACATTATATATATATAGTCTAAAGGATGTGAGCAGCACAGCACGAAGCTGTAGTAGGGTGCCAGCGGCTGTGGAAGCGATCCAACCTCCAAAAAATACAAAAAAGAAAAAAGATCCACAGCACTTCCAAAAGTGCATCAAATAAAATGTATTTCAATCACCAAACAGCAACGTTTCAGTCCTCTCACTGGGACTTTTCTCAAGCAGTGACATTTTTTATTATATATATATATTTTGGCACTACTGGGGAGTTATAACTGCAAATGGGGCACTCTTACTAATGAGGGCAGTCTAGGAGCACTATCTGTATGGCATTGGTATTGCTGACATTGCACAATTTACTTGCTCTGTCTAGGGCCCCGAAATACCTTGTCTGGGCCCTGCACTGCCCCGCACCCCTAGGTTACAGAACCCCTGTCACAATATTTAGGATGGTTACTTCGCCCACTATTAACAGCAGGGGTCGAGTGGAGGGGGAACGGCGTTCCTGCACTTTTTTCATGGCAGGAACGCCGTTCCCTTTCAGCCTCAAGCCAGGAGAACGCAGCTGAAATCTGATTCACAGGGGGTGAAGCGCACTGTGCAGGGCAGGCTAAGCGGCTTCACAGCTGTCTGTGCGGTGCTGCTGCCTGCTGTGACTCCTCTCATGGCGCCCGGCCCCCTACTGAGATCATCTCCTTCACTTCTTCTGTCGGCCTGATACACTGCGAGTATGTCCAGTCACTTGCTGACACATAGGAGATCATTTAGAATGTCTTTCAGAAAAGTTTGTCCTGGGATTCAAACTCACAACCTCTACACATCAGAGGCAAGGCATTTACCCTCACAGCCATGAAAGCTGTCTAGGTAGTTGCTTTAAAAAAAAAAAAAAAAAATACCTAGTGTACAACCATACACATGACAGCTGCCCACTGTGTATGGATGTAGCAGAGCTGGGTGTGTTGGGGCAGCTGTCATGTGTATGGTTGTACACTAGGTGTCAGTACACTAGGTATAAGTAGAAGTCTTATTTTTTTTTTTTTTAAGCAACTACCTAGACAGCTTTCATGGCTGTGAGGGTAAATGCCTTGCCTCTGATGTGTAGAGGTTATGAGTTCGAATCCCAGGACAAACTTTTCTAAAAGTGTTTTTTTTTTTTAATAAGACTTCTACTGATACCTAGTGTACTGATACCTAGTGTACTGATACCTAGTGTACAACCATACACATGACAGCTGCCCCAACACACCCAGCTCTGCTACATCCATACACAGTGGGCAAAGTTAACTACAGTAGAAGTCTTATATATATATTTTTTTTTAAGCAACTACCTAGACAGCTTTCATGGCTGTGAGGGTAAATGCCTTGCCTCTGATGTGTAGAGGTTATGAGTTCAAATCCCAGGACAAACTTTTCTAAAAGTGTTTTTTTTTTTTAATAAGACTTCTACTGATACCTAGTGTACTGATACCTAGTGTACTGATACCTAGTGTACAACCATACACATGACAGCTGCCCCAACACACCCAGCTCTGCTACATCCATACACAGTGGGCAAAGTTAACTACAGTAGAAGTCTTATATATATATTTTTTTTTAAGTAACTAGCTAGACAGCTTTCATAGCTGTGAGGGCATATGCCTTGCTTCTGATGTGTAGGGGTCATGAGATCGAATCCCAGGACAAACTTTTCTAAAAGTGTTTTTTTTTTTTTTTTTTTTTTAAATACCGGACTGTTACTTTACTGCCACGGGGGAGGCGGGCTATTGGCGCCATGATACTGGCACATGAAGGGGGTAGGAGAGAGGAACTTGATACTGGCACATTAGGGGACAGGGGGAGAGGATGGCACTATGATATTGTGTTTTGATCACAATGTGTACATTTGGCTCAGTCCGCAGCTACACAAATTACAGCGTGCTAGATTTTCTGTGCTTTTTTTTTTTTTTGGAGGGGGGGGGGGGGGTTGCAGTGGATCTTGGGTGAGTTCCCACACTTTTTTTCCCAGGACTTGACCCCTGATTAACAGGAATACCATCATATTTGAAAGATACTAATGCTTTTTTGAAAGTGATTAGAGATGTACAGTGGCAAGAAGGAGATGTCCCAGCATCCATAGATGTGGAGAGCTTGGACACAAGAGTAACAGGAGATATATTGGAGTGTCAGCAGAAAAGTAAGGAATATGTGGAATCTGTAAGGGAGGCCCTGAGTTTTGTGTTGACACATAACGCCTTTACATTTGATGATAAATGGTATTGCCAAAAAACAGTAACAGCCATGGGAGCCCCAGTCTCCTGTACTTTTGCAATATTTACAATATTCTAATATTTCACATTTCACCTATAGAAGGCTGCCCCTAGAATACCCCAGGCCATACAAAGCCAGATGCAGTACTCTGTCCTATGGGACCCCACCCTTATCTACTGGGACCCCACCCTTATCTACTGGGACCCCACCCTTATCTACTGGGACCCCACCCTTATCTACTGGGACCCCACCCTTATCTGCTGAGATTACATAAAAACTAAACTCCCGTCCTTAGGGATGTGGTTCATGTATTCTTGCCCGTGCAGCTTGGCATTTTCATACGGTCCTTTCATCCAGGGAGCTGTGTCCTGATGTCATCTCATAGCTCCACACACACAGAGTTTCACATGACCAGGGGGGTTTTTAAAAACCTTGCCAAAAACACCCTATGTTCGCTTTGCCCAATCCTACGGTTAAGGCTACATGCACACGACAGTTGTTTTTCTCTGCGTCCGTTCCGTTTTTTTTTTAGCTGATCGGATGGTTACCCATGCATTTCTATGAAGCCGTTAAAATTGCGGTGCAGTCAACCATTTATGTTCCGCGTCTGCTGCCCGTGTTTCCCGTCCGCAAAAAAAAGTATTGCATGTCTTATTCTTTTCCGCAATAAACGTTATGCGGACCCGTTAAAGTCAATGGGTCCGCAAAAAAATGCGGATGACCAACGGAAGCCATCCGTATGTCATCCACATCTGTTTTATTTTGTGGATGGTTTCTGGGAAACCTGTATATATTAAATTTCAAGAATTTCAGCCTTATTTTTTTGGGGGGGCGGACCGCAAAAAAAACTGAAGACACACGGAAACACAACCTACAAAATTTGCGGACAAACGGAACGGATGTGGATGTCGTGTGCATGTAGCCTAACTCAGATACAGTGCAGGGCAAGGGAGAGCTTCAGAGCATGGAATTCTCCGATGCGCATCTCAGAGGGGCTGCCTGGGTGAGGAAGGGGATATGTCTGGGTTCAGCTCTGACCCCGGACAACCCCTTTAACCATAGAGAGGAGCATCTTGGGGTATGTTTCTCTATAATTACTACCATGTGGACCTCTGAAAATCCTTATTTTATGACTTTGTTCCTCTTTACAGGGCTCACATGGGGCCAAACTTTGTATGTGTACCGTATGTATGTATACCTCACCCATAGGAAGGTATGGCACCATATGGACATTATTACACAATAGTGCAAAATACATCATATAGCATCAAGAAAACATAGTAATTGTCAGCGATTTACAGTGGTGGTTTACGCTGACCGTCCACACCTGCAGAAAATGAAGGTAGAAGGGATGTTGACTAATGAGACCCCAACTTCTGATCAGGGACCTGTACAGTGTTGGCTTCGAGAGCTCACAGGGTTAGTCCTCTGTGAGTATATTGCCTTATAGTCAATAAACAGGTCAGTTTGATTCCAAAAGAATCTAGTATTTGAGGTGTTATGGAGACATCAAGTGGTGATATGTGGGTACTGCAAATGTCCTAATATTCTTACAGAAAACAAAAATCCAGTAATGGTGACATCAAGTGGTGGTGTATGGGAACTGCTAGTTTTCTACAGCTTGACTTTTCTAATTTTGTCACTGTAAAGCTAAAAAAGGGGGTTCTGTTACGTGTGAAATAAACATTCTATTTATTCACCTAAAATACATGTAAAAAGGCATATTTGTTTTTTATTTCAGACCATAAAATCCCTTAAAACTGTAACATACTGTGTGCACTAAATGGAGAGGAGCCGTCTGCACTGCTTCCCTCACCTCATGGACAGGGAACAATTGCAGAAGAAGTGAACCTTCATCCAAATCCTAACACCAGGCACTCTGTAGGTCCACAAAATCACTGCTGCCAAAAGGTGAAGCGCAGAGATGTAACTAGGAAATGCTGTCCCCAGTCCCCATAGCTCTCTGCGCTTTTATTGTGTTAAAAAACTGTTTTGATCCATATGCAAATGACCGGATATGAGTCCTGTATCCGGAGATGAGTCAAGCGGAAAAGAGCCCAGCACCGCCCCGCTTCCTCCGAATCTCCTCCTTGCTGGCTGACGTCACAGAGCTGGAGCGCCGAAATCTCGCGATGTGCGAGCTAGCGCATGCGCAGTGTCGGCATCATGTTCATTCCCTGTACTGGCATCAGCACAGGGAACGAACTACGCATGCGCTAGCTCGCGCATCGCGAGATTTCGGCGCTCCAGCTCTGTGACGTCAGCCAGCAAGGAGGAGATTCGGAGGACGCGGGGCGGTGCTGGGCTCCTTTCCGCTTGACTCATCTCCGGATACAGGACTCATATCAGGTCATTTGCATATCGATCAAAACTGTTTTTTAACACAATAAAAGCGCAGAGAGCTATGGGGACTGGGTACTGCGGATGTGCTAGCGGCCATCTAGCAGCCCATGTCCCCAGCTCTATGCAAAATCCTGGTGACAGGTTCCCTTTAAATACAGAGTTATTTACTGTGACTTCATGTTTGGATGTCATAAAACTGTTATATATTGTGTTCACAGATGTCCGCTGGTTGCTGTGGTCGTGTTTTTTTTTATTTCTTTTTTTTTTGCTCCTTCTCCCCCTTGTCTCCCCCTTGTTTCCCCCCCCCCCCCCGCCCCCCTTCTTTTATCCCGTTGCTCCTTTTCTCTCTCCACCACCGGGGGTCCTGCGATATCCTGGTGATGGGTAGGATTAAGAACAAAAAAATATGAGAATTATTTCATGGACTATTAGGGGGCTGAGTAGGGGCTCGAGAGAGTTGCGGTTTTTGATGCAATACATAGGTCTCTTCCTGCTATAGTCTGTTTACAGGAAACACACCCGACGAACGACACGATGGCTGAGGTAGGTAGACCGTGGAGGCAGCACTCTTTCCACTCAGTATATTCAGCATACGCGAGAGGAGTAAGTATATTAATACATCGGGACATAGACATAAAAACTGTGAAAGTAATCACAGATAGGGAGGGCTGTTCTGTATATTGGAAGGAAGGGCTTGGTTAATAGCAAGTATATACAGTTGTATACAGGCCAAAAGTTTTGAGAATAACACAAATATTAGTTTTCACAAAGTTTGCTGCTAAACGGCTTTTAGATCTTTGTTTCAGTTGTTTCTGTGATGTAGTGAAATAGAATTACACGCACTTCATACGTTTCAAAGGCTTTTATCGACAATTACATTACATTTATGCAAAGAGTCAGTATTTGCAGTGTTGGCCCTTCTTTTTCAGGACCTCTGCAATCCGACTGGGCATGCTCTCAATCACCTTCTGGGCCAATTCCTGACTGATAGCAACCCATTCTTTCATAATCACTTCTTGGAGTTTGTCAGAATTAGTGGGTTTTTGTTTGTCCACCCGCCTCTTGAGGATTGACCACAAGTTCTCAATGGGATTAAGATCTGGGGAGTTTCCAGGCCATGGACCCAAAATGTCAATGTTTTGGTCCCCGAGCCACTTAGTTATCACTTTTGCCCTATGGCACGGTGCTCCATCGTGCTGGAAAATGCATTGTTCTTCACCAAACTGTTGTTGGATTGTTGGAAGAAGTTGCTGTTGGAGGGTGTTTTGGTGCCATTCTTTATTCATGGCTGTGTTTTGGGGCAAAATTGTAAGTGAGCCCACTCCCTTGGATGAGAAGCAACCCCACACATGGCCTCAGGATGCTTTACTGTTGGCATGACACAGGACTGATGGTAGCGCTCACCTTTTCTTCTCCGGACAAGCCTTTTTCCTGATGCCCCAAACAATCGGAAAGAGGCTTCATCGGAGAATATGACTTTGCCCCAGTCCTCAGCAGTCCATTCACCATATTTTCTGCAGAAGATCAATCTTTACCTGATGTTTTTTTTGGAGAGAAGTGGCTTCTTTGCTGCCCTTCTTGACACCAGGCCATCTTCCAAAAGTCTTCGCCTCACTGTGCATGCAGATGCGCTCACACCTGCCTGCTGCCATTCCTGAGCAAGCTCTGCACTTGTGGCACTCCGATCCCGCAGCTGAATCCTCTTTAGGAGACGATCCTGGCGCTTGCTGGAATTTTTTGGACGCCCTGAAGTCTTCTTAACAAGAATTGAACCTCTTTCCTTGAAGTTCTTGATGATCCTATAAATTGTTGATTGAGGTGCAATCTTAGTAGCCACAATATCCTTGCCTGTGAAGCCATTTTTATGCAACACAATGATGGCTGCACGCGTTTCTTTGCAGGTCACCATGGTTAACAATGGAAGAACAATGATTTCAAGCATCACCTTCCTTTTAACAGGTCAAGTCTGCCATTTTAACCCAATCAGCCTGACATAATGATCTCCAGCCTTGTGCTCGTCAACATTCTCACCTGAGTTAACAAGACGATTACTGAAATGATCTCAGCAGGTCCTTTAATGACAGCAATGAAATGCAGTGGAAAGTTTTTTGGGGGATTAAGTTAATTTTCATGGCAAAGAAGGACTATGCAATTCATCTGATCACTCTTCATAACATTCTGGAGTGTATGCAAATTGCTATTATAAAACTTAAGCAGCTACTTTTCCAATTTCCAATATTTATGTAATTCTCAAAACTTTTGGCCACGACTGTACACAGAGGAAAAAAGCTGATTCCAGGTATAGCCCATGACTATGGGCCCATTTGGAAAGCCAGAGACTTCCTGGCTGCTTCAGGTAAACCCATCAAAATGGGGAAGCAGTGAGGTCTCTTATGGAAGCCCTCATGTCGCCAACTTAAGTGGCGATGATAAAAACGAAGGTCACTGTAAAACAGACTCAGAGGAGGCAAAGAGAAAAGCCATGGCAGATCAGGCGGCAAAAATAGCTGCCAAATTGCCTAGGCAGACCCCTGCCTTAAGTGGCCACAGCTGAGGTCCCTGAAATAACTCCTTCTGTCTCGCTGGAAGTTCTTAAGACCTTACACAACCAGGCGGGGAAGGAGGAAAGGGACTAGTGGATGTAAAAAGGGGGGACTGCAAATGAGGAAGGCCTAACACAATTTCAAGGGAAACTCTGCCTTCACAGGTCCCTCTAATCCACGATGGCACAGGCAACCCATGGAGTCACTCACCAGTCAGAAGCTGCTGTGTGTGATTTAGTACATAGAGCATGATACGTCACAGGGTTCAGCACTGTAGCAGTTAGATATACTCAAGGATGTATGATTTTTGCCCAGAACAACGTGAGACAAGGTGGTTAAGTTACCCCAGAAACACACGTCTTACCCTTTGTATCTGTTTTAACGCTTGCAGACTACCTTCAACTACCCAAGGTGGGCATGTATGAGTATGTATTGGTGTGTGATGACTTGTTTTCAGGTTGGCCAGAAGCATTCCTGATTGTATTTTACACAGTGGCTCCAGATGCAACATGGTTGTCTGACAGATTATGTGATCAGTTTGCACAAGCATTTGACTAAAATACATTCTCGAGTTTTTGCTTCACTTCCAGGTGTTGATAAAGCACCAGGAACCCACTTGTGTCTGGAGATTGGGTGGTGGTAAAAAAAACACGTTAGAAAAGTCTTGTCCTCAAATCCTGGTTTGACGGTCCATTTCAAGTGTTCTTGACCACAAGCACATCAGTCCAACTTGAAGGAAAGCCTAATTCGAGTCATTTCAAGAAAGTATTGAGTCGGGAGACTTGAAAGGATGTTTCTTGTTCCCCCTTGTTTGACTGCTGATCCTGACTAAAGAATATGGATTCTTATTGAGATAGTAAAAATAGGTTTCTGGGCTGGGGAAGAGGTGTGCAAAAGGAAGAACAAAGTTGTTACAGTCCGATACTTCTAGCCCAGTGATCCATTAATAGTATAGACCGAAGACTCCCAGTATTGATAGTTCTTATGTTCACCCTAATCAATAATCAGTTCATGAATGCCCTAAAAGGACTTACTTCCTATTCCCGAATTTTATCTTTAATTCTGCTATTTGTGTTAATTGTTTGCTGTGTCATCCCCTGCATTAGGAGGTTTTTGTTTAAAGTCGTAGCTGAGGCTACCCCGGAGATGCTCATGGGAGACCTCCGTGAGGATGGGAGACAAGGTCCACTTCATTCTGTTGATCCCCCCCTGCTTATGACCCCACCTGGAGATCATCGACCATAGGGACTGACATCTGACTTTCCCATGCTAAGTCCAGTGTCTTGGAAGGCTATAGACTAGGCTAGGTTGTCATGGAAGTTAGCAAAGAGCATTCAAAGCATGGGGACAGATGTTCTAGGCTTTCGTTACGGAAAGAATGAGGTCCAAGGGGGGACTGATAGAGATGTGGACTACATTCTTTGAATTCAGCTAAGAAAACTCCCACATACTTTAACTCTCAGACAACATCTTATCTTCTCCAGAGCACACAGGTTCCATCCTACCCAAGAGAACATGCCTCCTTGCTACGTCATATATGCTTTTTCTGCTGTTAGAGTACTCCATTACAAGATGGCGCCTGTAGTTAGATTTTTACACAGTTTGCATACCACAGTTAGTAAAACAATGCACAATGGGCAGATACCAAGTGTTATCTCTTGTCTTATTTTTATATTTCAGCCAATGTAACAATGCCACATGCCTCAGGGGAAATGCCTTTCTGATGTCTATATAAACTGCTGTACTTCCTGTAATAAACAAGAATTTGCTTAGACCCCAGTGTGTGTGTCACAGTTATTTTCTTCCGTGCAGGTAAAACCCTTGGGTTACTATTAATTTGAAGCAGTAGAACAAACGTAATCAGCCCCGACTGAGGGCATCTTTATCAGTGCTGTGTCTCCCCCTCCTCTGTCTGATTTCTGCAGTGTCTCTTCTGTGCTGTCTCCCCCTCCTCTGTCTGATTTCTGCAGTGTCTCTTCTGTGCTGTCTCCTCCTCCTCTGTCTGATTTCTGCAGTGTCTCTTCTGTGCTGTGTCTCCTCCTCCTCTGTCTGATTTCTGCAGTGTCTCTTCTGCGCTGTGTCTCCCCCTCCTCTGTCTGATTTCTACAGTGTCTCTTCTGTGCTGTGTCTCCCCCCTCCTCCTCATTTTTCCCTATGGTCGATGGAATGGCCGAAATTGTATACTGGCCTTTGTGTACATCCCCCCCCCCCCCATTTGCTATGAGAGTCCTGAACCACTTGGTCACGTTTGTAGTAAAGAGCGGTGCCCGATGCTGGTAACCGGGGACTTTAACTGTGTACTAAACCCTGACTTAGATAGAATATCCAACACAGCAAAACATAACCAGAGAAAACAATTACTACTTTGAGATTTATATGAGGAAACAGGGCTAACGGATGTCTGGCGGGCGCTGTATGGGAACAAGCAGACTTTTTCTTGTTTTAGTAAGACATACAGCGCCATGTCCAGAATTGACATTGCCCTGGCCAATAGTGAGAAGACTGCTCTAATTGTCAAAATGAAATATGAGATCCATGGAATCCCAGATCACTCACCTATATTCTTGGCCCTCAAAATAGGCGGACAACCCGCCAGTGTTAGACCTTTTAGATTGAACCCCCACTGGCTAACCATTATAAAGGACCAAGAGAAAATAAATAGGGAGTTGATTCAATTTTGGCGAGAAAATATCGGCACAACCCACATCCATTTTGTGTGGGATGCAATGAAGGCATATCTCCGCGGGTTATATTACGGTATAATTAAATCTAAAAGAACAGAGTTTTTCAAAGAAGAAAAAAGATTGGAAGAAAATGTACGATACCTAGAAGGTAGGATTAGCATAAATAACGATGTCAATACGCGGTACATGCTCAAAATAGCCAATGACAGCTATATAAAATATATGACGAAAAAGGCACAGAACAAATTGTTCTTTCAAGGATATGATCAGTTCTGTGGGGCAGGAACCCTAGGAAAACTATTGACTTCCATAATATCCAACCAAAAGACCCACCCAGGGATCAGACAGATCTTAACCTGCGACGACCGTAAATTAGACAAACCATCGGAAATCGAGGGAGAATTTGTAAAATATTTTAACAACCTATACCGCTCTGAGGTAAACGATATAGAGTCTCCCATAGATGACTTCTTGGAACAAATTAAGATTCCGGCACTTTCTAATTCAGACTCGATTTTGCTGAACTCCCCTATTCTTTTAGAGGAGCTACGAGAGGTCATACTGGGAATTCAGGGGTCTTCAGTCCATGGTTCAGATGGTCTTCCGTTTGGTATATATATAAGAGCCATGCGGAGACCCTGTTACCTGGGTTACTGGAGGTACTGAATGAATCCGGTATTATCGGGAAACTACCCCTGTCCTTAATGGAAGCAACTATTACACTCATCTTGAAGAAAGGGAAGGACGGTAATAAAGTAGAGTCCTATCGACCTAGATCAATACTCAATACGGACTATAAAATTGTCGCTAAAGTCCTCGCAAACAGATTAAAAAAGGCAATCGCAGGGCTAGTACATATAGATGAGACAGGATTTATCCCTGGACGCCAAATACAGACAAACACACGGCGGGCCTTTCTGAATGTACAGATTGGGGGGGAGAGGACCGCTCCATCCTGTCCATGGATGCCGCTAAGGCCTTCGACAGGGTGGAGTGGCCCTTTCTCTGGCAGACTATGTACAAGATGAACTTGGGGGCAAATTTTGTTAAATGGGTCAAAATGCTATATAATGGCCCAGTGGCCAGAATTAATATAAATGGAGTAATTTCCCCTACTATTAGCCTACAACGAGGTACTAGACAGGGTTGTCCACTCTCTCCATTACTCTTTGCAATTTTTATGGAACCCTTGGCCTGCAGGATTAGAGCCGATGAGGGAATTGTGGGATTTGGAGGAAGGGGAGCCGAGGATAAGATCAGTTTGTATGCGGACGATGTATTGCTTTATCTAAATGATGGCTGGAGAAGTGTTCCACGCGCCATGCAAATTATAGATGAGTTCAGCCGGGCGGCTGGATATGAGATAAACTGGTCTAAATCCGTCCTCTTCCCTCTGAATCGTGCACCCCCACAAAATGCGTTAAAAGTAAAAGTAATATCTCCACGGGATCATTTGGTATATTTAGGGATAAAGATAGGCAGTTCAGTAAGGGACTATAACAAATTAAATATCACTCCTCTGATAAACAAAGTAAAAGAGAAGATCAGGGTTTGGCAGAAACTCCCTCTTTCACAGATCAATAGAATGGCATTGACTAAAATGATACTGTTGCCCTGGATATTGTACGTGATTGGTCCCTGCCCCATATGGATCGATGATGTTTTTTTTAATTGGATTGACAGACTGATCAACGATCTGATATGGGGCAGGAAAAGAGTCCGCATTAAGTTACGATATCTGTCCTTGGCGGAAACTGAGGGCGGTCTTGGTCTGCCATATTTTCAAGGTTACTATCTCACCTCTCAATTGCAATGGTGCATTAATGTGGGAGATGGTATGTTGCTACCATACCTTGCCAAACAACAGACTTGAACATTTTTAGTTCATTGGAAACTGGACTTATAGGTGGGTGCCCGGTAACTTCAATGCTACAGAGGATGTGGAACAAGACTAAATCTATCCTGCAGATTACACATGCTCAGGAATTTACTCCGCTATGGGATAACCCCTCCGTGAACGAACTTCTTGCCCTAAACGACAATAATTACTGGACACGAAGAGGGATTACGATGTTGTCACATATTTTCAGCTTTGGTAAACTAAAACCTATAGGGGAAATGTTTCACGAGACGCCTATTATGGCATTAAATCACTACCGATACGCTCAAATAAAAAATGCACTTGCATATATGCGAAATAAAATTCCACAAACACCTACTACGCAGACACTGTTATGTTTTTTGTTATAACTCATATGGGAAAAAAGTTAGGATCTCACAAGTTTATATTAGATTTACAAAGGAATTAAGTACTGTTGTTAAATTTAAGAGTGTTGTTAAATGGGAAGCGGATTTAGGAGTGGGTAACCTTTTACAGTGGCGGGAGGCATACAAAAATATTAAGATAGCTTCTCTTTCGCGCCAGCATCGGTTAACACAATTCTAAATAATACATCGGCTATATCTCACTCCGGGTCTTTTGTCCAAAATGTACGGGAACAAAGAACAAGAATTTTGTTGTTTGAAATGCCTTTGCCCTGCGGCTGGATATATCCATATGTTATGGAGCTGTCCGGCTATAAAAAAAAATTGGCAAAATATATTACAGGGCATGGAGCTACTAAAGGAAAATAGCCGACCTTTAACGATCGAATTTGTTATACTTGGGATAATCCCTCTAGAGCTCAAGTCCAGTGTGTTAAGGAGTGTTCAGAGGCGTTGGTTGCAGGGATTTTTGGTGGCCAAAGTATTAATTCTTAGGAACTGGGTGACAGATAGGGCCCCTACCCTATTAGAGTGGGAAAGACTAATGTACAGAGTCAGGGAATTTGAGGAGATTAAATTTAAAGGGGAGAGACGCTGGAGACAGATGGGGGAGAGTGGCTGGAGTGGAACCGATAATTAAAGACAACCGGGGAAGCCCGGATGGGAGTACATTCGTAGAATGATGGGATTCATGACGCATTGGGTATAATAAGAATTAGACTGGAATGGTGGCAGAAGCCTCCCGCCGCACCTGTGACAGCCGTGGTCCTGGCCTGGGTGGGGGTGGGAAAGGGGGGGGGGGTAGATTGGCGTGGATCTGTTGCTGACGGAAGGAGGAAGATGAGTAATCTTCTTTGGTATATTTTTGGTCCCTTATATAGGTCGGTTTTTACTGATAATTAATGTAGTATGATAGAATTTTAATCAGTTCATATATTATGAGGGCCTCATATGTGAGGATGAATTTGTATATGTATTATGCTCCTCCTCTCCTTTGTATTGTCTTTGTATATTGTATTGTTTGTGTCGATTCTGAGAAACTTAATAAAGAATAAGTTGAATTAAAAAAAAATAAAAAAAATTTGCAGACTTGACCTGTTAAAAGGAGGGTGATGCTTGAAATCATTGTTCTTCCATTGTTAACCATGAGGACCTGCAAAGAAACGCGTGCAGCCATCATTGGGTTACATAAAAATGGCTTCACAGGCAAGGATATTGTGGCTACTAAGATTGCACCTCAATCAACAATTTATAGGATCATCAAGAACTTCAAGGAAAGAGGTTCAATTCTTGTTAAGAAGGCTTCAGGGCGTTCAAGAAAGTCCAGCAAGCGCCAGGATCGTCTCCTAAAGAGGATTCAGCTGTGGGATCGGAGGGCCACCAGTGCAGAGCTTGCTCAGGAATGGCAGCAGGCAGGTGTGAGCGCATCTGCACGCACAGTGAGGCAAAGACTTTTGGAAGATGGCCTGATGTCAAGAAGGGCAGCAAAGAAGCCACTTCTCTCCACAAAAAACATCAGGGACAGATTGATCTTCTGCAGAAAATATGGTGAATGGACTGCTGAGGACTGGGGCAAAGTCATATTCTCCGATGAAGACTCTTTCCGATTGTTTGGGGCATCAGGAAAAAGGCTTGTCCGGAGAAGAAAAGGTGAGCGCTACCATCAGTCCTGTGTCATGCCAACAGTAAAGCATCCTGAGACCATTCATGTGTGGGGTTGCGTCTCATCCAAGGGAGTGGGCTCACTCACAATTTTGCCCCAAAACACAGCCATGAATAAAGAATGGTACCAAAACACCCTCCAACAGCAACTTCTTCCAACAATCCAACAACAGTTTGGTGAAGAACAATGCATTTTCCAGCATGATGGAGCACCGTGCCATAGGGCAAAAGTGATAACTAAGTGGCTCGGGGACCAAAACATTGACATTTTGGGTCCATGGCCTGGAAACTTCCCAGATCTTAATCCCATTGCGAACTTGTGGTCAATCATCAAGAGGTGGGTGGACAAACAAAAACCCACTGATTCTGACAAACTCCAAGAAGTGATTATGAAAGAATGGGTTGCTGTCAGTCAGGAATTGGCCCAGAAGTTGATTGAGAGCATGCCCAGTCGAATTGCAGAGGTCCTGAAAAAGAAGGGCCAACACTGCAAATACTCACTCTTTGCATAAATGTCATGCAATTGTCGATAAAAGCCTTTGGAAGTCTGGAAGAAAAGTTTAAGTGCCCTAACTCTTCCCTCCCCCCTTGCTCCAGAGGAAACAGGGTGGCTGGATCCAAAATATTACATCTTTGAACATTTCAAGCATCATACGAATACCTTTTGTCAACAAAAACACATTACATTAATCAAATAAAGTGGATGATCTTACATCAACACAATAATATCCCGATGGGCACAATATTTTGATGAATAGATTGATGGAAAAAGTTACAATAGCTGGAATTCTGTGATAGAGAAACAATTCTATAAAGATAATATTATCTAGAATGGTCCCATATGTAAGTAATTAGGACAAATAATCAACACGATAAATCCATGATAGTACTTAAAATACTTGATCTATAAGCTTCAGGAAATAAGTTGGTGATTTCTCATGATCGTCTGTAACAGTGTCAATTGTGAGAAGCCATGAAAGGTAATACAATCTAGAATGAAAGTCCATGACATGGTCCTATGTGTTAGTAGTAGGTTAAGAAATCGACACAATAAACATATGGTCGGGATCAGTTATTAACTGTTAATTTAGTAACTTTTTGGTGTACTAAAACACATATATACTGTTGAGAAACACACATTTGTGTACTAGTCATTGTCTCTCTTGACTTTTTGAGAAATTTGGACTGAATTCCTGAGCTGAGCTTGATGGACAGATGTCTTTTGTAAGCCCCATGTAGGAAACAATTTGCTTATCCTTAGTCAGGATGAATATAAACATTCAAATCAGCAAGCAGAGATATACTGAGGTTCAGTCCTAACCGGACTGTGGCCATCTTCTGGCACATAAGGATTTAAACCATACACTTTGTAAGTTATCACATCTAACTCTGTGGGCAACAAAAAGGTTCTTGGGTTGGACTTTCATGAGGATAGACGTAATATGGTTTAGGACAGTGATGGCGAACCTATGGCACGGGTGCCAGAGGCGGCACCCAGAGCCCTCTCTGTGGGCACCCGCGCCTTGGAAAAAGTCTATGGTGTACCAATATGCTTTAGACTTTTCCTACCATTCATCAGAACAGGACGCACTATGAACAGCACAGGCAGCGCACTGAATGTCGGCTATTAAGCTATTATAGCTAAATGATAAAGTACATGGAAGATATACTATATTGGTATTTAGGTTAAATTGCCGTGTTGGCACTTTGCGATAAATAAGTGGGTATTTGGTTGCAGTTTGGGCACTTGGTCTCTAAAAGGTTCACCATCACTGGTTTAGGACTATCTCAGAGCCTTTATCAACCATGGCTTGTACAACTGCTACAGCTCTGATGCAGTAAGGGGCACCTTTGGCCACGGGGTCAAGTCTGGCTGAATAATATGCCACAGGGCATTGTTGCTGCTGGCCATGAAGTTGGGTGAGGACAGCTGAAGCATGGCCATTCACTTCTGTACAATACAATCTAAATGTGATAATCTAATAGGCCCAGTGTGGGGAGAAAAAACTTAGGCATAAAAAGGCATCTACTACCTCATCTGTAAGGTGGAAAGGACTAAAAGACAAACAATCATAAAGAAAACTGCATCAAATGTGTGTATCCACGGTCTGCAATAAGAAACAGGGCCTAAAAATGATGTCCTCAGTGCATACATGTTTCTGGGCAAAGGGATGTCCTCCACAATCTTCTTACATTCAGGTATGATATGTTTCACCCCAGGAAGGCAACAGTCATGCAATAAAACAGATTTTTTTTATTTTCTCTCACTTGCAGCCTAGTTGTATAAAAGGACAGGAGTGACATGGCTGCCGTATATATAAGAGGTGAGTTTTAGGCTCCCTGCGGCAGCACCACCCAGGTATACTGTTTACCCTCATATGTAAAGGCAAATAACTACCAACTGTCTGGATGTAGTTTTACTCAAAAGAAAACATTTGTCAAATCAATCACAGTGGAGTGGGTAGGGGTAGTGGGAACCTGAGCCAACAAGGTTTGTGTACTGGGCACAATGGGCCTGTTACAAACTGTGGCTTCATTGACAGCACATAAGTCACGTATCATCTGGTATCGGGTTGGTTTGTCCTCACTTTTCTTTTTCACAGGGTACAAAAGAGTGTTAGAAGGGGATACAATCTCCTTGATAACCCCTTTTTCAAAAAGTCTTAGACTTTTTGAGATATAGCATCTGACTGTGCCACACTCAAGAGATACTGCATCTTCCTGGGAAGTGGGGCACCAGGTTTCATCACCACTTCCACAGGAGGAACTAGGAGCTTGCCAACATTCGTGGGTCCAATAGCCACAGAATGCCTGACATTGCCGCAAGCAGGGATTCCTTCTCATCTTCCAAGAGTACTGACAAAAAGATGGACCAGGGAGTTTTATTACTAACGGCTAATAAACAAAGTTCCTGGGTATTAAGGGGAACCTGTGAGCTTCACAGTGCCATCCTCCTGGTATGAGATGCTGGCATGTACTTGTGCAAGCAAGTCTATACCCAGGAGGCAACATCACTGACCAGCAACCGGGCAAGTACTTCTTGGGTAAGGGCAAATCTAACACAGATGGGTTCTGTTAAAAAGGGGAGTGTACTGCTTTCCCATCCACTCCTACATAAGGACTATTGGAGAATAAGTCAGGGGAGGCCATATTTGCTGTGCCCCACTGTCTTGGCTGCTCCAGTAGCAATCAAAAACGGGACTACTTCTTTATCACCCAGAGTGAGGGATATCATTGGGGCCGGACTTGAATCTGCTAAATGTTTAAAAGCACAGCCGCTACTGGACGTACTGGATTGCCTGTTTCCTAATCTTGGTCTTACTTTCCCTCCTCACCTGTGTCATCCTAATGACAAAAACATGGGTGTCTGTGGGGACGGACAGTGATCCAGGCAACACAGAATACAATCCTCTCGTGTGGTGTGGACGAAGAGTGCCACACACAGCACAACTCTCTCTCCAGTCTGGGTTCTGGGTCCCACAGACTCTGCAGGTCCATCCCCCAGGACCATTATAGGGTGGAAGACATACTTTTTCCCTTCTCTGTTAGGGAGGTTGTTTAACATTATCTTGATAACATTCACAACTAGAGTTGAGCGAACACCTGGATGTTCGGGTTCAAGAAGTTCGGCCGAACTTCCCGGAAATGTTCGGGTTCGGGATCCGCACCCGATCCGAACTTCGTCCCGAACCCGAACCCCATTGAAGTCAATGGGGACCCGAACTTTTCGGCACTAAAACGGCTGTTAAACAGCCCAGGAAAGGGCTAGAGGGCTGCAAAAGGCAGCAACATGTAGGTAAATCCCCTGCAAACAAATGTGGATAGGGAAATGAATTAAAATAAAAATTAAATAAATAAAAATTAACCAAAATCAATTGGAGAGAGGTCCCATAGCAGAGAATCTGGCTTCCCGTCACCCACCACTGGAACAGTCCATTCTCAGATATTTAGGCCCCGGAACCCAGGCAGAGGAGAGAGGTCCCGTAACAGAGAATCTGGCTTCATGTCAGCAGAGAATTAGTCTGCATGTCATAGCAGAGAATGAGGCTTCACGTCAGCCACCACTGCAACAGTCCATTGGCATATATTTAGGCCCAGCACACAGGCAGAGCAGAGAGGTCCCGTAACAGACAATCTGGCTTCATGTCAGCAGAGAATCAGTCTGCATGTCATAGCAGAGAATGAGGCTTCACGTCACCCAACACTGCAACAGTCCATTGTCATAAATTTAGGCCCAGCACCCAGGCAGAGGAGAGAGTTCCCGTAACAGACAATCTGGCTTCATGTCAGCAGAGAATCAGTCTGCATGTCATAGCAGAGAATCAGGCTTCACGTCACCCACCACTGCAACAGTCCATTGTCATAAATTTAGGCCCAGCACACAGGCAGAGGAGAGAGGTCCCGTAACAGACAATCTGGCTTCATGTCAGCAGAGAATCAGTCTTCATATCATAGCAGAGAATCAGGCTTCACGTCACCCACCACTGTAAGAGTCCATTTTCATAAATTTAGGCCCAGCACCCAGGCAGAGGAGAGAGGTCCCGTAACAGAGGATCTGGCTTCATGTCAGCAGAGAATCAGTCTGCATGTCATAGCAGAGAATCAGGCTTCACGTCACCCAACATTGGAACAGTCCATTGGCATATATTTAGGCCCCGGCACCCAGACAGAGGAGAGGTTCATTCAACTTTGGGTAGCCTCGCAATATAATGGTAAAATGAAAATAAAAATAGGATTGAATGAGGAAGTGCCCTGGAGTACAATAATATATGGTTAAGGGGAGGTAGTTAATGTCTAATCTGCACAAGGGACGGACAGATCCTGTGGGATCCATGCCTGGTTCATTTTTATGAACGTCAGCTTGTCCACATTGGCTGTAGACAGGCGGCTGCGTTTGTCTGTAATGACGCCCCCTGCCGTGCTGAATACACGTTCAGACAAAACGCTGGCCACCGGGCAGGCCAGCACCTCCAAGGCATAAAAGGCTAGCTCTGGCCACGTGGACAATTTAGAGACCCAGAAGTTGAATGGGGCCGAACCATCAGTCAGTACGTGGAGGGGTGTGCACATGTACTGTTCCACCATGTTAGTGAAATGTTGCCTCCTGCTAACACGTTGCGTATCAGGTGGTGGTGCAGTTAGCTGTGGCGTGTTGACAAAAGTTTTCCACATCTCTGCCATGCTAACCCTGCCCTCAAAGGAGCTGGCATTGACACAGCTGCCTTGGCGACCTCTTGCTCCTCCTCTGCCTTGGCCTTGGGCTTCCACTTGTTCCCCTGTGACATTTGGGAATGCTCTCAGTAGCGCGTCTACCAACGTGCGCTTGTACTCGCGCATCTTCCTATCACGCTCCAGTGCAGGAAGTAAGGTGGGCACATTGTCTTTGTAGCGTGGATCCAGCAGGGTGGCAACCCAGTAGTCCGCACAGGTTAAAATGTGGGCAACTCTGCTGTCGTTGCGCAGGCACTGCAGCATGTAGTCGTTCATGTGTGCCAGGCTGCCCAGGGGTAAGGACAAGCCGTCCTCTGTGGGAGGCGTATCGTCATCGTCCTGCCTTTCCCCCCAGCCACGCACCAGTGATGGACTCGAGCTGCGTTGGGTGCCACCCCGCTGTGACCATGCTTCATCCTCATCCTCCTCCACCTCCTCCTCATCCTCGTCCTCCTCGTCCTCCAGTAGTGGGCCCTGTCTGGCCACATTTGTACCTGGCCTCTGCTGTTGCCAAAAACCTCCCTCTGAGTCACTTCGAAGAGACTGGCCTGAAAGTGCTAAAAATGACCCCTCTTCCTTCTCCTCCTCCTCCTCCTGGGCCACCTCCTCTTCCATCATCGCCCTAAGTGTTTTCTCAAGGAGACATAGAAGTGGTATTGTAACGCTGATAACGGCGTCATCGCCACTGGCCATGTTGGTGGAGTACTCGAAACAGCGCAACAGGGCACACAGGTCTCGCATGGAGGCCCAGTCATTGGTGGTGAAGTGGTGCTGTTCCGCAGTGCGACTGACCCATGCGTGCTGCAGCTGAGACTCCACTATGGCCTGCTGCTGCTCGCACAGTCTGTCCAGCATGTGCAAGGTGGAGTTCCACCTGGTGGGCACGTCGCATATGAGGCGGTGAGCGGGAAGGCCGAAGTTACGCTGTAGCGCAGACAGGCGAGCAGCAGCAGGATGTGAACGCCGGAAGCGCGAACAGACGGCCCGCACTTTATGCAGCAGCTCTGACATGTCGGGGTAGTTGTGTATGAACTTCTGCACCACCAAATTCAGCACATGCGCCAAGCAAGGGATGTGCGTCAAATTGGCTAGTCCCAGAGCTGCAACGAGATTTCGCCCATTATCACACACCACCAGGCCGGGCTTGAGGCTCACCGGCAGCAACCACTCGTCGGTCTGTTGTTCTATACCCCGCCACAACTCCTGTGCGGTGTGGGGCCTGTCCCCCAAACATATGAGTTTCAGAATGGCCTGCTGACGTTTACCCCGGGCTGTGCTGAAGTTGGTGGTGAAGGTGTGTGGCTGACTGGATGAGCAGGTGGAAGAAGAGGAGGAGGAAGCCGAGAAGGAGGAGGTGGCAACAGGAGGCAAAGAATGTTGCCCTGCGATCCTTGGTGGCGGAAGGACGTGCGCCAAACTGCTCTCCGCCTGGGGCCCAGCTGCCACTACATTTACCCAGTGTGCAGTTAGGGAGATATAGCGTCCCTGGCCGTGCTTACTGGTCCACGTATCTGTGGTTAGGTGGACCTTGCTACAGATGGCGTTGCGCAGTGCACACTTGATTTAATCGGATACTTGGTTGTGCAGGGAAGGCACGGCTCTCTTGGAGAAGTAGTGGCGGCTGGGAACAACATACTGTGGGACAGCAAGCGACATGAGCTGTTTGAAGCTGTCTGTGTCCACCAGCCTAAATGACAGCATTTCATAGGCCAGTAGTTTAGAAATGCTGGCATTCAGGGCCAGGGATCGAGGGTGGCTAGGTGGGAATTTACGCTTTCTCTCAAATGTTTGTGAGATGGAGAGCTGAACGCTGGCGTATGACATGGTTGAGACGCTTGGTGACGGAGGTGGTGGTGGTGGTGTTGGTGGTACATCCCCTGTTTGCTGGGCGGCAGGTGCCAACGTTCCTCCAGAGGCGGAGGAAGAGGCCGAGGCGGCAGCAGCAGAAGAGGCCGAGGCGGCAGCAGCAGAAGAGGTAGCAGGGGGAGCCTGAGTGACTTCCTTGGTATTAAGGTGTTTACTCCACTGCAGTTCATGCTTTGCATGCAGGTGCCTGGTCATGCAGGTTGTGCTCAGGTTCAGAACGTTAATGCCTCGCTTCAGGCTCTGATGGCACAGCGTGCAAACCACTCGGGTCTTGTCGTCAGCACATTGTTTGAAGAAGTGCCATGCCAGGGAACTCCTTGAAGCTGCCTTTGGGGTGCTCGGTCCCAGATGGCGGCGGTCAGTAGCAGGCGGAGTCTCTTGGCGGCGGGTGTTCTGCTTTTGCCCACTGCTCCCTCTTTTGCTACGCTGTTGGCTCGGTCTCACCACTGCCTCTTCCTCCGAACTGTGAAAGTCAGTGGCACGACCTTCATTCCATGTGGGGTCTAGGACCTCATCGTCCCCTGCATCGTCTTCCACCCAGTCTTGATCCCTGACCTCCTGTTCAGTCTGCACACTGCAGAAAGACGCAGCAGTTGGCACCTGTGTTTCGTCATCATCAGAGACATGCTGAGGTGGTATTCCCATGTCCTCATCATCAGGAAACAAGTATAGACAGAGGAGGAGACACAGCACAGAAGAGACACTGCAGAAATCAGACAGAGGAGGAGACACAGCACAGAAGAGACACTGCAGAAATCAGACAGAGGAGGAGACACAGCACAGAAGAGACAATGCAGAAATCAGACAGAGGAGGGGGAGACACAACGCAGAAGAGACACTGGAGAAATAAGACATAGGAGGAGACAGCACAGAAGAGACACTGCAGAAATCAGACAGAAGAGGAGGAGACACAGCCTAGAAGAGACACTGCAGAAATCGAAAAAACAAAGTGCTCTCACTTGGCTATGATGTAAGAGGAGGCACGGACAACTCCAGGAGCCTAGGCGTCAAGGTAGACATCCAAATAAAGCAGAGAAAAGTCCAGCTTCCAAAAAATCATGGCAACTTTATTAATTCAGTGCATTAAAAACCAAAAAGACAGTCCATGTCTACGCGTTTTGGATCTAGTAGTGTTGATCCTTATTAATGACCTGGCCTTTTCTCTGCTTTATTTGGATGTTTTCACTGCAGAAATAAGACATAGGAGGAGACACAGCACAGAAGAGACACTGCAGAAATCAGACATAGAATGGGGAGACACAGCACAGAAGAGACACTGCAGAAATCAGACATACCCTGAAAAGGAGACACCGCACAGAAGAGACACTGCAGAAATCAGACATAGGAGACACAGCACAGAAGAGACACTGCAGAAATCAGACAGAGGGGGAAACTGCAGAAGAGACACTGCAGAAATAAGACATAAGAGGAGACAAAGCACAGAAGAAACACTGCAGAAATCAGACAGAGGAGGAGACACAGCACAGAAGAGACACTGCAGAAATAAGACATAAGAGGGGAGAAACAGCACAGAAGAGACACTGTAGAAATCAGACAGAAGAGGAGGAGACACAGTGCAGAAGAGACACTGCAGAAATCAGACAGAGGAGGAGACACAGCACAGAAGAGACTGCAGAAATCAGACAGAGGAGGAGACACAGCACAGAAGAGACACTGCAAAATAAGACATAATAGGAGACACAGCACAGAAGAGACACTTCAGAAATCAGACAGAGGAGGAGGAGACACAGTGCAGAAGAGACACTGCAGAAATCAGACATAAGAGGAGACACAGCACAGAAGAGACACTGCAGAAATCAGACAGAAGAGGGGAGAAACAGCACAGAAGAGACACTGCAAAAATCAGACAGAGGATGAGACACAGCACAGCAGAGACACTGCAGAAATCAGACAGAGGAGGAGACAGAGCATAGAAGAGACACTGCAGAAATCAGACATAGAATAGGGAGAAACAGTACAGAAGAGACACTGCAGAAATCAGACAGAGGAGGAGACACAGCACAGAAGAGACACTGCAGAAATCAGACATAGAATGGGGAGAAACAGCACAGAAGAGACACTGCAGAAATAAGACATAAGAGGAGACACAGCACAGAAGAGACACTGCAGAAATCAGACAGAGGAGGAGACACAGCACAGAAGAGACACTGTAGAAATCAGACAGAGGAGGAGACACAGCGCAGAAGAGACACTGCAGAAATCAGACAGAGGAGGAGATACAGCACAGAAGAGACACTGCAGAAATAAGACATAAGAGGAGACACAGCACAGAAGAGACACTGCAGAAATCAGACAGAGGAGGAGACACAGCACAGAAGAGACACTGTAGAAATCAGACAGAGGAGCAGACACAGCGCAGAAGAGACACTGCAGAAATCAGACAGAGGAGGAGACACAGCGCAGAAGAGACTGCAGAAATCAGACATAAGAGGAGACACAGCACAGAAGAGACACTGCAGAAATCAGACAGACGAGGAAACTGCAGAAGAGACACTGCAGAAATAAGACATAGGAGGAGGAGACACATCACAGAAGAGACACTTCAGAAATAAGACATAGGAGGAGGAGACACATCACAGAAGAGACACTGCAGAAATAAGACATAGGAGGAGGAGACACAGCACAGAAGAGACACTTCAGAAATAAGACATAGGAGGAGGAGACACATCACAGAAGAGACACTGCAGAAATCAGACAGAAGAGGGGAAGACACAGCACAGAAGAGACACTGCAGAAATCAGATAGAGGAGGGGGAGACACAGCGCAGTGAGACACTGCAAGAATCAGATAGAGGATGAGGAGACACAGCGCAGAAGAGATACTGCAGAAATCAGATATAGAAGAGGGAGACACAGCCCGGAAGAGACACTGTAGAATCAGACATAGGAGGGAGAGACACAGCACAGAAGAGACACTGCAGAAATCAGACAGAGGGGGAAACTGCAGAAGAGACACTGCAGAAATAAGATATAGGAGGAGGAGACACATCACAGAAGAGACACTGCAGAAATAAGACATAAGAGGAGACAAAGCACAGAAGAGACACTGCAGAAATCAGACAGAGGAGGGGTAGACACAGCTCAGTGAGACACTGCAAGAATCAGATAGAGGAGGGGGAGACACAGCGCAGAAGAGATACTGCAGAAATCAGATATAGAAGAGGGAGATACAGCCCGGAAGAGACACTGTAGAATCAGACATAGGAGGGAGAGACACAGCACAGATGAGACACTGCAGAAATCAGACATTGGAGGGAGAGACAGAGCACAGAAGAGACGCTGCAAAATTCAGACAGAGGAGAAGGAGACATAGCACAGAAGAAACATTGCAGACAGCTCCAGACTTACTATTTCAGTTCTGCAGAATGCTATGCTTTGTGTCCTTCCCCTCCCCTCTGAGCCATCAGTTCCAGGAAGCTTAAGGCGGATTCACATTGGAGTTTTGAATTCCATTTTTTTTTTCTGTTATAACAGGAATTTTTCAAAAATTTGATTTGGCAGGATCGCCGAATTTTTTGAAAAAATTCTGTTTGATCCTTATTTATACGCTGCAAATTTAGTTAAAAACGGCTATTTTCTGGCTGCAGAAAGCCTTCATACTGGTGTAGAACACTGTGCCTTGCAGTAACACTCATAGGGAGTCTGCTGTGGTAGTGAAACAATACTGTGAGTCAGTATGACATGCAGATGACAGGCGTCGCTCTTAGAATCACTGCAAACCTCACTTATTTGGTCACGGAGCCAAAATTGACCAAATAACTCAAGTATAAACTTAGGTCGATGTTAGCGCCAAGAAGAAGCGCACTCCTTTTACACCGTCGGCAGCTGTTTCCACATAGATGTCTACAGAACCTGTTCTATTAAACACTTATACAAGTAGAGCCCCCGACAGAGTGGAGACGATGTCAGCAGCATAGGCGTGCGCACGGGGTGTGCTGGGTGTGCCTGGGCACACCCTAATCACACCCCTGTGCTCCGCCACCTGCACTTCCATCTGCCAGCCCCGCACTAGTGTCCGACCGCACAGCTTCAATGTATGACATACATCGACTGACGACGAGCAATACTTAGTGTATATCCACTGCTCCTGTGCTCCGTGACTCCGTCTCCTGGCGGCCGGCCGCGTAACGTCACTCACTCCGACGTCACACGCCTGCTCCATTAATAAAGTGGGAGGAGCATGCGCGTGCGGCGTGACGGAGTGAGTGATGTCACATTACGCTGCTGCCAGCCGCCTAGTTTGAAGAGCGGGAGCCTGCCTGCCCGCTGCGCCCAGTGCCCAGTGAATGGCTTGGCTGGTGATGTATTTTGTGCACTGTGAAAAAGAAAAACTGATGAAAATTCTATCTGGAGTCCTGTCTGTCCTAGTAAGTTAATAATAGATTATTAGATAGTAGTACAACTTGGCACAATTTTATTTACAAGCTCACTTACATAAGGAACGGAGGGGGTCTTACAATAGTTGCCGGCCTCCACCTCCTGTTGGGGATCAGACACTGTCAGGGACACTGTTATGGGGGGGGGGAGAGATATCTGTGGATGATGACACATATATGGCACAAGATGCTGCTATATATGTGTCATCCACAGATCCCCCCGGCCCCCCATAACAGTGTCATCCACAGATCCCCCCCCCCCGCAGCTGTGTCAGATTCCACACAGATGCCCCCATAACAGTGCTATCCACAGATATCCCCTTAACAGTCTATTAAGTGGATATCTGTGGATGACACTGTTTTGGGAGGGGGGATCTGTGGATGATAATGTTATGGGGGGATCTGTGGATGACGCACTGGTAATTACAGTGCATCATCCACAGATGCCCCCATAACAGTGCCATCCACAGATATACCCTTAACAGTGCATCATCCACATATGCCCCCATAACAGTGTGTCATCCACTGATGCCCATAACAGTGGAGTGTCATCCACAGAGGCCCATAACAGTGTCATCCACAGATGCCCCATAACAGTGTCATCCACAGATGCCCCATAACAGTGTCATCCACAGATGCCCCATAACAGTGTCATCCACAGATGCCTCATAACAGTGCGTCATCCACAGATGCCCATAACAGTGTGTCATCCACAGATGCCATAACAGTGCGTCATCCACAGATGCCTATAACAGTGCGTCATCCACAGATGCCCATAACAGTGTGTCATCCACAGATGCCCCCATAACAGTGTCATCCACAGATGCCTCATAACAGTACGTCATCCACAGATGCCCATAACAGTGTGTCATCCACAGATGCCATAACAGTGCGTCATCCACAGATGCCCATAACAGTGTGTCATCCACAGATGCCCATAACAGTACGTCATCCACAGATGCCCATAACAGTGCGTCATCAATAGATGCCCTTATAATAGTGTCATCCACAGATGCACATAACAGTGCGTCATCCACAGATAAATATATATATATATATATATATATATATATACACATACATACACACGCGTGCGGCGTGTGTTTGAGCTTTAGGGTGCCCCCCCAATGCAATAGGCTGCGCACGCCTATGGTCAGCAGGAGTGGCACAATGACAGTGTGGAAGTGGTGGTAGCATCAGGAGGCCACAGAGTGGCACAATTACAGAGTGTAGAGGTGGTGGTAGCAGCAGCATGAGGAGACCACATAATGGCAAGGTGACATAGTGTGGAAGTGTCAACAGCATGAGGAGACCACAGAGTGGCAAGGTGACATAGTGTGGAGGTGGCAGCAGCATCAGGAGGCCACAGAGTGGCAAGGTGACAGCCTGGGGAGGTGGGTGGCAATAACAGTACCGACTGACGATGGTGGGTGTAAGAAGGAACACTTGGCATCAGATGTGTGGCATCAGGAGGGTGGCGGCATCAGAATAGTAGCTGAGGCAGGTAACCAAAAGAAACCTGTCTCTTTTGTCAAAGTGTTTGTGTGGTACCATGGATTATCTAGTCTGATGAATCAGGCATTGTTGGGTGGAAATCCTGGATGATCTACGCCTGATTCATCTTGACAAAGGTAAGTCTCTCCACATTTTGGGTGGACAGGCAAGTTCTTCTTGGATAAGCTTTGGCCCCCGCAGCACTAAACACCTACTCTGATGCCACACTACTGGACTGACATGACAGCTTTTTCAGGGCAAACTCTGCCAGTTGCGGCCACAAATCTACTATGGCTGCCCAGTAGTCCAGCAGATCTTCAATGTGGGGTGGCAGGGTGCATTCCAAGTATGCCACCACCTGCTGATCTAGGTTCTGCTCCAGGTATAGCTGCTGCTGCTGGTAAGTAGTGTCTTCACTATGCGGGTGAAGGAAGCTGTTCATCAGCGACTCTAAACTCAAGCTGCAGCTAATAGAGCTGGTACTGCTCCTACCCCCCGCCCCTCCCCAGCAGCCATGGCAGTGAAACGTGAACGCAGAGGGTCCCCCGGTCAGACCTGTGAGAGTACGGACGATGGTGCAGATAGGCATTGACCAACTGACTACATAGGATGTCTCTATAGTAGTTCAGTTTTTCCTCCCTCTCAGTGGGTGTAAAAAAGGCCCCCATGTTGGACCAATAGCAAGGGTCCAACAAGGTTTTGAGCCAGAAGTCATCCCTCTGCTGAATGGTGACAATTCAGCTGTCACTATGCAAGCAAGTGAGCATGCATCAGGCCATTTGTGCAAGCGACTAGGAGGGACTCCCTGCCTCCATCTCCACTGCATACTGCCACGGTGTGTCTGGGTCCTCTGCTTCATCTTCCTCATCGCCCTGTAGCTCCTCTGGCTGCTTCTGCTCCTCCTCTCATGTCACCTGTGTAGAAAAACTACCCATTTTGCTACACATTGCTTGTGCTCCAATGTCTTCCTCCTCCTCCTCCTCCAGTTCAGCCCCCACAGGGCTCATGTGGCTGTGAGATCTATCCGCCACGTCTCCAGTTCCCTGACCAGCCAGATTTACCAGCATCTGTTCCAGGACATAAAGCAGTGGAATGACGTTGTTCATCCCGTACTCCTGGCGACTGACAAATAATGTGGCCTCCTAAAAGGGCCTGAGCAAATGGTAGGTGTCACGCATGAGCTGCCACTAGTTTACATCAAAGTTACACAGGGGAGTACTCCTGTCCGCTTGGATCATCAAGAAATCAATTATAGCCTTTCTCTGTTCGTATAGTGGGTCCAAGGGTGGTATGCCAACGGGTGGAAGCATTGCATATCAGTCTATGTTGAGGGATGCCGTTCTGCCGCTGCCGCTAAAGGAGGGTGTGCTTTGTGGTGTACGAGTGGCTGAAGAGCATGTAAAGTTTTCTGGTCATTTTTAGGATGTCTTGCAGATGGGTGGAAGACTTCAGGAACCGCTTGACAACCAGATTCAACACGTGTGTCATGCAGGGTGCATGCCGTTGATTGTGGGTTAGAGAAGACACTAGTAGCTTGTGATGAGGTAGAACTTGGTTTACTTATGTGGATTAAGTTCCAAACATACAATACGTTTCAGCAAACTGTAACAGCAGCCATCTTGGTATAAAGAGAGAGATAGAGAGCCAACAAGTTTTTATTCATAGCGCCTACCAGTAGCCATTTGGCTCCAGGAGAAGTATATAGTGGGCTCAGCATGCATGTTGGTACTTGCATCCCTAGATCCTATGAAAGCTGAAATGGCACCGGATGGGGTTAAAAGCAGAGTGCGCCTGGCGTGCATGCTGTACCTGCACTCCCTGGATTTTGTGTGGCTGTCATGGCCCATAACAGGTAGGAACTAGTATTAGGGACCACTCATAGAGGCGACCTTGACGTGGTGAGTGGCTTATTACCCTTTGGTTAAAATGTACACCAATGCCTCATTCAACATCGAGCATAAAGGCAGGGCAGAGTTCTGGTTTGCAGAGTGCCATTGCATTTGTGTTTTTAAGTTTTTATAGATATACAGTACACAACTGGTAACCGTAACATACAGTGCCATCTACTGGTCAAGTAATATTAATACACAATACTGTATACAGGGCCGGATTAAGAGCATGATGGGCCTGGTCCTGAAGATTTTAATGGGCCTTTTATTTTATAGAAAATTAAAACGCAACTCACAGTCTTCCACTTTATGGCAGGGCCCAAGACCAGGGGAGAAGTCTGACCTGTCACTGTCCTGGTGAGTTCTGTAATGGGCCGGCCTGGGAGATTACTCCTTGCGGCGCTGGCCCTGTCATCATCTGACAGTCGGCCCGGTCCTTCTAACTGGTTAGTGGGGCGGCCTCCAGGCGACTTCAGCGAGGCTGAGGCAGTGGCGGATCCAGAGCCTGATCTTGGGAGAGGCACTTCCAGATTATTTTCTGTTCACCGCCACAAAACAATGGTGCTTATAGAACAGACTACACAGTGTTGAGGTATATTGTGTGTCACAGTGCATACTATATGTGTATAACAAACATACTCCACATGAAAACTTACAATTACTTGGCTTGGCCCTTGGGGATCTCGGACACCACTTCAACACTTGGCTGGGGGGCTTGGTCGAGCTGATGTATTTTTGTCACCACCAGACATCTGAGAAGCTCTGACAGATGCCTTTCAGAACCTCCTCCTTGAGCTACCTTTGTTTTGCTTTCAGTTTCTCATCTCGTTAGCCTCTCTCAGCTGTCATGTAGTTGTACTGATTGCATCCCTTTAAATTCCTCCCCATAGTGCATCAGTGTGCGGTTTATAGTTCTTCCTGGAGTGTGTGTGCATGCTGATCCTACTTCCCAGTCTTCTACAAGTTAAGTGTTGTGCATTCTGTTTGCTGAATTTTGGTTTGTTGAATGCTCCAGCCGTTTTTCAGCATTTTGTGAACAGCATTTTTTATCATTTAATGGGGAAATTTGTATTAGTGTATTTGGATGACATTTTGATTTTTTCTCCTGTTTTCAAAACTCATAAGGAACACTTACGTCAGGTCTTGCTCATCCTGCGGGAGAATAAATTGTACGCAAAACTGGAAAAATGTGTGTTTGCGGTTCCAGAAATTCAATTTCTGGGGTTTCTTCTCTCCGCTTCTGGTTTTCACATGGACCCCGAGAAGGTCCGCGCTGTGCTTGAGTGGGAGCTTCCTGAGAATCAGAAGACGCTGATGCGTTTTTTGGGCTTTGCCAATTATTACAGGAAGTTTATTTTGAATTATTCCTCTGTTGTTAAACCACTCACTGATATGACCAGAAAGGGGGTAGATTTTTCTTCCTGGTCGGTAGAGGCGCGTAAGGCCTTTTCTAATATCAAGGAGAGTTTTGCTTCCGCTCCCATCTTGGTACAACCTGATATTTCTCTACCCTTCATAGTTGAGGTTGATGGTTCTGAGGTGGGTGTGGGTGCGGTATTGTCTCAGGGTTCCTCTCCTGCCAAATGGCGACCGTGTCCCTTTTTCTCGAAGAAACTCTCCTCCGCAGAGGGAAATTACGATGTGGGAGATAGGGAGTTGTTGGCCATCAAGTTGGCTTTTGAGGAATGGCGCCCTTGGTTAGAGGGAGCCAGACACCCTATTACCGTGTTTACTGACCATAAAAATCTAGCCTACTTGGAGTCAGCCAAGCGTCTGAACCCGAGACAGGCCAGATGGTCTTTGTTCTTTTCAAGGTTTAATTTTGTTGTCACGTTCCGCGCTGGGGTTAAGAATGTGAAGGCAGATGCCCTGTCACGTTGTTTTCCCGGGAGGTGGGAATTTTGAAGACCCGGGTCCCATTTTGGCTGAAGGTGTGGTGGTCTCTGCTCTTTATCCTGAATTGGAGGCAGAGGTGCAGGTAGCCCAGTCAGAGGCTCCTGATCTTTGTCCTCCTGGGAGGTTGTTTGTGCCTCTCGCTTTAAGACACAAGATTTTTAAGGAACACCACGATACGGTCCTTGCTGGGCACCCGGGGGCAGGAGCCACAGTGGATCTCATCGCTCGGAGATTCTGGTGGCGTGCGCTTCGTATGTTGGTTGAGGGTTTTGTGGCAGCCTGCGAGACCGGCGCTCGTGCCAAAGTCCCTCATTCACGGCCATCAGGTCCTCTCCTTCCCTTACCCATTCCTTCCCGTCCTTGGACCCATCTGTCCATGGACTTTGTTACGGACCTGCCTCGTTCCTCGGGGAAGACTGTGATTCTGGTGGTGGTGGACCGTTTTAGCAAAATGGTGCATTTCATCCCTTTTCCTGGCTTGCCCAATGCTAAGACACTGGCGCAGGCATTTATTGATCACATTGTCAAATTGCATGGTATTCCTTCAGACATAGTCTCTGATAGGGGCACGCAGTTTGTTTCCAGATTCTGGAAGGCTTTCTGTTCTCGCTTGGGGGTTCGTTTGTCATTCTCTTCTGCTTTCCACCCGCAGTCGAATGGCCAGACAGAGCGCGTCAATCAGAATCTGGAGACATATCTGCGCTGTTTTGTGGCGGAGAATCAGGAGGATTGGTGTTCTTTTTTGTCCCTTGCTGAGTTTGCTTTAAATAACCGTCGTCAGTAGTCCTCTAAGTCACTATTTTTTGGTGCATATGGGTTTCATCCGCAGTTTGGGACATTCTCGGGAGAGGGGTCTTCTGGTTTACCTGATGAGGACAGATTCTCCTCGTCTTTGTCATCTATTTGGCAAAAGATTCAGGATAATCTAAAGAGCATGAGTGAGAGATATAAGCGTGTGGCGGATAAGAGACGTGTGCCTGGTCCGGACCTGAATGTTGGTGATCTGGTGTGGTTGTCTACTAAGAATATCAAATTGAAGGTTCCCTCCTGGAAGTTGGGTCCTAAGTTTATTGGGCCTTACAAAATCTTGTCTGTCATCAATCCTGTTGCCTACCGTCTTGATCTTCCTCAGACTTGGAAGATCCATAATGTTTTTCATAAGTCCTTATTAAAACCTTATGTCCAACCCATTGTACCCTCGTCTTTGCCTCCTCCTCCGATTATGGTTGATGGTAATCTTGGATTTCAGGTCTCTAGGATTGTGGATTCTCGTGTTGTCCGCGGTTCTCTCCAGTACCTCGTTCATTGGGAGGGTTATGGTCCTGAGGAGAGGATGTGGGTCCCAGTGACGGACATTAAGGCCACTCGTCTCATCAGGGCTTTCCATAGGTCTCATCCTGAGAAGGTAGGCACTGAGTGTCCGGAGTCCACTCGTAGAAGGAGGGGTATTGTCACCACCAGACATTTGAGAAGCTCTCACAGATGCCTTTCAGAACCTCCTCCTTGAGCTTCCTTTGTTTTGCTTTCAGTTTCTCATCTCGTTAGCCTCTCTCAGCTGTCATGTAGTTGTACTGATTGCATCCCTTTAAATTCCTCCCCATAGTGCATCAGTGTGCGGTTTATAGTTCTTCCTGGAGTGTGTGTGCATGCTGATCCTACTTCCCAGTCTTCTACAAGATAAGTGTTGTGCATTCATTTGTGATTTTCTGTTTGCTGGATCCCAGGTGACCCTGACTCCCTCCGTATCTAGTGTAGGGAGCCGGTGGTCATGTCCCCTCACTATTATAGGGTGTTTAGGTGTTATACAGTCGAGGTACGAGGAAATGCGATCATCTACCATTGAGATTTTCGCATTGGCTGAGCAGTCAGGGAGAGTGCCAAGTCTGATGCAGGGGTCTTCCTTTTTGTTCCTTAGTTTTTGATCCAGTGAGTCGTATATTCATTTTGTGTTGTCTTGTTTCCTGTACGCCTTCCGTGACAGCTTTATCCTAATTAGAAAGATTTCATAATAAGGATTTGGAGAAGGGCCAGTGGGGTCGCAGAGCAGGAAGAGGCTGCTGCTGCTACTAGGGGGTTATACCATGGGTGAGTTATAAAGCCCCCCATAATCCCCCCCCCAATAGAAATAATTCTCCTTATTATGTGACAGTGCAAAAAATACCCCCTTGTAATGCCCCCAGTTGAGCTAATGTCCCCATAGTGCCCCCATAATGTTCCTGCATAAAATATCTCTATATAGTGTCCCCAGTAAATGCCTCCATAGTGCTCCTCTCCCCCTTCCACCTAGTGCACCCCATAATTTACCAGTATAAAATGCCCCAATAGATGCCCTCAGTATACCCCATAATTTGCAAGTATAAAATACCCCTTCTTAGTGCACCCTGTAGATGACTCAATAGTACTCCTCTCCCCAACAGTACCCACCATAATGTGCCCCAGTATAAAATGCTATTATACAGAGCCCCCCATAAAATACCCCTTCTTTGTGGCCTCAGTAGATGCCCCTATAGTGCCCACCAAGAATGTGCCAGTAAAAAGTGCCCCCAATAATGTGTCAGTAATAAGTGCCCCCATAGATGTCCCCATCATGTTCCAGTAACAAGAGGGCCCCCATCACGTGCCAGTAACAAGAGGCCCCCCCTATGCCCCATCATGTGCCAGAAACAGGATGGCCGTCATCGTGTGCCAGTAACAAGAAGGCCCCCCTATGCCCCATCATGTGCCAGTAACAGGACAGCCCACCCTATGCCCCTTCACGTGCCAGTAACAGGAGAGCCCCCCATCATGTGCCAGTAACAAGAGGGCCTCCCCATCATGTGCCAGTAACAAGAGGGCCCCCCTATGCCCCATCATGTGCCAGTAACAACAGACCCCTCATGCCCCATCATGTGCCATTAACAGGAGCCCCCCATCATGTGCCAGTTACTAGAGGGGCCCCCCATGCCCCATCATGTGCCAGTTACTAGAGGGCCCCCCTATGCCCCATTATGTGCCAGTAACAACAAGCCCCCCCCCATGCCCCATCATGCGGCATTAACAGGAGCCCCCATCATGTGCCAGTAACTAGAGGCCCCCCATCATGTGCCAGTAACAAGAGGCCCCCCATGCCCCTTAATGTGCCAGTAACAGGAGAGCCCCCTCATCATGTGCCAGTAACAAGAGGGCCCCCCATCATGTGCCAGTATCAAGAGGGCCCCACTATGCCACATCATGTGCCAGTAACAAGAGCTCCCCCATGCCCCATCATGTGCCAGTAACTAGAGGGCCCCCCTATGCCCCCCTAGGCCGGCAGCCTATCAGGGACACGCCTTTCCCCTGCCCTGCCACAGCACAGCCTGTATCGCTGTCCTGTGCCGGCACGCTGCCCCCTAATTTAAGTTTTCAGCAGGGACACGGTCCAGGGCCGGGCCGCGCCGCCAGCTCGGGGAGGAGGGAAATTGCGCGCTGATGCCTGCTGGGCCTATTTCCACGCAGAGGCCTGGAGCAGGAGCTCCATCCGCCCCTATGTTAATCTGGCCCTGACTGTATATGGTACATGCTGTTGCATCCCCAACACCCATTCTCAACGCCATCTGCATAATTATATGACATTTTGTCTCTTTTGTAGAAAACAATTACATTTTATTGGCAAAGGTTTGGTGAGTGCGTCTGCAGTTATCTCTTCTGATGGACGGTACTGGATGTCGATAACTCCTTGTTCTTGCATGTCCCTGAGCAGATGATATTTTACATCAATGTGCTTGGTTCTTGGGTTAATCTTCTCAGAGTGTGTAAGCTTTATGCATCCCTGATTGTCGTAGAAGTTGACAAATCCAAGTGGCTTCTTGACATGCATGTGCTGCTGCTATGTATTCCGCTTCAGTTGAAGAGAATGCAACAATTACTTGTTTCCGACTAGACCAGCTTATTGTTCCTTGTCCATACTGGAAGACGTAACCACTGGTAGATTTGCGGTCAGTGATGTCTCCAGCCCAATCCATATATCTAATTAGTTTTGGTTTTGACGATGCTGGAAGTCGCAGCTTCATCCAATGTGTTCCCTTTAGGTACTGCATTACCCTCTTTACTGCGCTCCAGTCGCATTGACACAGTGTTGCGACTTCTCTGCAAAGTATTCTCACTGCTACGGTGATGTCTGGTCTTGTCACGGTGGCGATGTATATCAACTTTCTGATTGCCCTGCGGTAATAATCATTGTTAGGTAACAAGTTTTCTGTTCCATTGTTTTTCGGATAATCTGGTTCCATTGGTGTTCTCACTTCCTTTGCATCTTGCATGTGAAACTGTTCTAATATTTCTGTAATTTGCTGACTTTGGTTAAGAAGATAGCTTCCATCCTCTTCCTGCTCTATTTGAATTCCCAGGTAGTGAGTAATGTTCCCCAACTCTTTAATTAAAAAAAATTTGTTTCAGTTTGTGAACTATTTGGTCATAGTCCCCTTCTTGTTCAAAACACGTTAAGATGTCATCAACGTAAATTAGGATGTATGTCCATTTGTTCTATTGATTGTTTGAATACAGACATGGATTTGCTTTACTTCTTTGAGAATCCTTCTTTTATGAGTATTTCGTTCACTTGTTCATTCCACAATCTCGCCGATTGCTTGAGCCAATAGATGCTCTTTTGCAGTTTGCATACAAGGTTCTTTTCCTTCTCAAATCCTGGTGGCTGTTCCATGTACAGATCCTCCTTGATGTCTCCATACAGAAAAGCAGTTTTGACATCTAGGTGCTTCACTTGCATTCCCTTTCCGGCAGCAATGCTAAGGAGTGTTCTTATGGTGGAATGTTTCACAACTGGAGCAAATGTCTCATCGTAATCTTCTCCAAATTTCTGGGAGTATCCCTTGGCAACTAATATTGCTTTGTTTCCTTCTGCATCGTATTTCAGTTCGAAAGTCCATTTGCTTCCGATAGCTTTGCAACCAGGAGGGAGTTATGTTAGTGACCAAGTTTTATTTTCTTCTTCAGCTGCTTTTCGGCTTCCCTTCTTGGCAAAGTTTCTATGTCTTCCCAGGATGTTGGCTCATGTGTTTGATGTGTTTTAGTAGCATATGCTAGCCTGCGGAGTGGTATCCCTTTTGTCATCCGAGAGGATCTTCTGATTTCTTGTTGTTCAGTGGGTTCTACTGGTTCGTTGATTGTAAGTTCCACCTCGTGTTCTGGCTTTTGTCCTGCTTCGCATGGGTCAGCATTTCTTGCTGATTCAGCATGCAAATCCTCTCCACATTTTTCAAGAATTGTATTATCTGGTGCTTCGCTTTCATCAAAATAAATACTGTGGCTTACTGTGACCTTGTTGGTCTTTGGACAAAGGATTCTATATTCCTTACTCAGCTCACTGTAGCCCACAAGAATGCCTTCTATGGCTTTGTTCTCCAACTTGGAGCGTTTCTCACTTGGAATGTAATAAAAAGAAATTCCGCTGCAACTTCCAAGGTGTAAAATGAAAAAAAGTTTTTATTTACCAGACAGCAACGTTTCGATCCTTCTCTCTGGGATCTTTCTCAAGCAGTGAACATATACCAGCATAGCATGCTATTTTATACAGCTTAGTGTCATTAATCAATAAACATTTCTCAATTGATATATATCTGTGAAATAATGAAAAAGCATAATACAAACAAGTGATCATATAAATTGTGTCAATCATGTGTCCCATATATATGAGATATACAATTAATATCAAAAAATAACATACAAATACAAATCGACATGATTCATGATTATATCCATCTCATCATGATTAACAATAGTGAATTGTGCAGGTGTACCTGTTAAAAACATTCACAATCCAAGAAGGTCCCTGGGTGGAGGTGGGACACAAACCGCATGGAGTTCGGCGTATCAATAATGTAACTGCGCATGTCAAAGGACCTTAGAAATCCAGCTCATCATGTGATCTATGTTTTGGTCACATGATCGCTGAAGTCATGATGTTCAAGTTCACGCCCTCTCTTGAGATAGCGTCATGCGTTCCAGCGTGGAGCGCAGGACGTCCACTTGTCTAGAAGAATACAAGCGCTACACTAATCTAGTGACGCGCACGCATCCCCATGGAGACCAGCGATCGCTACTAGGTATCGAACCTCCTCGGCACACACTCAACGGCACGGTTAAAGCCACAGCATATCACAGAAAACAGCAAGTGGGAGTACATCTAGGATGTGAAATCAGATCCGGGAGAGATCAAATGTAACCTGGTATCTTTAAAGTATCTAAATCAAATCAATGATTATAAGAGCGTATGGTGACACCTTAGATAATCAATATATCGTATATGACCAACTGGCCAAGTATATAGTGTATACCCCTAGTCTTATGAGGAGTCGTAACTGTGAATCCTGTGTGTATAACACAAGTCCACAGTATCGAATTGCCGCAATTGTCAGTGAACACCCATCCCTGGGGGTCAACATGGCAAATTGATAGCTACATCCTCTAGATTACGGGGAATAAGATTCTATCCTGATGGACCAAAGCCAAAGCTCCCAGTTTTAAACACATCCAGACATGTAACACCCAACCCGCTGCATCCCCATGTCCATGACAAACACCAGGCCGAAAGTATAGACCGCGAACGGCACGACACCCACAGCGAGCAACTGATCAAAAACAAGTGATCAAGTATAGGAATTTATTTTAATTTTTTGTATTAAAATTTTTTCAAAGCATAAAGTCATAATCATATTCCATGTTCAATTAATGGTCTGCTTGTCCAACTTGATTATATTTTCACATCCACCTTTCATATTACGGACCAAACTTGGATTGTAAACTGCGGAGACAAAAATATATATACAATATGATTACATGATATATCACCCTCAGTATTTAAACAGGGGGTACTAGTATATATATCTCACAGGAACAAAAAGTCAGCAACATCCACAACGCCATTAGGATAAGATCCACGGTCTGAAGTCTACATTTAATCCTGCCGGTTTTAACGTGTTCAGTCTAGAGATCCAAAGAATCTCGCGTTGTTTCAAAAGGAGCTGTCTATTACCACCTCCTCTAGGGGTAGGTATATGATCTATCAACATACACTTCAGATCGCGTTCATGATGATCCAAATCCACAAAATGTTTCGGGACAGGAAGATCCATTCGTTTTTTACGGATCGTGTACCTATGTTGGTTAATTCTAGATTTAAAATCCAATGATGTTTCACCAATATACAGTAGTTGGCATGGACACCATAATGCATATACCACATATACAGAGTCACACGTTAGAAAATGTCTAATTGTGTACTTTTTTTGTGTCATAGGATGTATAAATACACTGCCCTTATGCATATATCGACAGTTCACACAGTTCAAGCAAGGGAAGCTGCCCAATTTGGGACAGCGTAAATATGTTTGTCCACTTGGTCGTTGTGGACCAATATCTGTGTGCACTAATTTATCCTTCAAATTTTTTGGTCGCTTATATGACATAAGGGGAGGGTGTTTAAATTCCTCAATCTCACTAAATCCACTTCTCAGGATAGGCCAATGTCGTACAACTATCTGTTGAACCTGTTTGCTATTTTCAGTATAAATACTGACTAGTGGAATTCTATTCCTATTCTTTATAGATGCTTTCTTTTTTCTAATAGCTGATTGCGAGGTCTGTGTTGTATGGTCTCAAGATGTTCACTTAGCAATGATGATGGAAATCCTCTGTCTCTAAAATTCTGTGTCATGCATTCAAGTGTGCCCACAAGTTCACTGTCATCACTTACTATACGTTTTGCACGTAAATATTGACTTAGCGGTAGTGACTTAGCGGTAGTGCAAAATTTTAATACAAAAAATTAAAATAAATTCCTATACTTGATCACTTGTTTTTGATCAGTTGCTCGCTGTGGGTGTCGTGCCGTTCGCGGTCTATACTTTCGGCCTGGTGTTTGTCATGGACATGGGGATGCAGCGGGTTGGGTGTTACATGTCTGGATGTGTTTAAAACTGGGAGCTTTGGCTTTGGTCCATCAGGATAGAATCTTATTCCCCGAAATCTAGAGGATGTAGCTATCAATTTGCCATGTTGACCCCCAGGGATGGGTGTTCACTGACAATTGCGGCAATTCGATACTGTGGACTTGTGTTATACACACAGGATTCACAGTTACGACTCCTCGTAAGACTAGGGGTATACACTATATACTTGGCCAGTTGGTCATATACGATATATTGATTATCTAAGGTGTCACCATACGCTCTTATAATCATTGATTTGATTTAGATACTTTAAAGATACCAGGTTACATTTGATCTCTCCCGGATCTGATTTCACATCCTAGATGTACTCCCACTTGCTGTTTCTGTGATATGCTGTGGCTTAACCGTGCCGTTGAGTGTGTGCCGTGGGGGTTCGATACCTAGTAGCGATCGCTGGTCTCCTATGGGGATGCGTGCGCGTCACTTGATTAGTGTAGCGCTTGTATTCGTCTAGACAAGTGGACGTCCTGCGCTCCACGCTGGAACGCATGACGCTATCTCAAGAGAGGGCGTGAACTTAAACATCATGACTTCAGCGATCATGTGACCAAAACATAGATCACATGATGAGCTGGATTTCTAAGGTCCTTTGACATGCGCAGTTACATTATTGATACGCCGAACTCCATGCGGTTTGTGTTCCACCTCCACCCAAGGACCTTCTTGGATTGTGAATGTTTTTAACTGGTACACCTGCACAATTGACTATTGCTAATCATGAGCAGATGGATATAATCATGAATTATGTCGATTTGTATTTGTATGTTATTATAATATGTTATTCTTGATATTAATTGTATATCTCATATATATGGGACACATGATTGACACAATTTATTGGATCACTTGTTTGTATTATGCTTTTTCATTATTTTCACGGATATATATCAATTGAGAAATGTTTATTGATTAATGACACTAAGCTGTATAAAATAGCATGCTATGCTAGTATATGTTCACTGCTTGAGAAAGATCCCAGAGAGAAGGATCGAAACGTTGCTGTCTGGTAAATAAAAACTTTTTTTCATTTTACACCTTGGAAGTTGCCGCGGAATTTCTTTTTATTATATGCTTTGGAGGGGGACCGCCTTCACAGCCGCTGGCACTCCGCTTACATCTGCTTTCGCAGTGCGGCTCCTGTTGCCCTTTTTTCACTTGGAATGTAGGCATATGCTTTACAGCCAAACACTCTGATGTGCCCTATGTTAGGTTTTGATCCATTCCACATTTCATATGGTGTACTTTCAATAGCTTTTGATGGGAGCCTGTTTTGTAGGTATGTTGCAGTCATTATCGCTTCTCCCCAGTATTTGTTAGGTAATGCAACGTCTGAAATCATACATCTGGTCATTTCTATAAGAGTGCGATTCTTTTTTTCTGCTACACCATTTTGCTCAGGAGTGTATGGTACAGTTGTTTGGTGTATAATACCTTGTTTCTTTAGGTATGATTCCATCTCTGTACTCATATATTCCCCTCCATTGTCAGTGCATATTACTCCAGGTTTCCTTTGAAACTTGTTGCTTGTTATAGCTACAATCTCTTGAAGTTTTTCTAATGTCTCACTTTTGTGCTTCATTAGATACGTTATTGTGTAACTAGAATAATCGTCGATGAAAGTCAGTAAATATCTATTCCCGCCGGGTGTGGTGGTTTTCATTGGTCCGCACACATCACTGTGTATCAGTTCCATGGGTTTAGTGTTTTTTCTCTGACTGGTCTGTGGAAGAGAGGTTTGTGGCCTTTGCTTTGATGCAACACGTGCACTTGCTGAGTTAGTGGCGAGGCAATATCTTCTGATAGACCTCTCTTTGCAAAGTCCTTTATAGCTTCTGGGTTTCGATGCCCCAATCTTCTATGCCAAAGGTGGATGCACTTGTCATGTGGGTTATGGAGTTGACGTTTTAGCCTTCTCACTTATAGTGACGAGTTTGTATAGATGTTCATTTAACCTTCCTCTTGCTAGAATTTGCTTCATTACCTCTGAACTGGAGTGAGTCCATTGCTTGCAAGGGTTTTAACTGATAGGAGGCTTCCTTCTAGACTTGGAACATACAGAACATTCTTTACAAGGATGCTCTGCTTGCCCCCTGATGGCGTTTTGCAGTTCAGAAACCCATGACCATTACCTTCTGCTGTAATACTTTTCCCATAATCAATTTCTGTGAAGAATGTCTCGTCGCTTGTCATGTGACTTGTTGCCCCTGAATCAATGTACCATCCGTGTGAGGTACTATTCTGAGTCACTTTAAAAGTACCACTCCATGACGCACTTTCATTTTCTCTCATGACCGCCTTAGCTCTTTCTCGTGTGGGTAGCTCCCGATTTCGCTGCTCAGCTTTCCAGATTGAACAGTTCTTTTTCAGATGATCGGCCTTTTGGCAGCGAAAACATACCCTGGTTTCTTTGCTTTGTCTTATGCCTTCATGCACCTTCAGAGTTGCCTGTGGTCTCTCATTCTCTTCACTGTGCATATTTTCCTTTCTTCTGTTGTATTCATCAGTTCATTTTAACATATTCTAGCATCAGTTCACTTTCCGGTCTAGTTTATAGAGCATTTATGAGGGCACTGTATTATTCTGGAAGGCTTCATAGCAGTAATGCTACTACGTGATTGTCTTTCATTTCTTCACCTATTGCACCCAGCTGGTCCACAATCTCTAGCATAGCCTTTACATGTTCTCCCATTTCCTGCCCTTTTGTCCAGCCTCATCTTATACAGTTTGCGCTGTAGATATAGTTAATGTTTAGGCTTGCACGTTCATGCAGTTTTTGTAATGCAGTCCACATACCTTTAGCTGTGTTTTCTTTCCTTATTCCATATGAATGAGTTGATCATCCTCCGCTTTTGACTACTTTTGCTTGCCTGTTTTTTCTTTCCCATTCTTCCGGGTTGTCATTGGGTCTGTGTGTATCTAGTACCTGCCACAAGTCATCTTTGGATAACAACATTTCAAGCTTAAACTTCCAAAGCTGGTAGTTGGTATTGTTGAGCTTTGCTATTGTAAACTTCATATCTGAAGCACTTCCCATCTTTCAGTGAATTGGATGCAGCTCTTGTTTCCTCACACAGGATTTGGTAGGATCGTAGATGCAGAACTTACTTGCTTGTAGTTTTCCTTTTTCTAGTGTCTAGAGCTGGGCCCATAACCTGTGGGTTATGGGTTAGAGAAGACACTAGTACAGTAGCTTGTAATGAGGCAGAACTTGGTTTACTTGTGTGGATTAAGTTCCAAACATACAAGACATTTCAGCAAACTGTAACAGCAGTCATCTTGGTATAAAGAGCGAGAGAGAGAGAGAGAGAGACAACAAGTTTTTACAGATATACACAACTGGTAACCTTAACATACAGTGCCATCTATTGGTCAAGTGATTTTAATACACAGTACTGTATATGGTACATGCTGTTGCATCCCCAACACATAGCTCAGCCCTCCTTGATGCAGCGCAACACCATGTTCTTCCCGTTGTCGGTCACCATGGTTCCGATTTTGAGTTGTTGCCGAGGAAGCCAGGGTTCGATTTCTTGATGAAGGACACGGAGCAGTTCCTCCCTTGTGTGACTCTTTTTGCCCAGGCAAACGAGGTGCAGAACAGCATGACACCGCTGTGTCCTGCACATATGGTATGCTGGAGGGGCACCTATGAATTTTCCCTGCAGTGGAGGCTGAGGACAAGGTGGAGGATGAGGAGCCAGAGGCGGACATATTCGCAGGACCAACGGCCTAAGAACTAAAAATATGAAATTGGATTAAAAACATGGCTAACGGAATTCCCCCTCTTGAATAAACCCCAAATGATAATAGGTGAAATTCGATACCATGTGGTCATCACAGGTGTTGAATTCCTCCAAGGTCCCAACAATTAGGCATTCACCATACAGAAAAGATCAAGTGATTATGTGGCTGGAGGTATATTAGATGGTCAATGGATATCAATTTTACTGCAGGCCAGTGGACTACAGGCCCCAAAAATTATTTATTCAGCGGACAGAAAAGAACAATTTATAATGTGGCTGAAGGTACATTAGGCGGTCACCGTATAACAATTTTACTGTTGGCCAGTTACATTACATGCCCCCAAAAATATGCATTCACTGTACAGAAAAGATCAAGTCATTATGTGGCTGTAGGTATATTAGACGGTCATTGGATATCAATTTTACTGCAGGCCAGTGGAGTACAGGCCTCAAACATTAGGTATTTACCAGACAGAAAACATCAAGTGATTATGGGCTGGAGGTATATTAGACGGTCATTGGCCAGTACAAATATATGTCAAATACATAGGTTTAAAAGAACTAAAAATATAAAATTGGATTAAAAAGATCCCTCCTCTTGAAAAAAAACGATGCTAGTAGGTGACATTCAATTAAATGTGGTCGTCACAGGTGTTGAATTCCTCCGAGATCCATGCCTCATTCATTTTTAGAAATGTGAGGTAGTCCACACTGTCGTGAGCTAGGCGAGTGCTCTTATCAGTCACAATACCCCCTGCTGTGCTCAAAGTCCTTTCAGACAGGACACTCGACGGGGGCAAGCTAAGAGTTCCATGGCAAATTGTGCCCGCTCTGGTTAAGCCTGCACACCCAGAAGTCAAGGGGTTCCTCGCTTCTCAGAGCATCCACATTGGCCGTTAACCCGATGTAGTCAGACACCTGTCGGTCTAGGCGTTCCCCGAGGCTGGATCCGGAGGGCGGCTGTCGATAGGTTGGCTGCAAGAATGATCTCATATCCAAAGTGACCAACACATCTTCAAACTGCCCTCTTTCTCTGATGGTGGAAATTCCTCTGCCAGCGCCTGCAACAGCAGAATGCAGCATCTCTCGAAGCAAGGCCTGGAAATGCGGCATTCTGACAGCCCTCTGTGATGCTGGTAACATGTTTGCCATTTTTTGCTTGTACCCGGGGTCTAAGTATGTTGCCACCCAGTACTGGTCCTTGCCCTTTATGATTTTTATATGGGGGTCCCTCTTCAAACACTGGAGCATGAAGGCTCCCATTTGCACTAAATTGGAAGCGGTGGAGTGCCCTGGCGCCTGCTCATTGCCCAGGAGAATTTCATCCTCGGTCTCCTCCCCGCATCCACGGACAACACCAGGGATCCCAGAAAAGTTTAAAGCCTGCTCTTCATGCTCCTCCTCCTCCCCCAGGCAACATCCTCCTCTGACTTGTCTTCAGACTCCTGATGACTTGTCTCAGATGGAGTAGCCCTCCTGGGAATTCATTGAGCATTGCGACTTCCTCATCTTCCTGCTCCTCGACGGCTTGATCAATGACACATCGCAATGCACGCTCCAGAAAGAAGGCGTAAGGTACGATGTCGCTGATGGCGCCCCGGCTGTGACTGACCAGTTTGGTGATCTCATCAAATGGCCACAGAAGTCTGCATGCATTGAGCATGAGCAGCCACTGGCGTGGTGAAAAAAACCAAGCTCCCCAGAACCTGTCCTGCTGCAGAGTTCGTACAGGTAGTCTTTAATGTAACGGCACGTTTCTGCTGGAGCAGCCTATCAAGCATATACAAGGTGGAGTTCCAGCGCGTCGGGCAGTCACAAATCAGTCATCTGACGTGGAGGTGGTGTCGCCGCTGAACGTCAGCAAGACGAGCCATGGCCGTCCTTGTAAGATCTTCTAAAATGGCCAGATATTTTCCTGGCCTGTGGCAAGATGTCCTAGACCCCGGGTATTTGGCAACCAATCGCTGCACGACTAAGCTCAGGACGTGTGCCATGGACTGCACATGTGTCATTTTGCCCTGTTTCAGCGCGCTCAGCAGATTGGCATCATTGTCACACACCACTTTGCCAACTGTCAAATTGAGCGGGGTTAGCCACTGATCGGCCTGTGACTGCATTGCTGAAAGCAGTGCAGGACTGGTGTGGCTCTTGGCTTCCAGACACAACAGTCGCAGCACAGCATGCAATGTCTCACAGATTTTTTTGCTGGAAGCAGGCATATCAAACCCCTTAATCAGTTTTTTGGGGGCAACTGGTATATCACACCAGTTGCAACTAGTTGTTCCAATAGTGTTTGTCCCTCTGTATAGCTACGGTATCGCTGCAGATCCGCACACAACTGCTGCACAATACAAATGCACTATATAGAAAGTATATTATAGGTATATCACACACCTGCCTTAATCAGTTTTTTTGAAGGGCAACTGGTATATCACATCAGTTGCAATTAGTTGTTCCAATAGCGTTTGTCCCTCTGTATAGCTGCGGCATATCAGCAGAACCGCACACAACTGCTGCACAATACAAATGCACTATATAGAAAATATATTATAGGTATATCACACCCCTGCCTCAATCTGTTTTTTTGGGGAGCAACTGGTATATCACACCAGTTGCAATTAGTTGTTCCAATAGCGTTTGTCACTCTGCATAGCTGCGGCATATCAGCAGAACCACTCACAACTGCAGCACAATAGAAATGCACTATATGGAAAGTATATTATACCGTAGGTATAGCACACCCCTGCCTCAATCAGTTTTTTTTGGGGGGGGCAAGTGGTATATAATGCCAGTTGCAATTAGTTATTCCAATAGAGTTTGCCCCTCTGTATAGCTGCAGTATCGCAGCAGAACCACACACAACTGCTGCACAATACAAATGCACCATATAGAAAGTATATTATAGGTATATCACACCCCTGCCTCAATCAGTTTTTTGGTGGGCAACTGGTATATCACACCAGTTGCAATTAGTTATTCCAATAGCGTTTGTCCCTCTGTATAGCTGCAGTATCGCAGCAGAACCGCACACAACTGCTGCACAATACAAATGCACTATACTATACTTTCTATGTTGGAAAGTATAAGTATATCACACCCCTCTGTATGTCACACCTATCAATAGCACACCTATACCAGTCCTTAAAAGGACTTTTGTGGCCCTATTAGCTAGCATTTGGTGTCCCTAACAGTCTGTCCCTGCTCCACACAGCAACCTCTTCCTACTCTGGTAAAAGACTGAATGTAAAATTGCGGCCAGATCGGGTTTATTTATAGGGTAGGGGATGTGTCCATGTACTGACATGTCTCAATTGGCTGTATTGTCCCACCTGATGGATGTGTCATGGGTCAAAGTTCTGCACAATGCAAAAGAATATGGCGCCGGCGGATATCGCCATATGTTTGCCTGTTTGGCGAATTGCGAATGAGCAAAGTTCGCTGACCGCCAGACAAAACGCAAGGCCATCTCTATAGAATATGCCGCTGAACGGCAAATATATTTTTCTTTTGTCACTATTACATGACAAAAAGGGCTTCATAACATATGACTGCACCGCTGAACGGCAAATATATTTTTATTTTGCCACTAAAACATAACAAAAAGGGTTTCATAACATATAACTGCACCGCTGAACGACAAATCAATTTTTATTTTGCCACTATTCCACGACAAATAGGGCTTTATAACATATAACTTCACCGCTGATATGCGCATATATTTTTTTCTTTTTCCTCTAATACATGCCACAAAAGGCTTTAGAACATGTAACTGCACCGCTGAACGGCAAATATATTTTTCTTTTTCCACTAATACACAACAAAAAGGGCATTAGAACATATAACTGCACCGCTGTACGGCAAATATATTTTTATTTTGTCACTATTACACGACAAAAAGGGTTTCATAACATGTAACTGCACCGCTGAACAGCAAATATATTTTTCTTTTGCCACTAATACACGCCACAAAAAGCTTTAGAACATATGACTGCACCGCTGAACGGCAAATATATTTTTATTTTGCCACTATAACATGACAAAAAGGGTTTCATAACATATAACTGCACCGCTGAACGGCAAATCAATTTTAATTTTGCCACTATTACACGACAAAAAGGGCTTCATAACAGATAACTGCACCGCTGAACGACAAATCAATTTTTATTTTGCCACTATTCCACGACAAATAGGGCTTTATAACATATAACTTCACCGCTGATATGCGCATATATTTTTTTCTTTTTCCTCTAATACATGCCACAAAAGGCTTTAGAACATGTAACTGCACCGCTGAACGGCAATATATATTTTTCTTTTTCCACTAATACACAACAAAAAGGGCATTAGAACATATAACTGCACCGCTGTACGGCAAATATATTTTTATTTTGTCACTATTACACGACAAAAAGGGTTTTATAACATGTAACTGCACCGCTGAACAGCAAATATATTTTTCTTTTGCCACTAATACACGCCACAAAAAGCTTTAGAACATATAACTGCACCGCTGAACGGTAAATATATTTTTATTTTGCCACTATTAAACAACAAAAAGGACTTTAGAACATATGACTGCACCGCTGAACGGCAAATATATTTTTATTTTGCCACTATAACATGACAAAAAGGGTTTCATAACATATAACTGCACCGCTGAACGGCAAATCAATTTTAATTTTGCCACTATTACACGACAAAAAGGGCTTCATAACAGATAACTGCACTGCTGAATGGCAAATATATTTTTATTTTGCCACTATTCCACCACAAATAGGGCTTTATAACATATAACTGCACCGCTGATACGTGCATATATTTTTTTCTTTTTCCTCTAATACAAGCCACAAAAGGCTTTAGAACATGTAACTGCACCGCTGAACGGCAAATATATTTTTCTTTTTCCACTAATACACAACAAAAAGGGCTTTAGAACATATAACTGCACCGCTGTACGGCAAATATATTTTTATTTTGTCACTATTACACAACATAACAGACTTTAGAACATATAACTGCACCTCTGAACGGCAAATATATTTTTCTTTTGCCACTAATACACGCCACAAAAGGCTTTAGAACATATAACTGCACCGCTGAACGGCAAATATATTTATATTTTTCCAATAATACACGACAAAAAGAGCTTTAGAACATATATCTGCACCGCTAAAAGGCAAATATATTTTTATTTTGTCACTATTACACGACAAAAAGGGCTTTATAACATGTAACTGCACCGCTGAACAGCAAATATATTTTTCTTTTGCCACTAATACACGCCACAAAAAGCTTTAGAACATATAACTGCACCGCTGAACGGCAAATATATTTTTATTTTGCCACTATTAAACAACAAAAAGGGCTTTAGAACTTATAACTAAACCGCTGTACGGAAAATATTTTTTATATTGTCACTATTACACGACAAAAAGGGCTTTATAACATATATGTAACGGGGTGCTGAAGGCGCACTCGGTCTCCCATCAGCCGCAGACCTGCTGCTTAGCTTCGGGAGCGAGGATCTGTGTTTGACCTTGTTCCCAGGGCAGCTTTGCTAGCTGGGAGGCTCCCTGCTCCTAGGTCTGCCTTGAGCGCCGAGCTGATCACTCGGTGCTCGACTGGTCGGTCTGTCGGTCATGTGACGCTGGCCACGTCATATGACCCTCACTCCCGACTATAATCACAGGCAGCCTGCTGTCCACAGGTTGCCTGTTAATTTAGGTTCCTGGTGTTTGTTTGATACCTGTATACTTACTTGATCCTGTTCCCTGATGATCCTTTGCCTGCTCCTCCTGTACTGCGCATCTCTCCTGGTATCCTGACCCCAGCTTCCACCTGACGATTCTTTGCGGACTCCTGTTGTACTTCGTTTCTCTCCTGGTATTTGACCTCGGCTTTTCCTTACTATTCTCTGCTCATTCCTTAGTACTGCGTAGCTCTCTAGGTATTGACCCGGTCCTTTCACTATCTGTTATTTGTCTTGTCTGTCCTTCCAGCATGTAGGCTAAGTTAGGGACTGCCGTCTAGTTGTACCCTGTCATCAGGACTCATGAGGCAAGTAGGCAGGGCTAGAGATGAGGGTGGTGCGCAGTGGTCACTATCCTCCCCCCTGTGTGTGTGTGTACGTGACCGTTACAGATTAACAGGCCCAATAGCCACTGTATAATGAATCCTCTGGTGACCCTTACTAACCATGTCTCTGATCTGATGCAGATGGTGCAGGAGCTAGGGGAAAAACTCTGTTCTTTTGAGTTAGGGCAAGGTTCTTCCACTCCTCAGGCCTCCAGTCCGCATTTTGAGCCCCAGAGATTAAGCTCCCAGAACCCTTTTCTGGAGACCGGAAGAGGTTTCTCTCTTTTAAGGAGAGTTGCAGACTTTAATTCCATTTGCGCCCCGTGTCCTCTGGCCCAGAGAATAAACGCGTGGGAATTATCATTTCCCGACTACAGGGTGATCCCCAGGACTGGGTGTTCTCTTTACCTGCTGGCGCCAATTGTTTAACTTCTGTGGAGGGGTTCTTTCAGGCCCTGGGTACCCTCTTTTATTAACCAGACAGGGCTCTGGTAGCTGAGACGGCTCTAAAGGCACTGGTTCAGGGCAATCTACCTGAGGAGGATTATTGCACCTAATTCAGAAGGTGGTGTGTCCCCTCAGGATGGAACGAACCAGCCCTGTAGAGTCAGTTCAGGTCAGGTCTGTCTCATAATTTAAAGGATCTTCTGGTCAGTTATCAACTCCCAGAGACCTTAGAGGAGATGATGACTCTTGTTGTCCGACTTGACCGACGGGTTAGAGAGAGACGACAGGAATGACAGTTCTCTTCCCAGATGGTGGTCCAGGCAGAGGCCTATCCCAGAGACAACACTGAGGTCACCGAGGAACCCATGCAGTTTAGCATGACCCGAGGGAATCTTCGCCGCAGACGAGGAGAATGCTTTTACTGTGGAGATCCTGACCATTGGATCAACCAGTGTCCTAAGAAGGTCCTCTCTGTCAAATCTCCTAAGGCAAGGCAACCTAAAGACCAAGTACACCCTGATTTTTCTAAATGTAAGCTTTTGGTACCCATTACGATTTCTCTGGGGGTAGATAAATGGCCGGGTAAGGCCTTTATTGATTCTGGCTCAGCGGCCAGCTTTATTGACTCTAAGTATGCTGTAAGATTGGGTATTCCAATGTTTGCTTTACCAACTCCTATCCATGTCATGGCCATTGATGCTACTCCTCTTATTGGTGGTACGGTGAGCTCATGTACCTCAGAGATTTCTCTAACCGTGGGTGTGTGCCACTCAGAGAGATGTTCCCTTTTAGTCCTGGAGAACCTACTGGTTGAGGTGGTACTAGGGTTGCCTTGGCTCCGACTACATAACCCCACTATAGATTGGTCCAAGGAGGAGTTAGTGAGATGGGGGCCTAAGTGTGACTCGTGCTTGTCCGTGGTACAGGCTGGCGTCTTAGTAAAGTCTGATACTTTACCCACTGTTGTTAGGGAATATTCTGATGTATTCTCATCACCAACCCCGGAGGTTCTATCCCCCCATAGACCTTATGATTGTACTATAGAGCTAGTAGAGGAGGCCAAGTTTCCTAAAGAGCGAATTTATAATCTTTCTAAGCCCGAACGCAAGGCCATGGAAGATTATATAAAGGAGAGCCTTGGTAAAGGGCATATTAGACCTTCTGTCTCTCCTATGGGAGCGGGGTTTTTCTTCGTTAAGAAAAAAGATGGTGGTCTTAGGCCATGTATCGATTAGTGGAGATTAAATAAAATCACTGTCCAGAATAGATACTCCCTCCCATTGATTCCGGATTTATTTAACCAGGTTCTGGGGGCAACCTGGTTTTCCAAGATTGACCTGAAAGGGGCATACAATCTAATCCAAATCAAGGAGGGAGACGAATGGAAGACAGCGTTCAATACTCCGGCAGGACACTTTGAATATCAGGTGATGCCTTTTGGACTCAGCATTGTCCCAGCTGTTTTCCAAAACTTAATGAACAATATTCTTAGGGAGGTCCTAGGTAAATTTGTTATTGTCTATCTTGACGACATTTTGATATTCTCTCCTGACTTCGAATCCCATGTGTCTCATGTTAAACAAGTATTAGAGGTGTTGAGGGAGGCTCCCTGCTCCTAGGTCTGCCTTGAGCGCCGAGCTGATCACTCGGTGCTCGACTGGTCGGTCTGTCGGTCATGTGATGCTGGCCACGTCACATGACCCTCACTCCCCACTATAAATACATGCAGCCTGCTGGCCACAGGTTGCCTGTTAATGTAGGTTCCTGGCGTTTGTTGGATACCTGTATACTTACCTGATCCTGTTCCCTGACGATCCTTTGCCTGCTCCTCCTGTACTGCGCATCTCTCCTGGTATCCTGACCCCGGCTTCCACCTGACAATTCTTTGCGGACTCCTGTTGTACTTCGTTTCTCTCCTGGTATTTGACCTTGGCTTTTCCTGACTATTCTCTGCTCATTCCTTAGTACTGCGTAGCTCTCTAGGTATTGACCCGGTCCATTCACTATCCATTATTTGTCTTGTCTGTCCTTCCAGCGCGTATCCTAAGTTATGGACTGCCGTCCAGTTGTCCCCTGTAATCAGGACTCGTGAGGCAAGTGGGCAGGGCCAGGGGTGAGGGTGGAGCGCAGTGGTCACTATCCTCCCCCTGTGTGTGTGTGTACGTGACCGTTACAATATAACTGCACAGCTGAACGGCAAATATATTTTTATTTTTCCACTATTATACGACAAAAAGGGCTTTAAAACATATAACTGCACCGCTGTACGGCAAATATATTTTTATTCTGTCACTATTACACGACAAAAAGGGCTATAGAACATATACCGCATTTTTCATTTTATAATACACACATTTTTTCCCTCCAAAGTGGGGGGGAAAAAGTCACTGCGTCTTATAAAACGAACGTGACGCAAATTAGATGACTCGGGAGCTCTCATTAACAGCTCCTGAGCCTGCCATTAAACTGTTGGGCGGGCTGGTGGCTTTACTGAAGGCTTCTGCTGCCAGCCCACGCTTCCTTAATAAGACTGCACCACTGGCGGGCTGGCGACTTCACTTAATGTGCTCTGCATGCCTCCAGCCCGCACATCCTTTAAGCTCTCCTAACGTTGTAAAGCGTTGGGCGGGCTGGCGGCTTCACTTACTGTGCTCCGCTGCCGCAACCCCGCGCACCCATCTTACCAAGGAGCTTCTGAGGCCACCGTTGGGCGGGCTGGCGGCTTCACTTACTGCACTCAAGGGGGTTATAGTCATATTTTATATAAACACATGCCAATTACAGAACAGTCCCTGGACAGTGATTATATTAAATATGACTAACTCCCCTCATCCTTGAGAATACACCAATGTACAGTACCTATAGCACATCAGTGTATTCTTTAGGATGATGGAGGTTATAATCACATAAGAGTGTCATTTGAGATCACCCATAACAGTGTCATCCACAGATCCCCCATAACAGCTTCATCCACAGATCCCCCATAACAGCTTCATCCACAGATCCCCATAACAGTGTCATCCACAGATCCCCCATAACAGTGTCATCCACAGATCCCCCATAACAGTGTCATCCACAGATCCCCCATAACAGCGTTATCCACAGATCCCCATAACAGTGTGTCATTCATAGTTCCCTCATAACAGTGCATTATACACAGATCCTCTATAATAGTGTTATCCACAGATTCCCCATAACAGTGTGTCCTCCACAGATCCCCCATAACAGTGTCATCCACAGATCCTCCATAACAATGCACCATCCACAGATCCCCCATAACAGTGTGTCATCCATAGATCCCCATAACAGTGTGTCATCCACAGATCCCCCATAATAGCGTCCCCCATAATAGCGTCATTCATAGTTCCCTCATAACAGTACATCATCCACAGATCCTCTATAACAGTGTCATCCACAGATCCCCCATAACAGTGTGTCCTCCACAGATCACCCATAACAGTGTCATCCACAGATCCTCCATAATAATGCATCATCCACAGATGCCCCATAACAGTGTGTCATCCAAAGATCTCTCCATACCTGTGTCATCCACAAATCCCCCATAAATAGTGTCATCCACAGACCACCATTAGTTCAAAACCCACCAAAAGCACACTTTTCAGTTCAAGATTTTTTTTTTCTTATTTTCCTCCTCAAATACTTAGGTGCGTCTTATCATCAGGTGCATCTTATAAAGCGAAAAATACGGTAACTGCACCGCTGTACGTCAAATATATTTTTCTTTTGCCACTAATACATGACAAAAAGGGCTGTGATTTTAGCACTTCACCACACAACGGCTAATAAGCCCTTTTTTCCCACTAATACAAGCCAAAAAATGCTTTAGAACATATAACTGCACCACACAAGGGAAAATAAGGTACACAAGGTACTTTCACACTAGCGTTAGAAGAACCCAGCATTGCTGGAACTGCCTGCCGGATCTGGAAATCCGTATGCAAACGGATATATTTTCTTTCCGGATCTGGATCCGTTAGACTTATCCGTTAGACTTATTCATTGAAATACCGCATCCATCTTTCCGGTATCATCCGGAAAAACGGATCCAGTATTGAATTTTTTCAAAGCTAGAGAGAACTACGCATGCGCACACCGGAAAACCGCAATTTAGCGATTATTGCAATTTCGAGAACACTTGGTACCAGATCTGGCATTAATACATTTCAATGGAAATTAATTCTGGATCTGGCAAGTGCGGTAGTGTTCCGGAATTGTGGCAGGAAAAAATACCACAGCAAGCTACAGTATTTTGTCCGGTCAAATACCGTACAAAGGACAGAACGGAAGACATCCTGATGCATACAAACAGATTGATTTCCATTAAGATTGAGTTGGGACAAAACTGAAGCTTTCAATATCGGGAAAAGAATAACGCTAGTGTGAAAGTACCCTAAGACGTAGAAATATTTTCTTGTAATAAACCCTGTTAATGCCTGTATCACACAGCACTTGCACCCCAATAACAAGAACGGTTTGCTGGAATTACAGAGCTGTATAAAGGCAATTTGTATCCCCAGTCAGTGCAGCAAGGATTGTTCCTATTACCCAGGCTGTAACCTCCCCTACTGAACCCTGTTCTGTGGAATGATTCCTCCCTATCCTTTCCCTACACCTTGAATAATCTTTCCCTGCACTTGTAATTCGTTTTTTTAGCACAATGAAGTATTTTCTCTGTCCCTAGCGCCTGCTGACGTCTCTCCCTGCACTAAGTACACTGGTAAATGGCAGAATCTAAGATGGCTGAGGCTATTTATAGGGCTGTGACATCACAGGACTGGCTGCTGACATGGCATTATGGGTGATCCCGCCTTCCCAGTGTTCCTTGCTCCATGTCCTCACATGTGCAGCAGCCATTTTAGGAAAAAATGCAATTCTTTAACACGAAGCGCGAAGAATTTCGGCTTTGGTGCAAATCAAATTTTTCCTGAAATTCTGATCGATTTCCACTTTGTCAGCTTCAATTCGCTCATCTCTAGTGATATCTTTAAAACGCTTTTACTTATCCAAGCCATTCTGAACTTGTTTTCTTGTCACATATTACACTTCATGACAGTGGTAAATTTGAGTCAAAATATTAAATTTTTATGTATAAAAAAATACCAAATTTATAAAAAAAAATGTGAAAAATTAGCAATTTTCTAAATTTCAATGTCTCTGCTTTTAAAACAGATAGTGATACCTCAGAAAATAGTTATTACTTTACATTTCCCATATGTCTACTTCATGTTTGGATAATTTTGTAAATAACATTTTCTTTTTTTGGGGATGTTAGAAAATGTTAGAAAATTTCCAAAACCCAATTTTTAAGGACCAGTTCAGGTCTGGAGTCACTTTGTGGGGCTTACATAATATAAACCACCCATAAAGTGCAGATTTCACTGGGATAATTTTTAGTTGCCATGTCACATTTGAAGACCCCTGATGCACTCCTAGAGGAGAAACTCCAATAAATGACCCCATTTTGGAAACTACAGGATAATGTGGCAGTTTTGTTGGTACTATTTTAGGGCACATATGATTTTTGGTTGCTCTATATTACACTTCTTGTGAGGTAAGGTAAAAAAAAAATAGCTGTTTTGGCACCGTTTTTATTTTTGTTTTTTTACAATGTTCATCTGTCAGGTTAGATCATGTGATATTTTAGAGCAGGTTGTTACGGACGCGACAATACCAAATATAAAGTTTTACATAATAAAGCATTTTTGAAAAAATATTTTTTAGTGTCTCCATATTCTGTAAGCCATAGTTTATTTATTTTTATTTTTGGGGCGACTGTCTTATGTAGGGGCTTATGTTTGATTGATACTATTTTAGGATGCATATGACTTTTTGATTGCTTGGTATTACACTTTTTGTGATGTAAGTGACAAAAAAGGGCTTTTTTGACACTTTTTTTACGGTGTTCAGGTCATGTGATATTTTTATACAGCAGGTTGTTACGGATGCGTCAATACTTAATATGTCAAATTTAAATATTTATTTAAGTTTTACACAATAAATGCATTTTTGAAACAAAATAAATCATGTTTTAGCGTCTCCATATTCTGAGTGCCATAGCTTTTTTTTATTTTTTGGGCGATTGTGTTGGATAGGGTCTCATTTTTTTAGGGATGAGATGACAGTTTGATTGGTACTATTATGGGGTGCATATGACTTTTTGATCGCTTGGTATTACACTTTTTGTGATGTAAGGTGACCAAAAATTTCTTTTTTGACAGTTTTATTTTCTATTTTTACAGTGTTCAACTGAGGGTTAGGTCATGTGATATTTTAATAGACCTGGTTGTTGCAGACACGAATATACCTAATACTGTATGTTTACTTTAAATTTTTTCACTTTTAATAAAATAAAATCATTTTTGAAACAAAAAAATCATGTTTTAGTGTCTCTGTATTCTGAGAGCCATAGTTTTTTTTTTTTACTTTTTCCTGATTGTTTTATGTAGGGGCTCATTTTTTGCGGGATGAGGTTATAGTTTGATTGGCCTATTTTAGTGGCCATATGCCTTTTTGATCACTTGGAGTTGCACTTTTTGTGATTAAACCAAACAGACATTGGACACCTCCACACATAGATATTTAACAAAATTAGTAATTTATTAAAGATATCATAAAAAAAATCTGCAACAGCAGACTGTGGTACACAGGGCAAATATCTAAGCAATTTTTTTTATTAAAGAATGATATTATACATATAGAGCAGCATAAACAAATACTAGAGTAAGCAGCAGATAAGAACAGGCAGTAAAGGACTGATGGACCCAGTGGAGGGCCGAGGGGTTGGAAACAGCGAAGATTCTGTCTGAAAATAGAGTGAAAATAATAATAGTAATATTAGTAATAAACAAGACTGCCAGCAAGAGGCAAGAAAACCGAGTTTAAGTAAACCTGTTTCAAAGAAACTAGGTACAAAGATCCACAAGCTGGCAGTCAAAAGAAAACTGACAAAAGAGAATAAAAGTGTATTACCAGATGCTGCACGTCGGCCCCTCGGTCAAACCCTAAGGGCTGGATCTCACAGGTTTCCGTAGGAGGCAAGAGCCGATGCCTATGGAAGGCATCGGGCTTGCCTTCTCTGCCATCAGGTCCCCGCGCCCTCCGCAAACTCTCTGCATTAGTATACAAGGGGTTAATACGCCGGCATCAGTGTCTTCACCGATGTCAACGTATGCAGCAGGGACCCGGCTGTCAGTGATTGCCGGGTCTGTGCCGCTGATCCAGCGGGCGCAGCTCCTGCACCCGCCCGATTATCCAGCCGTACATGTAAGTTCCTGGTCCTTAAGTCACTTCCAGCTGTGACGTACATGTACAGCAAGGGTCAGGTGAGGGGGTGGATTATGCAATATTTTTATAGAGCCAGTCGTTACGGACGCGGCAATACCCAATATGTCTGTTTTTCTTTTTTTTTTCACCATTTTATGTGCTTTATTTTGGGAAATTTTATTTATTTTTTTACTTGAAACTTTATTTTTTTATTATGAGAAAAACACTTTTTTAACTTTTTTTTAACTTTTTATTTTTGTCCCACTATGGGACTTCAACTTCTGTGGTCTGATCCCCTCTGCAATGCATTACAATACAATCTGTATTGTAATGCATTGGCTGTCAGCTTTTATGCTGACAGCCTGCATGTGAGTCTCAGGCTAAGGGCTGGATCTCACAGGCTTCTGTAGGAGGCAAGCCCCGATGCCTATGGAAGGCATCGGGCTTGCCTTCTCTGCCATCAGGTCCCTGCCACTGCAGTGCAGGGACCCGATGGAGATGCGGAGGGCACCCGTACCCTCCGCAAACTTTCTGCATGCTGTGGTCAGCTTTGACTGTGGCATACAAGGGGTTAATACGCCGGCATCAGTGTCTTCACCGATGGCGGCGTATGCAGCAGGGACCCGGCTGTCAGTGACTGCCGGGTGTTCCGCTGATCAGGCGGGCGCAGCTTCTGCACCCGCCCGCTCAGCCCACCGTACATGTACGTCCCTGGTCCTTAAGTCACGTCCAGCTGTGACGTACATGTACGGCAAGGGTCCTTAAGGGTTTAAAAATCAAAAAATGGGCTCACACCCAGGCAAAGTTGTCCTCTGCCAAGGTGTGAGTGAATGATTTGAGAGATTTGTAAGGATTTTCACACACCTCCAGCTGAGGCGGATGAATAGATCTGTCTGTAATGGACAGTGGGTGTGGACACATGGCGCCAACTAACCAGTTTGACTTTGGGCTAAACCTAAGGGCGTTGTCCTGGCAGTTCTTTAGAAATCATCCTTTAACCTCTCTACAGGGATCTGGACTTTACAGCAGGGAACCAACCAGGTTGCTAGCTTCTGAAGTAGTCCTGGTGTAGTTGGCTGCTGACCCACGGGGGACGGATGCACCGGTGCAAAGAAGCAAGGACACAGTATAAAGTAAGGGCAGGCTGGGTACTTTCCTGAACGTTCCCCCTGATTGCACCCGCTCCATGTAACAAATTGAATTTCTTGACAAAGTTCGACTAAATTGCTGAATCGAGTTTTTCAAAACTATGCTCATCACTACTTCAAAGTTTTATGGTATTTCACCCCCTTTCATTGCATGTCAGAATATGGTGATGCTCAGAATTCTTTCCAGAGTTTTTTAAGTATTTAAACATAAGAAAAACTCTCTTCGATAACTGTGTAATAAGGAATAAAGACAATGTGTCATTTTTACCGGCCAGTGAACCCTGTAAACACAAAACCACTAACAATGGCAGTTTTTTTTTCTATTTTTACCCTATTAATACATTTTTTTCTTCAGATTTTCAATACATTGTATGGGATATTAAATGGAGACCTATTAGAAAGTACAATGTGCACCCCCCCCAAAAAAAAAACAACAACAATGTGCCTACCCCCCAAAAAAGTCATCAAATGTCTGTGAATAGAAAAGTAAAAAAAAATATGGCTCTTGGAAAGTAGGGAGGAAAGAACTGAATACAAATAAAAAATTGCCTATCACACCCAGGTTTCACAGTCCAATACTCTGGATATTGTAAAAGTTTCTGCTCTATTTGGGGCCTGCACCTGTTTAAAGCAATGTGTGAATAAAGAAACCCCAAAGGTCACCAAGCTCATTATCGAGTGTGAAAGAGACATTCATTTGTAGCAAAGGAAGTTGATCATTATGAAGGAGTCAAAACGACTTACTAGATATTTGTACTGATCTAGAAGTAGTGATGGAATATCTCTCCAAGTTGCCGAAACATCGGAAGCATTGCTGGAGATCCGCCAAATTCATAGCAGATTTTCAGTAATTTACACAAGTCACTTCCCCAAATGTCTAATACAGGAAAGAGATCCGAGCCTCATTGTGCTGCCTGCTGAGATATCAAGATAAGAGAAATTTCATGTAAGTAACTAAGAAATGTGGTATTCTTTCTTACTATAAATATATTTTCAGCTGCATCCCCCTCCCCTTTCCCCACCTCTCCTCTCCTCTCCGTCTTCTTTTTAGTGTTTTTCTTAATTTGAGGTTTTCTGTAAACCAAGGCTGTGTCTGAACATTTACAATGAGAGTGCCAATAAAGGGAATGACAGGCAGCTAGAAGATGCATGGCAAACTGTAATTTCTGTTCATGTCCTACTTATTTATATGAAGCATAAACACACAGATACTGTAGGTACAATAGGTACGCTTCTGTGTCACAATAGCAGCAGTGTCTTACTAGTCACAAATATTACAGACCTTATGGTGTTCATCCTCCTCAGGAGTTACAACACTCACCATCAGTACATCTATTGCTGATACTTGCAGTGGTGCTAATTACTTAACTTCTATTAAAACTTTAATGTACAAATTAAAAACAAGAGGAATATTATTTTATTATGTATGGAGTTTAATGGAAATATCACTGCTTGCAGCCTATTCCTCTGCGATTTTGATACAAAAGGAGGCACCCATGAGGTAGAAAGCACGTTTTCTCAATTTTAGGGCAGTTGCAAGGGTTAAGGTGTTCTGATTAGCTGGACAGGAGATTATACTCCACCCCTATAAGTACTTAGAGTCGGGTGGTAACATTAAAGTTGGATATTCTAGCACTGAGACCAGAGAGAAAGTGCATGCACAAAACAGAACGAAAAGCGCAATGTAATGTAAAAGCCCCTTTGCTCTGTTAAACCCCTCAGGCTGAGTTTACATCAGCGTTCAGCCTTTCCGTTTTTTCTGCTCCATTATAGGAGCAGGAGAACGGAATGGACAGATTTGGCACATACAGTCCTGATCAAAAGTTTAATACTAGGGATGAGCGAACTCGAACTGTATAGTTCGGGTTCGTACCGAATTTTGGGGTGTCCGTGACACGGACCCGAACCCGGACATTTTCGTAAACGTCCGGGTTCGGGTTCGGTGTTCGTCGCTTTCTTGGCGCTTTTGTGATGCTTTCTTGGCGCTTTTTGAAAGGCTGCAAAGCAGCCAATCAACAAGCGTCATACTACTTGCCCCAAGAGGCCATCACAGCCATGCCTACTATTGGCATGGCTGTGATTGGCCAGAGCACCATGTGACCCAGCCTCTATTTAAGCTGGAGTCACATAGCGCCGCCCGTCACTCTGCTCTGATTAGCGTAGGGAGAGGTTGCGGCTGCGACAGTAGGGCGAGATTAGGCAGATTAACTCCTCCAAAGGACTTGATTAACTGATCGATCTGCAGCTGTGCATCATTGAGCTGCTGATCCTCAATTGCTCACTCACTGTTTTTAGGCTGCCCAGACTGTTTGTCAGTCACATTTTTCTGGGGTGATCGGCGGCCATTTTGTGTCTTGTGGTGCGCCAGCACAAGCTGCGACCAAGTGCATTTAACCCTCAATGGTGTGGTTGTTTTTTGGCTAAAGCCTACATCAGGGTGAAGCTGTCACACCAAGTGCATTTAACCAGCAATAGTCTGTTTATTTTTTGGCCATATACTACATCAGGGGCAAGCTGCGCCTGTCACCAAGTGCATTTAACCCTCAGTAGTGTGGTTGGTCAAGCTATCACACCAAGTGCATTTAACCAGCAATAGTCTGTTCATTTTTTGGCCATATACTAAATCAGGGGCAAGCTGCGCCCGTCACCAAGTGCATTTAACCAGCAATAGTGTGGTTATTTTTTGGCCATATCCCAGTCTAATTCTGTCACTAAATCCATACCGGTCACCCAGCGCCTAAATACTAGGCCTCAAATTTATATCCCGTTAAATCTCTCGTTACCGCTGTCCTGTTGTGGCTGGGAAAGTTATTTAGTGTCCGTCAAAGCACATTTTTTGTTCTGGGTTGAAATACAATTCCCAATTTAGCAATTTAAAAATTTAGTGGTTTCTGCTATATCAGAGCTATTTGAAATCTGTCCCTAAAAGGGTATATAATATTCAAGGTGCACATAGGGTCATTCAGAAAAACTTCACACACACCCGCTACTGTGCATTTCCAAGTCCAATTCTGTTAGTAAATCCATACCGGTCACCCAGCGCCTAAATACTAGGCCTCAAATTTATATCCCGCTGAATTTGAATACAATACATTGGGCCAAATAATATTTTTGTTGTTGTGGTGAACCATAACAATGAGGAAAACATCTAGTAAGGGACGCGGACGTGGACATGGTCGTGGTGATGTTAGTGGACCCTCTGGTGCTGGGAGAGGACGTGGCCGTTCTGCCACATCCACATGTCCTAGTGTACCAACTACCTCAGGTCCCAGTAGCCGCCAGAATTTACAGCGATATATGGTGGGGCCCAATGCCGTTCTAAGGATGGTAAGGCCTGAGCAGGTACAGGCATTAGTCAATTGGGTGGCCGACAGTGGATCCAGCACGTTCACATTATCTCCCACCCAGTCTTCTGCAGAAAGCGCACAGATGGCGCCTGAAAACCAACCCCATCAGTCTGTCACATCACCCCCATGCATACCAGGGAAACTGTCTCAGCCTCAAGTTATGCAGCAGTCTCTTATGCTGTTTGAAGACTCTGCTGGCAGGGTTTCCCAAGGGCATCCACCTAGCCCTTCCCCAGCGGTGAAAGACATAGAATGCACTGACGCACAACCACTTATGTTTCCTGATGATGAGGACATGGGAATACCACCTCAGCATGTCTCTGATGATGACGAAACACAGGTGCCAACTGCTGCGTCTTTCTGCAGTGTGCAGACTGAACAGGAGGTCAGGGATCAAGACTGGGTGGAAGACGATGCAGGGGACGATGAGGTCCTAGACCCCACATGGAATGAAGGTCGTGCCACTGACTTTCACAGTTCGGAGGAAGAGGCAGTGGTGAGACCAAGCCAACAGCGTAGCAAAAGAGGGAGCAGTGGGCAAAAGCAGAACACCCGCCGCCAAGAGACTCCGCCTGCTACTGACCGCCGCCATCTGGGACCGAGCACCCCAAAGGCAGCTTCAAGGAGTTCCCTGGCATGGCACTTCTTCAAACAATGTGCTGACGACAAGACCCGAGTGGTTTGCACGCTGTGCCATCAGAGCCTGAAGCGAGGCATTAATGTTCTGAACCTGAGCACAACCTGCATGACCAGGCACCTGCATGCAAAGCATGAACTGCAGTGGAGTAAACACCTTAAAACCAAGGAAGTCACTCAGGCTCCCCCTGCTACCTCTTCTGCTGCTGCCGCCTCGGCCTCTTCTGCTGCTGCCGCCTCGGCCTCTTCCTCCGCCTCTGGAGGAACGTTGGCACCTGCCGCCCAGCAAACAGGGGATGTACCACCAACACCACCACCACCACCTCCGTCACCAAGCGTCTCAACCATGTCACACGCCAGCGTTCAGCTCTCCATCTCACAAACATTTGAGAGAAAGAGTAAATTCCCACCTAGCCACCCTCGATCCCTGGCCCTGAATGCCAGCATTTCTTAACTACTGGCCTATGAAATGCTGTCATTTAGGCTGGTGGACACAGACAGCTTCAAACAGCTCATGTCGCTTGCTGTCCCACAGTATGTTGTTCCCAGCCGCCACTACTTCTCCAAGAGAGCCGTGCCTTCCCTGCACAACCAAGTATCCGATAAAATCAAGTGTGCACTGCGCAACGCCATCTGTAGCAAGGTCCACCTAACCACAGATACGTGGACCAGTAAGCACGGCCAGGGACGCTATATCTCCCTAACTGCACACTGGGTAAATGTAGTGGCAGCTGGGCCCCAGACGGAGAGCTGTTTGGCGCACGTCCTTCCTCCGCCAAGGATCGCAGGGCAACATTCTTTGCCTCCTGTTGCCACCTCCTCCTTCTCGGCTTCCTCCTCCTCTTCTTCCACCTGCTCATCCAGTCAGCCACACACCTTCACCACCAACTTCAGCACAGCCCGGGGTAAACGTCAGCAGGCCATTCTGAAACTCATATGTTTGGGGGACAGGCCCCACACCGCACAGGAGTTGTGGCGGGGTATAGAACAACAGACCGACGAGTGGTTGCTGCCGGTGAGCCTCAAGCCCGGCCTGGTGGTGTGTGATAATGGGCGAAATCTCGTTGCAGCTCTGGGACTAGCCAATTTGACGCACATCCCTTGCTTGGCGCATGTGCTGAATTTGGTGGTGCAGAAGTTCATTCACAACTACCCCGACATGTCAGAGCTGCTGCATAAAGTGCGGGCCGTCTGTTTGCGCTTCCGGCGTTCACATCCTGCTGCTGCTCGCCTGTCTGCGCTACAGCGTAACTTCGGCCTTCCCGCTCACCGCCTCATATGCGACGTGCCCACCAGGTGGAACTCCACCTTGCACATGCTGGACAGACTGTGCGAGCAGCAGCAGGCCATAGTGGAGTTTCAGCTGCAGCACGCACGGGTCAGTCGCACTACAGAACAGCACCACTTCACCACCAATGACTGGGCCTCCATGCGAGACCTGTGTGCCCTGTTGCGCTGTTTCGAGTACTCCACCAACATGGCCAGTGGCGATGACGCCGTTATCAGCGTTACAATACCACTTCTATGTCTCCTTGAGAAAACACTTAGGGCGATGATGCAAGAGGAGGTGGCCCAGGAGGAGGAGGAGGAGGAGCAAGAGGGGTCATTTTTAGCACTTTCAGGCCAGTCTCTTCGAAGTGACTCAGAGGGAGGTTTTTGGCAACAGCAGAGGCCAGGTACAAATGTGGCCAGACAGGGCCCACTACTGGAGGACGAGGAGGACGAGGATGAGGAGGAGGTGGAGGAGGATGAGGATGAAGCATGGTCACAGCGGGGTGGCACCCAACGCAGCTCGGGTCCATCACTGGTGCGTGGCTGGGGGGGAAAGGCAGGACGATGACGATACGCCTCCCACAGAGGACAGCTTGTCCTTACCCCTGGGCAGCCTGGCACACATGAGCGACTACATGCTGCAGTGCCTGCGCAACGACAGCAGAGTTGCCCACATTTTAACCTGTGCGGACTACTGGGTTGCCACCCTGCTGGATCCACGCTACAAAGACAATGTGCCCACCTTACTTCCTGCACTGGAGCGTGATAGGAAGATGCGCGAGTACAAGCGCACGTTGGTAGACGCGCTACTGAGAGCATTCCCAAATGTCACAGGGGAACAAGTGGAAGCCCAAGGCCAAGGCAGAGGAGGAGCAAGAGGTCGCCAAGGCAGCTGTGTCAATGCCAGCTCCTTTGAGGGCAGGGTTAGCATGGCAGAGATGTGGAAAACTTTTGTCAACACGCCACAGCTAACTGCACCACCACCTGATACGCAACGTGTTAGCAGGAGGCAACATTTCACTAACATGGTGGAACAGTACATGTGCACACCCCTCCACGTACTGACTGATGGTTCGGCCCCATTCAACTTCTGGGTCTCTAAATTGTCCACGTGGCCAGAGCTAGCCTTTTATGCCTTGGAGGTGCTGGCCTGCCCGGCGGCCAGCGTTTTGTCTGAACGTGTATTCAGCACGGCAGGGGGCGTCATTACAGACAAACGCAGCCGCCTGTCTACAGCCAATGTGGACAAGCTGACGTTCATAAAAATGAACCAGGCACGGATCCCACAGGACCTGTCCGTCCCTTGTCCAGATTAGACATTAACTACCTCCCCTTAACCATATATTATTGGACTCCAGGGCACTTCCTCATTCAATCCTATTTTTATTTTCATTTTACCATTATATTGCGAGGCTACCCAAAGTTGAATGAACCTCTCCTCTGTCTGGGTTCCGGGGCCTAAATATATGCCAATGGACTGTTCCAATGTTGGGTGACGTGAAGCCTGATTCTCTGCTATGACATGCAGACTGATTCTCTGCTGACATGAAGCCAGATTGTCTGTTACGGGACCTCTCTCCTCTGCCTGGGTGCTGGGCCTAAATATATGCCAATGGACTGTTGCAGTGGTGGCTGACGTGAAGCCTCATTCTCTGCTATGACATGCAGACTAATTCTCTGCTGACATGAAGCCAGATTGTCTGTTACGGGACCTCTCTCCTCTGCCTGTGTGCTGGGCCTAAATATATGCCAATGGACTGTTGCAGTGGTGGCTGACGTGAAGCCTGATTCTCTGCTATGACATGAAGACTGATTCTCTGCTGACATGAAGCCAGATTGTCTGTTACGGGACCTCTCTCCTCTGCCTGTGTGCTGGGCCTAAATATATGCCAATGGACTGTTGCAGTGGTGGCTGACGTGAAGCCTCATTCTCTGCTATGACATGCAGACTAATTCTCTGCTGACATGAAGCCAGATTCTCTGTTACGGGACCTCTCTCCTCTGCCTGGGTGCCTGGGCCTAAATATATGCCAATGGACTGTTGCAGTGGTGGCTGACGTGAAGCCTCATTCTCTGCTATGACATGCAGACTGATTCTCTGCTGACATGAAGACAGATTCTCTGTTACGGGACCTCTCTCCTCTGCCTGGGTGCCTGGGCCTAAATATATGACAATGGACTGTTACAGTGGTGGCTGACGTGAAGCCAGATTCTCTGCTATGGGACCTCTCTCCAATTGATATTGGTTAATTTTATTTATTTTATTTTTATTTTAATTAATTTCCCTATCCACATTTGTTTGCAGGGGATTTACCTACATGTTGCTGCCTTTTGCAGCCCTCTAGCCCTTTCCTGGGCTGTTTTACAGCCTTTTTAGTGCCGAAAAGTTCGGGTCCCCATTGACTTCAATGGGGTTGGGGTTCGGGACGAAGTTCGGATCGGGTTCGGATCCCGAACCCGAACATTTCCGGGAAGTTCGGCCGAACTTCTCGAACTCGAACATCCAGGTGTTCGCTCAACTCTATTTAAGACCACTTGAAAAATGGCAAAAAATCTTATTTTACATTGTTGGATCTAAACAAGGTTCCAAGTAGAGCTTCAACATGCTACAAGAAGAAATATGAGTGAGACAAAACATTTTTTGAGCATTCAATTAATAACGATTAAACTGAAACAGGCTGTTTTTCAGCTGATCCAAATTTTAGGACCACATGCCTTTAAAAGGCCAAATCTGTGCAAAGAAGTGGATTCATTGTCATTTTCTGTCAGGTAGTCACACGTTGTGATGGCAAAGGCAAAAAAACTCTCCCTTTTTGAACGTGGTCGGGTTGTTGAACTGCATAAGCAGGGTCTCTCACAGCGCGCCATCGCTGCTGAGGTGGGACGCAGTAAGACAGTCATTTGGAATTTCTTAAATGATCCTGAGGGTTATGGAACAAAAAAGTCAAGTGGAAGACCCAAAAAGATTTCTCCAGCACTGAGCCGGAGGATCCAATTGGTTGTCCGTCAAGACACTGGACGATCCTCGACCCAAATTAAGGCCCTCACTGGTGCTGACTGCAGCCCCATAACCATCAGACGGCATCTGAGACTGAAGGGCTTCAAAAACAAAAAAAGTCTTCAAAGACCTTGTCTCCTTGCACGCCACATAACTGCTCGTTTGGACTTTGCAAGAGAGTACCAAACATGGGACATTCAAAGGTGGAAGAAAGTTGTATTCTCTGATGAGAAAAAATGGAACCTTGATGGTCCTGATGGTTTCCAACGTTACTGGCATGACAAGCAGATCCCACCTGAGATGTTTTCTACGCGCAACAGTGGAGGGGGCGCCATAATGGTCTGGGGTGCTTTTTCCTTCAGTGGAACAATGGAGCTTCAGGAAGTGCAGGGGCATCAAACAGCCGCTGGCTATGTCCAGATGTTGCAGAGAGCATTCCTCATGTCTGAGGGCCCTAGTCTGTGTGGTAACGACTGGGTTTTTCAACAGGACAACGCTACAGTACACAATGCCCGCAGGACAAGGGACTTCTTCCAGGAGAATAACATCACTCTTTTTTTTTATTTTTTTATTTGTATTTTATTGGTTTTTCCAACAATAACAGGGGGTAACAAGGTACCAAGGTAAGGCACGCAGGCCTGACACAAATCAATAAAGAGTACATTGCATTATATTTAGAAGCACAACATAGATTCATGGTACGCAATCTTGTCTTATACCCAGAGCATTACATAGTCAGGTAAAGTGAGTTTTGAAGAAAGACAAGTATATGAGCAGACTTGAACAATATATCATAGAATATATCCTAGGGCGAAGGGCAGACACATTTTCAGGCATTAGTAACGGCATAACCCTAAGCTGGGTACAGTATCAAAGAGGGGAAAGGTCCTAACTTTATGGATGGCCGAATGGCTCTCAGATCACGTTCCCATCCCCAAGAGCCGCCAAGAAGGGAGGCTATCTAAGGGGTGGTCAACTGAAGTAGGGGTTATTCCCTTGAAGCAAGGGGCATAGTGTCATTGGCAGGGTATGTGTTTTACTTCTGGGAGTTCCTGAATACCGACCAAAGAAGCCACTTCTTGAGAAAAATGGCATGGGATCGCATTTCCCATGAGGAAAGTTCTTCGAACCTATGAATTTGATCCATTTTTTGGATCCAGTCATCTAAAGTTGGTATATGGGATTGTAGCCAGTGCTTGGGTAGCAAAAGGCGTGCGGCTATTAGCATTTGGGTGAACACGTATGGCGGTTTTACAGTGTGATCCGATGGGGGGAGGGACAGGAGAGCTAGCTGTGGAGAAATTTGAAAGGAGGTCTCACAGATCCTATTTGCGGAAGCAAAAATCTCCGTCCACCATTTGTAAATGGGAGGACAGGACCACCATATGTGGAAAAAAGTACCTTTCTCCCCATGGCACCTCCAGCAAACGTCAGAAGCTGATTCAGATTAAAATGATGTCTTATCAGGCGTGTTGTACCATCTGGTGAGGATCTTGTAATTATTTTCCTGAATTCGTACGCAGCGGGAGGCCCCATGGGGAGAACTCAGGAGAGCAGGCAGGCAGTCAAACGGGATTACTATATTGAGATCCCTTTCCCAACTACTAACAAACGATGGCTTGGCCAGCATGGGAGGTGAGTGAAGTTTACTATAAATCAGTGATATAAGTTTCCTAGGGGTAGGATGGATGGAGATAATCGACTCGAACCAAACCAAGGGGCGACACAAGTCTCCTATATTTATGTGCTGCTTCAAATATGCTCTAAGATATACAATAGTGAAGATGTCACATGGATGAGGGTTTAGGAGCGTGTTCGTCGCCTGGTGGTCCATCCACACTCCCGAGGAGAGTGCCAAGGCGTATACAGGTAACAATGAGGACCTAAGCCCTTGTGAGGTCGCGGATCTTATGGGAGGAGGGGCCGTATCAACAATATCTTTTACCGTCAAAAGGGGGGAGGGAAAGGGGATAGAGCAGTGCGAGGACGAAAACCATTTCCAGGCCTCTAGTGTGGCTTTTATTATTGGGTAATCAGAGAATTGTCCCGGAAAAACCACTTGGGAGCCTAGCAGAAGAGCCCTGGGGGATTCCTTAAGGATGTCCACCTCAATGTCCACTATGGGTGATTTCGAGGAGGGCCGCAACCAGGCAACCGCTCGGGTAAGGAGGATAGCCCTACCATAGGTTTCGGGATCTGGCAATCCAATCCCTCCTGCCTGTCTAGGCCTAGTTAACAGGGAGAACGACAGTCTCGCCTTTTTATTATTCCAGATAAATGCTCTGAACTTTTTTGAAATTTGCTCGTAGTACTGTTTGGGAACCGGTATAGGCAACACCTGTTGTAGGTAGGTAAGTCGAGGAAGGATTAGCGATGTAAGAAGATTCTTACGGCCGAACCAGGAGAGGGTTGGATTGGATTGTGCTAGCTTGTCTATGGCCTCAAAAATGGATTCCCTAAGGGGGATATAGTTTAGAGAAAAAAGGTCTTGTATGTTAGGACTGAGTTTGACCCCTAAGTATGTGAGAGTTGGCGACGACCAATTAAAGGGTGAGTCCACCATCAACTGGTTCTTTGTAGATTGGGGTATGCCCCTGCAGAGGACCAGAGATTTACCTGCGTTAATTTAAAAATCTGAAGCTAGGCTGAAGCTATTTAGGTGAGTTTGAATTCGTGGTAAGGAGGCTCGGGGGTTAGTTGTCATCATAAGGACATCGTCCGCAAAAGCCGCCACTTTCTGTTCCCTGCCTCCCAAACATAGACCTGAAATCTCCTCATCCCGCCTTATGGTAGTAAGGAGGGGTTCTAGTGCTAAGACAAATAGGAGAGGTGACAAGGGGCAGCCCTGTCTCGTCCCATTGCTTATCGGGAGGGGGGCAGATAGGCTTCCATTGACTTGTACCCTAGCTGACGCCTGCTCATACATGGCAAAAGTTGCCTTTACAAAAGGATCAGGAAGGCCGAATCTCTGCATAGTTTGTTTTAGATATTGCCAATTAACCCTATCGAATGCTTTCTCCGCGTCGGTACTAAGGAGAAGCAAAGGGGAAGAAAGCTTTTTGGCATGGCAAAGGACATTGATCACTCTAGCAGTGTTATCCTTGCCTTCCCTAGCTCGGACGAAGCCAACCTGATCTCCATGTATGAGAAGGGGGAGAAGAACAGCCAACCTGTTGGCTAACATCTTGGCCAGGAGCTTGAGGTCTATGTTTAGGAGGGATATGGGCCTATAGTTAGAGCATTGTTTGTGGTCTTTTCCCTCTTTTGGTATTAGGGAAATATGCGCTATAGTCATATCTCTGGAAAGAGGGCAACCCAGCAGGGACTGGTTACAAACCTTCAAGAGATGGGGGAGGAGGAGTTCCTGAAAAGTTTTATAATATGAGAGTGGAAACCCATCAGGGCCAGGGCTCTTCCCTATCGGCATTTGAAGCATAGCAAACCTGAGTTCCGAAATGGAGAATGGAGCCTCCAATTGTAGCTTCTGGTCCGGGGAGAGATGTGGCACTTTGGATGAGTCTAAGAAATCTCTTATAACTGACATTCTCTCATCAGTAGACTCAGGGGAGGTAAGGTTATAAAGGTTACTATAGAAGTCTCGAAAATGTGCAGCGATCTGTGAGATGGAGAAGATCGGTTTACCACCAGTTGAAGATAGCTGGTGAACATAATTAGAGGACCTCCTTCCCTTGATTCTACTCATCAGAAATTTAGTAGCCTTATCACCATGAGCAAAAAACTTATGTTGCATGCTCATGTAGAATTTAGCTGCTTTGGAAGAAAGCAGAGATTTGAGTTTCGCCCTATATTCAGAAAGTTCTTTTAACTGGTAGTCAGTGGAAGATGATTTATGGCAAGACTCAAGACCCTGTATCTTTTTGAGGATTTCATCTATGGCTTTCTCTTGCATTTTCTTTTTATATGACCCAATCTTAACATCACTCTTTTGGCCCATCCTGCGTGTCCCCCTGATCTAAATCCAATTGAGAACCTTTGGGGATGGATGGCAAGGGAAGTTTACAAAAATGGACAACAGTTCCAGCCAGTAGAAGGCCTTCGTGTGGCCGTCTTCACCAGAAGAAATGTTCCCACTCACCTAATGGAAATGGTATAAATTAATTTATGACGCACAGGAGTGATGAGATCTAGGAGAGGTGCTCTCAGTAAAGAGGATTCGCCCTTCCTCTAAGCAGTATACAATCAATAGAAAAAATACTGGGCATTCTCGTATGTTTTATTTATACAATCAATGACATATACTGATAAAATAAACCTGAAATCGATATTTATAGCATATATAAACCTACTACAATTAAAAATTGGGGATATTACTTCAAAAAATCATCTAATACATACTAAATAAATGCGGAGATAATAAATACCTTAAAACATACTTATGTCACATACAACTATTTAATCTGAGGTATAAGAATAAATAGTTAAATAGAGGCTCTGTAGTCTATTGTACCATCGGTCCACATTTCTCTTAGGGTACTTTCACACTTGCGTTGTTTGATTCTGGCAGGCAGTTCCGTTGCCTGAACTGACTGCCTGATCAGGCAAACTGTATGCAAACGGATGTCATTTTTTCTGACTGATCAGGCATTTTTCAGACTGATCAGGATCCTGATCAGTCAGAAAAATGCCTGATCAGTCAGAAAAATGCATTGCAATACCGGATCCGTTTTTCCGGTGTCATCAGGCAAAACGGATCCGTTTTTTTTTGTTTTTTTTTTCATTTTTAAAGGTCTGCGCATGCGCAGACCGGAAGGACGGATACGGCATTCCGGTATTTTTAATGCCGGATCCGGCACTAATACATTCCTATGGAAAAAAATGCCGGATCCGGCATTCAGGCAAGTCTTCAGTTTTTTTCGCCGGAGATAAAACCGTAGCATGCTGCGGTTTTCTCTTTTGCCTGATCAGTCAAAACGACTGAACTGAAGACATCCTGATGCAAACTGAACGGATTACTCTCCATTCAGAATGCATGGGGATATGCCTGATCAGTTATTTTCCGGTATAGAGCCCCTGTGACGGAACTCTATGCCGGAAAAGAAAAACGCAAGTGTGAAAGTACCCTTATATCCTTTTAAATGTCCTTTGTGGATTCTATGAATCTCAGATTTCCCTAAGATGCAGGGATAAACAGTCTTGGGCAGTAACAATTTTTGTTAAAGTTTTAGGGGCGTCCCGCTATACTCACTGTTTCAGCGGCGTCCCACTGAGTTCTTTACTGTTGATGCTTTTCTTCTGCTGCTGTTCCGGTTCAATGTGCCAATGCTGCAAGCTGGAGTTAATGTCTCTGCCGTCCCCTCAGTCGCTCTAGAAACTGCTCCGTTGTAGGTAAGAGCCGGTGTCCTGCGAGCCTCTGTATGCCTTCTCTCACGCCAGTACAGCTCTGCACCTGTGCGATCCTTGATGTGCTCGTGCTGTGTTTGTAGTAATCAGCGTGTCAGGTCTCCAATAGTCGGGGTAAATCGGCGTCAGAGTCTTCCAGCAAATAGGCTAGCAGTCCATACGGGGGTCTTGAGCCAAACGCGTTTCGGGGCTTACTGTCGCCCCCCTACCTCAGATTTAATAGTTGTATGTGACATAAGTATGTTTTAAGGTATTTTATTATCTCCGCATTTATTTAGTATGTATTAGGTGATTTTAGAAGTAATATCCCCAATTTTTAATTGTAGTAGGTTTATATATGCTATAAATATCGATTTCAGGTTTATTTTATCAGTATATGTCATTGTTTGTATAAATAAAACATACGGTTTTCCATATAGTGAGAGTGCCCAGTATTTTTTCTATTGATTACCTAATGGAAATGCTTGCATCAAGCTTGCCGAAACAAATTTTTGAAGTGATCAACAATAATGGCGGAGCTACTCATTACTGAGTTCATGTTTGAAAGTTGGATTTCTGTTTTGGGGGGGTTTATTTTTTTTGGGAGGTGTGGTCCTAAACTTTTGATCAGTTGAAAAACAGCCTGTTTCAGTTTATTCGTTGTTTTCATTAAATTGAAGGCTCAAAAAATGTTTTGTCTCCCTCCCATTTCTTCTTGTTGCATGTTAAAGCTCTACTTGGAACCTTGTTAAGATCCAGCCATGCTAAATATGATTTTTTGCCATTTTTCAAGTGGTCTTAAACTTTTGATCAGGACTGTATCTGAGCAGAACAGAGCCAATGGGCCCCGTAGACTATAATGGGGTCCGTTAGATTTCCACTCAGAGGAACACTTTTGAAGCGGAGACAAAAGTCCAACATGCATTCGGCTCAGTTATGTGCCGAGTCCGTCCTGTTCATTCTCCTGCTCCTTTAACGGAGCAGGAAAACAGAAAGGCTGAACGCTAATGTGAACGCAGCCTTAGATGCTACTGTCACTATTTCACTATTTCTAGCGCTGCATGAATGGATCAACTGAGAGGCCCAGGAATGCTGATAAAAGGTGCGGACAGACTGCAGCTGCCAAGCATTAGGAGAAGTTCTATTGGGGGGCTGAAGCTAAATTATTTTACTGGGGCTTTCCATCACACCAAATGCAGAATGATTATGAAAGTTACCAGGACAATGCAACGTCTTTTGTTTCGTCTTAATTTGGTGATGGCTTATCCAGGCACAGTAGTAGGCGGACTGGACATAGACCCAACAGGGACATTTCCTGGTGGGCTGATGCTCAGGGGCCGTCCCAGGCCTTTCTTACTGCTGCTGGCCAAGAACATAGTGATTTTAGGGTCATCTGTCAATTTGGTTTATTTTTTAGTTTTTTTCAGGGCAATTTTCTATGAATGCATTTTACTCATTTTGGGATTAATTTTTTTTTCAATTGATCTTTTAAAAAATATTCAGCAGCTTTGTCATAAAGGGTTAACTTCTGTCTTACTGTGGGAATTTTTTTTACTTTGTGCTGGTTATCTAATAGCCCTTATCTCTAAGTTTTAATAGCTTTAATTTAATTTAAGACACGTTCTTATCAGTAAGATTAGAAGTGAGCTATAATGAGTGTTTGTAAGGTCAGAGATAAGGAGCCGTCAGCTGAGATGCTTGATGAAACACAGTAAAATCACAGAGCATGCTACTAGAGAATCTCAAGGCTGTGCAGAGAAAGGGGCTCCAAATTTTTTGTAAAGATCAAAAATAATCTTTAGTTCAAAATGAGTACAATGCAATAATTTAAAAAAAATTCCCCCAAAGGTGTCCATAGCCTTAAAGTTCCCTGTCAGTTACACTGATGTCAGTCAGAGATGCGATGATGAAGAGAAGTACCATGATGATATAAAATATAGATGGTAGACACAGTGGTATACTTACAATAGAGGTAGACCATGTGGCGGGGTCCAGGGGGGGGGGCAGTCCTGAACACCTTCTCTTACCAACTGAACACTGTATTTTGATCCAGTCACCACAAGGTGGAGCTCAGTGCAAATATATTATTACATCTTCCATTGCTGACAATGGTTTGCATGTAACTGTATGAATAACGTACTCATCAGTGTGGTCTAAGTACAATGAGAAATATGGCGTTTAGATTGAGTGTCCTATTTATGAATCACTTGTACAACTCTTAGAGGTCGAATAAAGTGGGTAAGGCTGAGGATGACTTTTTTTATAACAATTTTATCTGGGGAGTTGCTCTTTGCACGCAGCTTTTCCCAGGAGTGATTGACACGCATATTGGAAAACAGGGGAGGGGAAGGGTACTGAGTATTACTATGGGGCCACATAAGATCTGTGTATTCCCCTGGGTGGAGATATTTGAGATCGATATCATGAAGTTTTGCACCCAATGTACAAGATGTACATATGAAGAATCAAGGTCATAGTGAGGTGTGGATATGCAAACATTGTACCTATGTAGGCTCAAGATAATAAATATAATTACCGCAGGTTTCTCCATTAATGCACTTATAGCAGCAATTGGCTGTTAGGGACCATTTATGGTTATAACTAGAGATGAGAGAATTTCTCAAAAATTCGATTCGGCCCGTTCGCCGAATTTTCGGAAAAAAATTGGTTCTGTCTGAATTTATTTGTGGCGAATCGTGTTAAAAACAGCTATTTCCGGCTGCAGAGAGCATTTATAGTGGTGTGAAACACTGTCCCTTGCAGGAACACGCATAGGGAGTCTGCTGTGGTAGTGAAACAATACTGTGAGTCACTATGACATGCAGAAGACAGGTGTCGCTCTTAGAATCACTGCAAACTTCACTTATTTGGGAAGTTATGGTGCTAAAACTGACCAAATAACTTGTGTGAACTCAGTCTTACAAGTCGATGTTAGCGCCAGGTATAAAGAACCCTGCAGAGGCCCAAGATTCTACTATAGAGTGAAAGAGCTCACTCCTTTTACACCAATTCACTGATTCCACATAGATGTCTACAGAACCTGTTCTATTAAACACTTATACAAGTAAAGCCCCCCGACAGAGTGGAGAGGATGTCAGCAGTAAGTTTGTGTTGATGTTACTGATTATTTTGCCCTTCCTCTGATCCGTCATTACAATAACCCCCAAAAAACGGATCCTGTCTGTGGAGCCTCCACCTTCACTTGGTCAGTAATCCATCAGTATTGCTAAAGCCCAAAAAAAACAGGAGTGGATCCAAAACAGAGATGACACGTTAATGGAATATTTGCATGTCTTCTGTGTTTTGTACCCACTCCTGCTTTTGGCTACCAAATCATAAGCCAATTCTGATGCAAAATAGGGACCATGTCATGCAGGCCTTACAGCTGTTACATAGACAGGATCCGTTGTGCATCTCATTTTCCTTCCTTCTGACAGATCAGAAGGGTCTAATAAATCACATGAAGGACATGAAGCAGTGGAATGACGTTGTTCCGTACTCCTGGTGACTGACAAATAACATGGCCTCCTCATAGGGCCTGAGCAAACAGCCAGTGTCACGCATGAGCTGCCACTGGCTGAAATCGAAGTTACACAGGGGAGTACTCCTGTCCTCTTGGATCATCAAGAAATCATTTATGGCCCTTCTCTGTTCATATAGTTAGTCCAACATATGGAGAGTGGAATTACAATGGGTGGAAGCATCGCATATCAGCTGCTGCAGCTCAAGGAGGGTGTGCTTTGCAGTGTATGAGTGGCTGAAGTGCATGCAAAGTTTCCTGGTCATTTTTAGGATGTCTTGCAGATGGGTGGAAGACTTCAGGAACCACTTGACAACCAGATTGAACACGTGTGCCATGCAGGGTGCATGGCTCAGCCCTCCTTGACGCAGCACCGACACCATGTTCTTCCCGTGTTCACCATTGTTCTGATTTTGAGTTGTTGCGGAGAAAGCCAGGATTAAATTTCTTGATGAAGGACACGGAGCAGTTCCTCCCCTGTGTGACTCAGTTTGCTCAGGCAAACAAGGTGCAGTACAGCATGACACCGCCGTGCCCTGCACATATGGTATGCTGGAGGGGCACTGTGAATTGTCCCTGCAGTGGAGGCTGAGGACACTGTGGAGGAAGAGGATGCAGAGGCGGACATTGTCGCAGGACCAACAGTCTGAAAACGTGGAGGCAAAAGTGGCGTGACCTGGCCAAGTTGCTGGTGTGGCTGTGCAGGAACCACATTCACCCAGTGGGCCGTAAAGGACTTGTATTGACTATGACCGTAGTTACAGCTCCACACGTCGGCGCTGCCATGCACTTTGGTAGACACCGTCAGGCTCAAGGATTGACCCACCTTCTGTTCTACATGTGTGTGCAGGGCTGGTACTGCCTTTTTGGCAAATAAATGACTGCTTGGGTCTCTCCGCCTTGCCTCGGCACAAGCCATCAGTTCTCTGAAAGGTGCAGAGTCCACCACTTGGAAAGGGAGGGACTGCAGTACCAGCAACTCTGCCAGGAGCACATTCAGCTTCTGCACCTTTGGATGAGTGCACGCATACTGTTGTCTCTTGGCAATCGCTTCGGTGATTGATTGCTGACGGAATTACTGATGAGTAGTAGGTGGAGGAGCAGGAGCATCAGGACCAGCAGATGATGGAAACGACAGACAGCTCCCTTCGGCTGAGGTGATGGAGCCTTGACTGCCTGAAATCGGGTGCGTACCACTGGGTGATGCAGCGGTTGATGCGGCAGGCTGGACCACCACATCAGAGCCATGGTTCTCCCAGGCCACTTTATAGTGACGCTGCATATGTTGACACAGGGCCGTGGTGCCAACATTGGCACCCTGGCCACGCTTCACCTTCTGCCCAAAGATTCTACAAATGGACATGTTCACTTCTTTTGGCAGCTTAACAAAAAACTGCCACACCGCCAAGTAGGTGATTTTACACCCAACACTCTGCACTGACTGACTGCTACCGCCGCTGCATCCGTGAAGCCCTGCACCAGTACTTTCTAGGCAGGTAGGCTCCTGCGAACTGCTGCAACCCTGACACTTACTGGCCACGCAAGCGACTTGCTGGCTCTGCCGCTGCCTCACGGCAAGCTGCCAGCCTCTTCTCTCGATGATGATGAAGCCCCTAATTCACCCAGCTCCCAAGTGTGATCAGCTACATCATCATCATCGAGAATTGTCTGCACGTCACTGATGTCCTTCTCAACGGCCTCTGGGTCAGGAGCCTGACTGCTCACAACACCTGCTCCTACGCCACAGCATACAATACTTGTCTGGCTGAGGGAACAGAAAAGGACAGAGGCAGGTTGAGGACAGGTGAGGGCACAGGGCCTGCTCCCGGGCCATGCCAACTAAGGGTTGTGTCTGATGAACCCACCGACTCTTGACTGGGGGTGTCTGATGTCACTTGGGACTAAGTAGATGACCGAGCTCAGGCCTCTCGCTGTGACCCCTGCTGCCACACCCCCTTACTCTGCTGTGACCTGTGCCTGCGCCAGAAACAGTTAGGCCTCTGCCCCTCCCCTGGGCAGGGCCTTGCACTTCTCTGTCTGACATACTATTAGATCATATAAATTAAAGGAAATTAAAACACCCCAAAAAAGTCTGTAATTTTCTCACTTCACCACACAACGGCTAATAAGCCCCTTTTTTTTTTACTAATACATGCCAAAAAGGGCTTTAGAACATATAACTGCGCCTCTGAACGGCAAATGTATATTTTTTTTGCCGCTAATACACAACGGAAAGGGCTATAATTTTCTCACTTCACCACACAACGGCTAATACTTTTTTTGTGCCACTAATACATGCCAAAAAGGGCTTTAGAACATATAACTGCACCGCTGAACGGCAACTAATATATATTTTTGTGCCACTAATACACGCCCAAAAGGGCTGTAATTTTCTCACTTCACCACACAACGGCTAAAAAACACTTTTTTCCCACTAATACAAGACAATAAATGCTTTAGAACACGGGTGTCAAACACAAGGCCCGCGGGCCGAATCCGGGAGGAGGGAGGAGGCAGGCTGGGAGGATGGGCGCTGGCAGTGTGAGTCATACGTCATGCGCCGCCCACTTTATGAATGAAGCAGGCGGCGTGGGCGCATGACGTATGACTCTCGCTGCCAGCGCCTGTCTTCCCGGCCTGCCTCCTCCCTCCTCTCGGCGAGCGCTTGTAGTTGTAAGTACCGGTAATACACAGCGCTCCTTATGCGATTATTACAGATACGATTATACAGTGAGCGGGGCCCGTGTAGTAGAATAGTCACTGCACGGGCCCCGCTGTCATTATAAAAGCAGATGCCGGCCCTTACCCCGTGTATTGAGGGTCATTCACTACAGGGACACTTATGGAGGGGATCTGTGGATGACACATAGCATAAGATGCTATATATGTGTCATCCACAGACCCCTCCCCATAACTGTCATACACAGATCCCCCATAAGAGCCACCCACAGATCCCCCATAAGTGTCACCCACAGATCCCCCATAAGTGTCACCCACAGATCCCCCATAACAGTGTCACCCACAGATCCCCCATAACAGTGCCATCCACAGATCCCCCATAACAGTGCCACCCACAGACCACAATTAGTTCAAAACCCACCAAAAGCACACCTTTTGGTTCAAAATATTTTTTTTCTTATTTTCCTCCTCAAAAACCTAGGTGCGTCTTATGGGCCGGTGCGTCTTATAGGGCGAAAAATACGGTAACCCTTACAGTTCTGGAATGTGTTGGATAACACTGACAGCATTATGTCAGTGTTATCCAACACATTCCAGAACTGTAAGGGTTACATAGCATCATAAATCAGTATAATGCTATGTGACCCCAGTCAGCGCTTGCAGGTCAAGCTTTCAGAGCTAGTTATTACTTACATTATTACAAAAAACTGTAATAATTGAATGCAGTGACAATAATTCATGATAATAAAGAGTGGACACATAGTCCTACAGATACAACCGGCCCTTTGAGGGTGACCAAACTGCTGATGCGGCCCCCGATGAATTTGAGTTTGACACCCCTGCTTTAGAACATATAACTGCACTGCACAAGGGCAAATAAGACGTAGAAATATTTCCTAGTAATAAACCCTGTTAATGGCTGTATCACACAGCACTTGCTCCCCAATAACAAGAACGGTTTGCTGGAATTACAGAGCAGTATAATGGCAATTTGGATCTGTAACATCCCAGAGTATGTTACTAAACTCTGTTCCCCTGCTACAACATGTCAGGTGTATATGTATTGTCATCTTGTGTAATCTAACATTGCATTTCCCTGTATATATACTTTCAGGCCTGTTTGATATATCATGCTGTAATTTCTATGTGCACCAGCAGGTGGCAGCAATGTGCTTAGTTCAGTTTAGCATATCTAGACTGGAATAGTACATTCCTATCTAGCTCCCCCCCCCTCTTTGAGGAGGTGTGGAATGTTCCCACTCCCTGCCTCATGGGGAGGAAAGGAAGTTCTAGTTAGTGTACCAGCTACCCCCGCTTGGGGTCGCCTGTGTTAGTAGGAGCTCCCAGTTACAGGGATCCCAACCTAGGATCCAGCCTTGGCTGAGGCCAAGGAGCCATCCTCCCAGTCTGAGCCCTTCAGACTCAACTGTGGACAACCAAGCAACACCTCCAGAACTACAGATCTCCAGGAAGCATCATTCCCTGCGAGCAGTCCTGTGAGTACATATCCAGAGTCCAGGAGAAGCCAAATTCCTCCTCAGCTAGTCAGGCCCATATCAAACAGAAGACAGACAGAGCAGAAGATAGATACCTGCCAGATTCTCCAGGCATATAGTATTGGAGCAGAAGAGATATTAATCCCTGCCACATATTGCCAATACCTGCTGGGACCCGAAAGACTAATGCTGTAACTCGTATGGATTTATGCTGCATCCAGTAAAGACAAGTTGAATTATACTTCAAGTCTGGATCTCATTCATTCCTCAATTACTCCTACTAACAACACTCAATTTATTGCAAGTGAGCCAGGATCCAGGAGTCCAGCCGTACCAAGGTAGGAGACACCGTTGACACTATACCTACTACCACACAGAGACATTACACCACTCTGGCATTCCTAACCTGGCACGTGAGTTGCAACACCTTAAAGGGCCCTGAGACTGTAACCTGCGCATGCTGCAATTGGCGTCACAAACAAAAACTATAGACTTTTATACACATATCCTGACCCAATTGGCATCCGTGTAACCGTACTACGGTCCTGCTCATTGCAGATCAGCAGTCAGTGCAGCAAGGTGTACTAGGATTGTTCCTATTACCCAGGCTGTAACCTCCCCTACTGAACCCTGTTCTGCTTCAATACTGTGGAATGATTCCTCCCTATCCTTTCCCCGAACTTCTATACAGCAAAATAAAAGTCTTTCCTAGCACTGTCCCTAGCGCCTGCTGATGTCTCTCCCTGCACTAAGGACACTTGAAAATGACAGAATCCAAGATGGCTGAGGCTATTTATGGGGCTGTGACATCACAGGGCTGGCTGGCTGCTGATTGGCTGCATGCATGGCATTGTGGGTGATCCCTCGTTCCCAGAGTTCCTTGCTCTATGTCCTCACACGTGCAGCAGACATTTTAGGAAAAAATGCAATTCATTACCACGAAGAGTGAGGAAATTTTTATTCGGTGTGAATCGAATTTTTCCTGAAATTCGGATCGAATTGTACTTCATTAACTTCGATTCGCTCACCTCTAGTTATAACTTTGCATGTTTTGGTTCTTACTTAAAAGTTATCGGCTGATTGGCCTTGCTGTCACAGCAGTCAGTTTAGATTGAAGGAGATCTTTCACTTATTCAGTACCCTGAGGACTCGGCTGCACATTTCCTGCTCCGTTGTAACATATTGTACGTAACTCTGAGCAACTACGGCTACTTTCACACTTGTGCTTGTAATTCCAGCATTTAGATTAGGCGGAGGATATCAATACCGGAATTAAATTGATCCGTTTTGATTTTACACATCAGGATACATCCGTTCCGTTAGGATGCGGTTGTGTGAAATCAAAATGGAAAATAACGAAACCGTTACTAAATTCATTGAAAAGTCAATGGTTGACGGATCCATTTTCTTAAGCTCCTAAAAAAACGGATCCGTCACCATTGACTTTTATTGTTTTCAGTGGATCCGTCTTTTTCCATTTTTATGACCGGACATAAAACCACAGCTTGCAAAACGGAAGACGTCCTGATGCATCCTGAATTCCATTCAGAATGCATGAGGACTAAACGGAAACCTTTTTTTTCCTCTGGTATTGAGATCCTCTACCGGATCTCAATACTGGAAAAACACAACGCAAGTGTGAATGTCGCCTAAACCACCAGCGAGAAAAAGAACATTATCAGGAACTGCTGTGTATAGCCTGAGGGGAGGAACCTCAATAAGTGGCCGGAGCCTGGGCACTAGAATAACAGAGGCACTTTGTATGTATATATATATACACTCACCTAAAGAATTATTAGGAACACCTGTTCTATTTCTCATTAATGTGATTATCTAGTCACCAATCACATGGCAGTTGCTTCAATGCATGTAGGGTTGTGGTCCTGGTCAAGACAATCTCCTGAACTCCAAACTGAATGTCAGAATGGGAAAGAAAGGTGATTTAAGCAATTTTGAGCGTGGCATGGTTGTTGGTGCCAGACGGGCCGGTCTGAGTATTTCACAATCTGCTCAGTTACTGGGATTTTCATGCACAACCATTTCTAGGGTTTACAAAGAATGGTGTGAAAAGGGAAAAACATCCAGTATGCGGCAGTCCTGTGGGCGAATATGCCTTGTTGATGCTAGAGGTCAGAGGAGAATGGGCCGACTGATTCAAGCTGATAGAAGAGCAACGTTGACTGAAATAACCACTCGTTACATCCGAGGTCTGCAGCAAAGCATTTGTGAAGCCACAACACGCACAACCTTGAGGCGGATGGGCTACAACAGCAGAAGACCCCACCGGGTACCACTCATCTCCACTACAAATAGGGAAAAGAGGCTACAATTTGCACGAGCTCACCAAAATTGGACTGTTGAAGACTGGAAAAATGGTTTCTTGAACATGACAATGAGTTCACTGTACTAGAATGGCCCCACAGTCACCAGATCCCAACCCAATAGAGCCTCAAATCTCCATCAAGGTGCTATCCTATCAATATGGGCCAACATTTCTAAAGAATACTATCAGCACCTTGTGGAATCAATGCCACGTAGAATTAAGGCAGTTCTGAAGGCAAAAGGGGGTCCAACACCGTTTTAGTATGGTGTTCCTAATAATTCTTTAGGTGAGTGTATATGCACAGTTCTAGCAACGTTTTCATATTTTCTGTTTTATGACTTTGTCAAAGGGGTTGTGCTGCCATTAAATGTAATTTTCTTATATTGAGCTTAAAAAATCTAGTTATTTTTTTAATTTACTTTTTGTTACAGAAATGCTCCAGTTGTAAGACATTCTCTTTAGCTCAATATGATGGCAATCGTTATTGGTTCATCTGTATTAGCAATGTTCACGTCCATCTACTGAGGTGGTCGGACATGCTCAGTTCTGTCCTTCAACTGTCACCAGCCATATCTACTGTTAGAAGCTGTGACAGTTACAGGTAGAGAGCTGCTGCAGCAAGGACATGCTCATGAGGAAGGGCACACCCCATGGGCTGCAGTAGAATAGGCACACTATTTGAGAAAGGACACACCTAGCGAGAAAGGCCAAATTCTCCTGAGAATGGACACTCCCTTTGAGCTGCAGCCTGAAGAGAATCCAGCAGAGCAATTTGAGCAATAGAAGGGGCAACTCTGGATCCATGTGAGGTCCAGGCTGGTTCTAGCTTTGTTAGAAATAGATTTTTATGTCCTAGATGATGTTTGATTTTCATTTTTACGCTAATCACGGGATAACCCCTTTAATCTTCAGAACTGGGAGGAGATGTGTCTATGATTTGGTCTGAATACGTTTAGTGACCGTCTAACAGAAGAGAATGGCGGGTGGAAAGCCGATCTTTCTTCTCATCGTCTTTCAAGGTAACATAATCCCAATATTTCAATGTAAGAAGATAGAATGAAACATTGTAACTAGTGATGAGCAAAGTTATAAAAGATTCGATTGGGCTGCTTCGTCGAATATCACAAAGAAATTGCATTTGTGACTAATTACTTCGCCATAAAGTGCATTCCTTTGTATGTAGCGGACTCAAAGACGGGGAACGGCGATCATGCCGGCCCCCCGTCATTAAACCCCTCAGACGCTGCATTCGATGCTACATTTCAGGGTTTAATCCGCTAAATAAAATAAAAACATACTCACCTTATCTATTTTCTTGTGGAGAGGCAGTTACGGCCATCTTGATTGAAGACACCACGCAAAATTTTGTCATCATGCTAGCCGGGTGCAGTGACCTTATCACGATGATGTCACTGTGCCTGGCCAGTGCACTGGCGTGGTGATGTCACCCGAGATTTTGAGCGGTATCTTCAATCACGATGGCCGCTACAGCTCTCTGCGAGAAAATTTTTTGGGGTTTTTTTTTGCCGCCATTTCAGGAAAAATAGATTAGTTACCATGAAGCGCTAGGAAATTTGGCTTTGTGGCCAGTCAAATTTTTCTTGAAATTCAGATCGAAGTCAATTTATTTGACTTCAGTTTCCTCAACACTAATTGTGACTCCAGCCTCTTGTCTTGCTGATTGTTTCCAGGCTTCTATCTGGGTTCTGTATGTCAGAAGTGGACGTTCCCTTATGAAATCACTGCTCTGAACGGCTCCTGTGTGGAGATTCCTTGTACATATCATCCTGCCAATACCTCAGGGACGTCCCGCACTGTGTGGTACTTACACAAGTATATGCATAGAGATCCAGAGATCCTAAACACCAGGGACTCATCTTCAGTAATGGCAGAATACAGAGACCGGACCTCACTGGTACCAGGAGAGAACAGCTGCACCCTGAGGATAGACCCTGTGAGAAGAAGAGATAGTGATGATTATTATCCAGGGATCACAGAAGATATAAATGCAAATAAGAAATATTCTACAAGAGTTTCTCTCTATGTCACAGGTAATTATGTAAATGATAATATTTGTTTGTATGGAGCAGTAATAGAAATAAACCCTGTGTGGTCGGATCGTACAACCATATTGTCCTCCGTCTGTCCTCTACTTCTTGCTAAACTTCTAAATATATAGAGGTAGTGTGCTGGTAAAATGTAGGGCCCTCTGCAGGTTGTGTGTGGTACTGCTGGGGTGCTCACCAAAGTTATAGATTTGATTAGGCACTATCAATTACCAGGCAGAAATAACACAACTCGAGCAGACGTTCCCTCGGGGAGGGTTGCAAACTCAGTCTAAAACAAGGTTCAAAGCTTAATGGTTTACTATAGAAATTGGGGGCACCATGCCTATACCACATTACTGCTGCGGTTACCATTTCTCATACTCATGGACCTGTGGGGCTGCTTCCTACATAAAGGTTCAGTTAGGACCTACTGCTTCAGATCAGTTCTCAGAACCCCCTGCATGTCTTCTGAACCAGTGACACTCCACCAAACCCCCTTTTGCTTAGGTCAACATTAGTGAACTCACGCTCCTGGGACCTCAGACTCAACTCAGACTCATACAGGCTGCAACCAGGACATCACTTGTCAGCCTCCTATCAGTGTAGCTACAACATACATGACCATTTGACGGGAGATGCCCCTTTTTTTCAGTGCTATTTCATGTTCTTGGTGCAGCCATCCTATTCTTAGCAGCATTACACTGCACATCTGTTTCAGCAGTACAAACACAACACATAATTGAGAATCTGAAGAGAGATTTTGTACTTACTCTACCCCAAAAAGCAGTATACTGGAAAAAATACAGTTTAAGGGGGATTTTGGAAATACAATATTGATGACCTATCCTTAGGTTATCCACATTTGATCGGTAGGGGTCCAACTCTCTAGTCCCTCCATTGTTCGGCCGTTTGAAGAGGCCGTGGTGCTCAGGTGAGCGCCGTTGCCTCCTCACAGTTTACCAAGCACAACACATACATTGCATAGTGGCTATGGTTGGTACAGCAGCTTAGCCCCATTGACTGTAATGTGACTGAGCTGGAATTATGGCATGTGGCCGATGAATGTGACGGGGCGTCCTCTCTTCAAACATCTGATAGGAGAGTCTTCGGGGAGTTAGACCCCCATCGACCATATATTGACCTTTCCTGAGGATAGATTGTCAATATGTTATTCCTGGAAAATCGGTGCTCATATTTTGTAGGGGGGGGGACCTGCATATTTACCAATGTTTTAGTTTATAAAACCAGGGTATCTAACTCCTACTCATGTGAACACCTAGACTCCACCTAAGAAAATCCACTTATGGCCAAGGTTTGTGATAGCTCTGCCCATTTTCAGCTTGGCAGAGCCCAAATGTTCTACGACTGCCTCTAAAAAACAAAGGGACATTTTTGCCATATTTGCGACAGTTGGCAACCCCCTATAGGATAACTGAAAAGTCAGAGTATGTGGTGGTTTGTAGTCTATCACCAGAGAGACACAGAGTCCTCTATAGAAAAATTTATGCAAAAGTGAAGTTGGTTAATTTTTTTCTTTAAAAATCCAATGAAACAAACAAAAGGGATCCTCTCATTTTTAAGGACTATTTTGATTGACCATATGCTTGAGTTGTCAGTTTTTCTGTGGCAGGGGAGGAAAGGGGGGGGGGGTGCAGAAAAGAGCTCCCCATATCCCAGCTTCCTAAACATGCTCCAGGGTGGGAAAGATATTAATGTTAACTGCGTTCAGATCTGAGTTTCACATTTCTTGTGGCTTTCAGGCTGTAAGCTCAGTGTTAGGTGTTAATGATTTCCAATGGTAACCCCTTTTTGCGGTTTTTCCCACTAACAATGCTTATCCCCAACCTACAACGAATGTAGCACACAAGGCATCCCCACAGAAGTGAATGGAGTGGTCACAATGTGCACCACCACTCCATTCTTATGGAATAGGAGATGTGTTGTTATTGTGCTAACCCTTTAAAAGGGGTTTTCAGAGTCTATGAAAGTAAAATAAAAAAATAAAAAAAAACACTGAAGTTACTTATTATATGACAGACTAAAGCTTAATGAGAACCTTACTGCATTTTTGATAAGGTAAAGCTTGGCTAATTTCTCCCATGTAGCTCCTTTTTTCTGCTTGAACACTTTCTGGCTGTGTGAGTGTCATTAGTGATGAAAGCAGCCCTTCTGTGCATCTACTTACCTACTGTATCTCCCAGCAATGCTGATCCATGTCCAGCACTCCTCTTTCTCTCATACTTCATCACCTACTACAACAACTCAGTCAGCTGATTCCACCCACTATACCTATTACATTCTCATTCATAGCCCAAAAATTGTCCTTTATTTGGGGCAGTTTATACACACATAGTAGTATTGAAAAAAACAAGGGCTTGTTCTGAACAAGCGGTCCAAAAATTATATATTTTTGTGAACAGCAGCAGTCAGTTTGGAACTTAATGGACAAGGCAGAAGGGTGAAATGGGAAGCTTTGTAGGGGTAGTACTAGAAGCAGGAGTAGCCGCAGTAGTAACAGCACAGTATAGAATCTGACAGACAATGCAGGAGATGTGAGGCTGTGTAGAGGTAGTAGTAATGGCAGAAGTAGAGTCAACAGTAGTGCAGTGTGCCAGCAGGACACCTTGTAAGGGGTTAAAAATGTATTTTTATGTGAATCCCATTTTAATGGTTGTGGGTAACCATCCCACTTAGTTATAGAAAGAGTTGTTAATGCTAATACAGTACAGTCCCTGACAAATACCTTGTCACTTATCTATTTTGTAGAAACTCCTGCTTTTAACCTGACTTTTAATTAATCAATTGGTGTTATAAATAGCTCATATGAAAAGCTAAAGCCCTCCCAAATGATGTTTAATGCACTGAAATAAATTAGTTTCACTGAAAAAAGATTTATCATTTAATCAAGACAGAAAAGTCAAATTTTGGCAAGACAAAAGTTTTGTCGCCTATACAGAAATTGAACAACTTTACTGCAAATCCAAAAATATGTCAGCAAATTAAGTAGTGGTGCTGTGAGATCCAAATTTAATATCTTGTATGACTTCCATGAGCTTGAAGGACAGCATCCATGTGGTTTGGCAAGGATTCATACAATTTATTGATGAAGTCATCAGGAATAGCAAAGAAAACAGTCTTGCATGCCTCCCAGAGTTCATCAATATTCTTTGGTTTCGTCTCCCATGCTTCCTCTTTCATCCACCACCACATATGCTCAATGATGTTCATGTCTGGTAACTGGGCTGGCCAATCCTGGAGCATCTTGATCTTCTTTGCCTTAAGGAACTTTTATGTGGAGATGGAAGTATGCGATGGAGCACCATCCTGCTGCAGAATTTGGCCTTTTTTTATGGTTGGGAATATAAGAGGTAGCTAAGATTTCTTGGTATTTTAGACTATTGATGTTGCCTTCCACCCTGCAGATCCCTTGCACACCCCCATACTGGATGTAACCCCAGACCATGATTTTGCCTCCACCAAACTTCACTGTTTTCTGGGTAAATCTCGGCTCCATGCGAGTTCCAGTAGGTCTCCTGCAATATTTATGGCGACTGTGGTGTAATTCAACAGAAGATTCATCAGAAAAATCCATCTTCTGCCACTTTTCCAGCGTCCATCCTTTTAGCAGGCTGTGGCCCTTGGCAAATCCCACACTTTTTTTCAATTCTTTTTTGTTTAGTGCTGGCTTTTGGGCACTAATTCGACCATGGAGGCCATTTTCAGACAGAATCCGACAAACTGTTCTGGTTGACACAGGGACTTCAGGTGACCAGGTCTCGTGGAGCTCTGCTGCAGTGGAAAATGGGCTGGCGTTGGATTTTCGAGCCAACAAACGGTCCTCTCGAGCAATTGTCTTGCGGGGTCGGCCTGACCTGGCCTTGTCCAAAATGTCTCCAGTCTTTTCAAATCATTGAAGGTGTCTGCCGCATCAGCAGTGGATCTGGTCTTCAGCCTCTTGATAATCAACACTTTAGTCTCCGGATGAATCTTAGGCATGTTTGCAGAGGTCTAGTTGCAGTTGACGTGAAGGTCTTTGTACTGGGGTTCTTTTTATACACACCTGAGACCTAAATGATCCATTATTAGTTACAGGTGAAGCTCATATGACAAGTAGAGATGTTGCGAACATAAAATTTTCCGTTCGCGAACAGCGAACGCAAATTTTCGCAAATGTTCGCGAACGGGCGAACCAGGCGAACCGCCATTGAATTCAATGGGCACGCAAATTTTAAAACCCACAGGGACTCTTTCTGGCCACAATAGTGATGGAAAAGTTGTTTCAAGGGGACTAACACCTGGACTGTGGCATGCCGGAGGGGGATCCATGGCAAAACTCCCATGGAAAATTACATAGTTGACGCAGAGTTGGATTTAAATCACCTAACAATCCAATTTTTTTTTTGAACAACGTGGTTTAAAACATCCAGTGTGTGTATACGATCAGGTATGATGTTGTATCGATCAGGTAGTGTAAGGGTTGCACCCGCTTCACAGACATTGACAGACCAAACTCCCCTTTTAATGCACCGCAAACAACCGCAAACAGTCCATTTGCCCAACCGCAAACTCCCCATTTGCACAAGGTTGAATACCAAGCTAGCCATGTCCCGTTGATGTCATTGAAGGTTTCTTCCTCCACCCAGCCACGTACAACACCAAGGGTCCCGGAAAGGTGAATTGAATTGATTTTTCGAATGGGGAGATGGTTAAAAAAACACTGGCTCCCTCCCCTTTGTTTGAATCCACGGTCACTGCGTCTGTGCCGTGCAATTTACTGTCCCACTCGATATGAGTGGTATTTCCTGTAGTTCTCTCTTCTCATCAGTTTAATCCCTGTTACGTCCCCAATCTGGGGTCCATTTATTAAATAGATTTTTCGAACGGGGAGATGGTTAAAAAATTGCTGTCTCCCTCCCCTTTGTTTGAATCCACGCCACGGTCACTGCGTCTGCGCCGTGCAATTTACTGTGCCACCCGATATGAGTGGTATTTCCTGTAGTTCTCTCTTCTCATCAGTTTAATCCCTGTTACGTCCCATATCAGGGTGGGATTGCCTTTTGTGAAAAAATATTTAGGCCGGGTACCTTCGACTGCCTTCACAGTGACAGACCAAACTCTGATACACCAAACTGAATTGATTTTAGGAACCAGGAGATGGAAAAGCAGCTTGGTCGGTCCTCTTACTCCCAAGTTGGGGCACTGCGCGTGCACGGAGCAATGTGCTGTGACACCCTATATAAGTGGTGTCTTAACTAGTCCTATTCCTATCAGTTCAATCCCTGTTACGTCTCCTATCCGGGGACGTGTGTCGAATTGATTAACCCTTGTCGAATTAACGAACCATTACGACATCCTGGAATAATTTAGTTCTGAGATTTGTACTTGATTTGTATTGGAATTGTTGGGGATTTTTTAAATTGTCTGCATTATTTCTAATAAACTATTAAGAGACTTTATTATGATTTTTTTATTTTATGTATTAAAAACCCACCCATACAACGTAAAAAAAGATAAAAAAATTTTTTTACGTTTTTTTCTATGAAAAAACATTCAGCCGCCCGATCGCTTTTGGTGTGATCATAATGAAGCAATGGCCTTATCATCAGGGGTGTGGCAACATTGCCAACACACTCATAGAGGTGATGATCGCTTCATTGTGATACGCAAGCCCCTTCACCACAACAAGGTAACGATCACGAAGGGGAATTGACACTTGTATGTGCCTTTTTTTTGTTTTGTTTTTGCAGCCACGGTGCAGCACCAGAGGCCAGAAAAATTAGGTATGTACACATGCCTGAAAAAGAATGTTATTGTTGCAGCTGCTGTTGTAGCAGCGGCCGGAAAAATTGATGTTTTCAAGGCAGAAAGGTGACTAAAACATTGCGGCTTGAACCCTAGTTGGTGGCGGAGAATTCACGAAAGTCATCCGGTATGCAGACATTAAATACAGCAGCGTGGGGACCATTTTGCGGCCAAGGCGGTCATCAGGCCTTTTGTTAGTTAAACGTATCCCCTACTGTCAGTCCTTTCAGGATCCATGCCTCATTCATCTTCATGAAGGTGAGGTAATCAACACTTTTTTGACCGAGGCGACTTCTTTTGTCAGTGACAATGCCTCCTGCTGCGCTGAAGGTCCTTTCTGACAGGACACTTGAAGCGGGGCAGGCCAGAAGTTCTATTGCAAACTGGGATAGCTCAGGCCACAGGTCAAGCCTGCACACCCAGTAGTCAAGGGGTTCATCGCTCCTCAGAGTGTCGATATCTGCAGTTAAGGCGAGGTAGTCTGCCACCTGTCGGTCGAGTCGTTCTCTAAGGCTGGATCCCGAAGGGCTGTGGCGATGTGTAGGACTGAAAAAGCTCTGCATGTACTCCATCAACAACACATCTGTAAAGCGTCCTGTCCTTGCCGCCGTGGTTGTGGTAGGAGGAGGATTACTTTCACCTCTTCCCCAGTTAGATTCCCGTTGTGCTGTGACATCCCCCTTATAAGCTGTGTAAAGCATATTTATTAGTTTGGTTTTGAATTGCTGCATCCTTTCTGACTTCCGGTAATTTGGTAACATTTCCGCCACTTTCTGCTTATACCGGGGGTCTAGTAGCGTGGCCACCCAGTACAGGTCGTTCTCCTTCATCCTTTTTATACGAGGGTCCCTCAACAGACATGACAGCATGAAAGACCCCATTTGCACAAGGTTGGATGCCGAGCTACTCATTTCCCATTCCTCCTCCTCACTGATGTCATTGACGGTCTGTTCTTCCCCCCAGCCACATACAAGACCACGGGTCCCAGATAGGTGACAACAATGAGCACCCTGGGATGCCTGCTGTGGTTGGTCTTCCTCCTCCTCAAAGCCACATTCCTCCTCTGACTCCTCTTCCTCATACTCCTCTTGCAGCGTTGCCGCAGGTCCGGCAAGCGATGATGACAAGGCTGTTTCTGGTGGTGATGGTGACCACAACTCATCCTCTTCCTCTTCACGCTCATCTACAGCCTGATCCAGCAGTCTTCGCAGGGCATGCTCCAGGAAGAAAACAAATGGGATGAGGTCACTGATGGTGCCTTCGGTGCGACTGACTAGGTTTGTCACCTCCTCAAAAGGACGCATGAGCCTACAGGCATTGCGCATGAGTATCCAGTAACGTGGCAAAAAAATTCCTAGCTCCACAGAGGCTGTCCTAGCACCCCGGTCATACAAATACTCGTTGACGGCTTTTTCTTGTTGGAGCAGGCAGTCATACATTAGGAGTGTTGAATTCCAACGTGTCGGGCTGTCGCAAATCAAGCGCCTCACTGGCATGTTGTTTCGGCGCTGAATGTCTGAAAAGTGCGCCATGGCCGTGTAGGAATGCCTGAAATGGCCACACACCTTCCTGGCCTGCTTGAGGACGTCCTGTAAGCCTGGGTACTTAGACACAAAGCGTTGTACCTAGCTAGTACTTCTCCCTCCCTCTCTTACATATCACATATCATAAGACTAAACCCATTTACCAGATCGTTTAGGATTTTCTCAATGTTACCCAGACTTGTAATAGGCTACATACACACCCCATTCACTTGGGTGTCTACATTAAAATTTCGCTACCAGATAATCAAATACCCTTTTGGATCCATCCGGCTATTTGTTTCCTTGTTCTTGTTATTGTTAATGTGTTGACGGAGATATTCAATTCCAGGAACTAGGCAGGCGTGCACCTATGTAACATCGTCCTAACGACCAGAATTTTGGTTTTCGTGCACTATTCTCTAAACTGACATAAAACTCAGCTCTGATTGCATGTCTACATTGATTGTAATGTCTTACTCCTCTGATTAGTTGTCTCTCCTGGTCTACTTGTGTGGGGATTGTCCACCCAGGTAGCTTGGGGTTTAATCTCTTGCCTTAAATAATCCTGCCTTGAAAGTATGCCATGTTCTTTTGTCTATGTATGAAAAATTCTTCATAAATAAAGAATTTACAAAAAAAAGGTGAGAGGCGGAGTGGTGGGTGGTTGAGAGGGGGCAAGGAGGACAGCAGTGGTTGACGTGGCTGAAGATGCTGGACCGGGAGGAGCATGGTGGCTTTGAGCTTGTGTGCTGCTTCTACTCGTCATCATGTGTTGATCCCATAGGCGTTTGTGATGTGTGATCATGTGCGTTCGCAAAGCAGTTGTACCTAGGTGGGTGTTGGATTTCCCACGACTCAGTTTCTTTTGGCACAGGTTGCAAATGGCATCGCTGTTGTCAGAGGCAGACACACAAAAAAATGCCACACTGCTGAGCTTTGCAATGACGGCATTCTGGTGGTGGCAACAGCATGCGTTGATTGGCGTGCTATCTGGCTGACCCCGGGTGCCGATACATGCTGTCTGACTGTGCCACTAGCTCCTTGCGATGACCTCCCCCTGCTTCCAACTCGTCTCCTCCTTCTCTCTGTCTCCCCTTCTGAACTTTCCCCCTCTTCTTCTTCTCTTCGAGCAGGCACCCACGTGGCATCCACGGACACATCGTCATCATCAACCACTTCACTTGTATCTGACACCTCAGCAAAGGAAGCAGCAGCGGGTACACCATCATCATCATCATCATCATCACACTGTACGTCTATCTGTGTAATCCTGCCTGACTGAGACATATACCTGTTATCTACATCCTCTGGCAATAATGGTTGCGCATCACTAATTTCATCCAACTGATGTGTAAATAACTCCTCTGAGGGATCAAGTGAAGCGGCTGTGGTGGTAGTGATGGTGGTGGCGGCGGGCGGGAGAGTGGTGACCAAAGCTGAGCTGAAGGAGGATGGTGTGTCAAGGTTCTTAGCGGAAGCTGTTGAAGATTGGGTGTCCTGTGTAAGCCATTCAACTATTTTCTCTGAATTTTTTGGGTTCAGGGTACGTGGCCTCTGAACACTGGGCATTATTCCAGGGCCAGTGGAAATCACAGCACCATGAACATGATGGCCCCTGCGGCGTGGCCTGCCTCTGCCTGTCATTTTTTATTAGATAAGTGTTACCATGCGTGCAAGGTACTGTGCCACCCTATATAAGTGGTGGGCAGTGGGCACAGTACAGTCTGTGTGGGCCTGACACACACGGGATTGCAAATGTGATTAGATCACAGTTAAATTTTAAATATAATTTTTTTTTGCGAAAGGTATTTGGGCGACTGACACCCTGTAACGGTATGAGTGCAGGCCTAGCCACTAGCCAGTGGACACAATACAGTATGTGTGGGCCTGACAGACACGGGCTTAAAAAATGTGATTAGATCACAGAAAAATATTAAATAATATTTTTTTTTATCTGCAAGGTATTTTCTGTCACACCCTGTATGAATGGTGTGCACACAGTGCTGTCTGTGACTGAGCCTGCAGCCTCTCACACACGGGCAGCCAGGCAACTGCAATATATATATATGAAAAGAAAAAAAAAAGCAGACTGATGTACCAGCCCTGAAAAGGGCTTTTTGGGGTGCTGTCAGGACGCTGTCCTTACAGCAGATGAGTCTGTGGACACAGAACAATGCCCTAGCTAACGCTTTCCCTATTGAATCAGCAGCAGCAGCACTCTCCCTCCTCTCACTGAGAAAGCAGCTTCCGAATGAATCTAAAATGGATGCTGTCCAGGAGGTGGGAGGGTCTGGGAGGGAGGGTCTGCTGCTGATTGGCTGGAATGTGTCTGCTGACTGTGAGGTACAGGGTCAAAGTTTACTCAATCATGATGAATAGGGGGCGGACCGAACACCGCATATGTTCGCCCGCAGCGGCGAACGCGAACAAGCTATGTTCGCCGGGAACTATTTGCCGGCGAATAGTTCGGGACATCACTAATGACAAGGCGACAACACTTATGTCGTGGCAAAAATTGACTCAATGGGCTTTACCAAGCTGTGAATATTAGAATACTTTTTGTCAGTTTTGTTTTGCACTGAAACATTAATACAAAAACTGTTGGGATTAAAATTACCCATTTCTTGTAACAAAATCTTGATTGGAAATGTATTTTAGCGGCACTTCAGGTCAATTTGTACACAAGCGACAAGACTTTTGTCAGGGACTGTACTTGTGGAGGAAAATTATGCACTACAACCACCCACATTCTTAATTGCAAATGACATGGCACAGGTCTTTGTTTTTTTTCTTTACCCTGCCCATTGGCACCCTCTTATTTAACATACATGTTATTATGAAATCTATTTAAACTGTGAGAAGTCACAGATCTGATTACTAAAAGAGGAAATTTTGTAACAGATTGCTTGGGGAAAAAAAGTACAATTTCACAACCTCTATGGGGAAAATATGTGTGGCTAGTCACACAGTAAAATATGCTTATTTGTATACTTATTAACAGTAGAAAATACCTGTCACAAAGTGAAAATAGAAAGCCCGGGAACACAAGACCACCCATAATGCCGTGCAGACAGCCAATCAGCAGATAGCCAGCCCCTGTGATGCCACAGCCCTTTAAAAGCCTCACCCCGCGTCATCTCTACCATTGTCCCGTGAGCTGAGCATAGGGAGAGACGTGACAAGCGCTAGGGACAGTGTTGCTGAAAGCTTTTAATTGTGGAAAATTGGATAGGGAGAGAGCATGGACATTGTAGGGACAGTGTAGTGAGATTGTAGGGAGAGTTTTACACACTGTAGGGAGAGCATAGGGAGACTGCAGGGGCTGTAATCTGAAGCTAAAGGAATCCATAGGAGACAGTGAAGTTTGCACCAATCCCTGTATAGGGCACTGAGCTATGTAATTAAAAAGTGTCCTCCATGTTTAATTAATAAGCAATACTATTAGAACTGGATTCTCAAATTGGCGTGTATAAACACTGTTATTGGGGGTCCACCTTGTTTATTACAAAAGCAATTCTATTAGGCCTTGAATCTCAAATTAGGGTGAATAAGCTGCCTACTTCTACTGTTATTGGGGTGTCTATCTTGTTTAATGGATAAGCAATTTAAGAGATTTAAGAGATAATATATTAATAGATAAGCACAACATGGCTTAAAAGAGCCTTTTTTCCCTCCACGACTTTTTTGGTGCTGCCTCCATGTCCTTTTGTTCCACTAAAGAGTTATTGGGACACAGCTCCTGCAAGGGCGCACAGTTTTTTTTTTTCTTTTACTAAAGACTGCTGTCTGCTTTACTTTTGGTTTAGCTAGAGGTTAGCTAGGACTGTTGGTGGCCTGCACAACGATGCACACATCCATATACTGTATGAAAACTCCCTGTCATACTGACGCACTGTAACAGTTTCACTACCAAAAAGGACTAGCTAGTCATGTTGCTGCAATGTGCAATGATGTACACCAGGATACACTCTCCCTGCAGGTCGGGATTAGAGATGAGTGAATTTCACAAAAATTTGATTCTGCCGTTTATTTTTCCGGGCTGAAGAGAGCCTTTATAGTAATGTAGAACAGTGATGGCCAGTTAGCCGTGTTCACCCGCGAACAAATGCGGGCTGCCATCTTGACTCACAAGTCCAGCGATGCACAGGTAAGCCCTTACCTGTGCCTGGGCCACGAGCCAGTCTGAAATCAAATACGGTCACCGGGAGAAGGCAGTTCCGAGAACAGCCGCAGGGGCCTTCATCGAGATGTTCTCGGAACTGGTCCCGGTGACCACATTTGTTTCAGACCGGCTCCCGACACAGGCACAGGTAAGGGCTTACCTGTACATCCCCGGACTTGTGAACACTGCGAACACTGCGAACTGGCCATCACTGGTGTAGAACACTGTGCCTTTCAGTAACACGCATAGGGAGTCTGCTGTGGTAGGGAAACAATACTGTGAGTCAGTATGACATGGAGATGACAGGCGTTGCTCTTAGAATAACTGCACACCACTTATTTTGGCAGTTATGGGGCCAAACTGACCAAATAACTCAAGTATGTGCCAAAACTGGCACCCTGGCCATGGTTCACCTTCTGCCCACGGATTCTACAAATGGCCATGGTCACCTCCGGCGGCTTAACAAAAAACTGACTGACACACCTCCAAGTAGGTGATTTTACACCCAACACTCCGCACTGACTGACTTGTACTGCTGCTGCTTCCGTGAACCCCTGTACCACTACTTTCCGGGCAGGTAGGCTTCTGCGAAGTGTGTGGTCTACTCCAGGCATGTTTGGCTCCCGACCTCCCACTGCTGCCTCCCTGATGAATCCTGGTCACGCGAGCGACTTGCTGGCTCCGCCGCTGCCTCACGGGCAAGCTGCCATCCTCTTCTCTCGATGATGATGAAGACATTATTTAATCCGGCTCCCAAGTGCGATCAGCTACATCATAATCATCGAGTACTGTCTGCATATCACTGATGTCCTCCTCAATGGTCTCTGGGTCAGGAGCCTGACCGCTCGCAACACCAGCTCCCACGCCACTCTCCTCATCACTTCTTGCCCACCTACCGGAGGAATCAGCAGATGTCTCCTCCACATCTTGGCTGGCCAGTAGCAGTTGACTGTCCTCTAGTAGTTCGTCCTTGCTGTATAGTAGAGCTGAGCCCACAGCATATAATACTTCTCTGGTAGAGGTAATAGAAAAGGACAGATGCAGGTTGAGGACAGGAGAGGGCACAGGGCCTTCTCCCGGGCCATGCCAATTAAGGGTTGTGTCTGACGAACCCACGACTCTTGGCTGGGGGTGTCTGATGTCACTTGGGACGAAGTGCATGAACAAGTCAACCATTCAAGAACCGCTGGGTTGCTGGTCAAGACACAACCGCTAGATAACACAGAGAGCTCAGGCCTCTCGCTGCGACTCCTGCTGCCACGCCCCGAAACTCTGCTGCGACCTGTGCCTGCGCCAGAAACATTTAGGCCTCTGCCACTCCCCTGTGAAGGGCCTGACATACTGTTAGATCAAATAAATAAATACAATTTTAATTAAAACACCCCAAAAAAGTCAGTAATTTTTTCAAATCACCACACAATGGCTAATAAGCCCTTTTTTTCCCACTAATAGACGCCAAAATAGGCTTTAGAACATATAACTGCACCACTGAACGGCAAATATATATTTTTTTGCCACTAAAACATGCCAAAAAGAGCTTTAGAACATATAATTGCACTGCTGAACCTCAAATATTATATATTTTTGTGCCAGTAATACACGCCAAAAAGGGCTGTAATTTTCTCACTTCACCACGCAACAGCTAATAAGCCCTTTTTTCCACCACTAATACAAGCCAAAAATGCTTTAGAACATATAACTGCACCGCACAAGGGCAAATAAGACGTAGAAATATTTCCTTGTAATAACCCCTGTTAATATCTGTATCACACAGCACTTGCACCCCAATAACAAGAACGGTTTGCTGGAATTACAGAGCTGTATAATGGCAATTTGGATCCCCAGTCAGTGCAGCAAGGTGTAATAGGATTGTTCCTATTACCCAGGCTGTAACCTCCCCGACTGAACCCTTTTCTGCTTTAATACTGCGGAATGGTTCCTCCCTATTCTTTCCCTGACCTTCTATACAGCAAAATAACAGTTTTAAAGTCTTTTCTACCACTGTCCCTAGTGCCTGCTGATGTCTCTTCCTGCACTAAGTACACTGGAAAATGTCTGAATCCAAGAAGGCTGAGGCTATTTATGGGGCTGTGACATCACAGGGCTGGCTGGCTGCTGATTGGCTGCATGCATGGCATTGTGGGTGATGCCTCGTTCCCAGAGTTCCTTGCTCCATGTCCTAACACGTGCAGCAGCCATTTTAGGAAAAAATGTGGTTCGTTACCACAAAGTGTGAGTAAATTCAGATTCGGTGCAAATCCGATCGAATTCAACATCATCAACTTCGATTTGCTTATCTCTAGTCTTGATATAGCTGATTTAACGGGCTTCGTGACAAATAAATTCTTAACAAAGCAAATTTTATTTAAAAATTTGGCAAAGCGTCCAAGTCAAATTTTTTTAAACTTCGCTCATCTCTTCCATCCAATATCTTTCCTCCTGAATGGCTGCCAGGCTGACTGTGGGGCATAATGGGCATGCCCACCGGCTAGGCACCCACTCAAGGTGATATCATCCTCTGACTTCATTTTCCCCATCTTTATTCCCTCAACATTGTACTGAATTTTGTAGGTAAAATGGTGGCTTGCTCTCCATTCAAGGCAGGGGCCTGTTCTTGAATAAAAGAGAGTTCCAGAAGTACATCAACTGGATATTTATGGCATATCCCATCGAAATACCATAACAGTCCAGATGGGACAACTCCTTTAACTCCTTTTTCACCATAAACCTTTTTTTCGTTGTTCTTTCCTTGCCGTCTTCTAAGAGCCATAAAGTTTTTTTAACATTTCCATTCACATAACTGTATAAGGGCTTGTTTTTTGCAGGACCAGTTGTATTTTTAATATTGCTGAATTTAAAGTGGTATCCAGGACTTCCAGGACCATATGTTAGGTAACCAATATCCAATCAGTAGTGGTCCAACACCCAGAACCTCTAATGTTTAGCCAACAGATCCAGAAATTATACAGTGAATGAAACCAGACATTTTCTGACACCCACAACTTTTTATATTTCCATCTACAGAAATGTGTCAGGACTTGTTCTCTCCAGGATGAGCTGTAGTTTTTTGGTACCATTTTGGGGGTAAATACAACGTTTTGATCTTATTTTATTCAATTTTATTCAGTGTGAAGGTTGTCTAAAAACATCACTTTGGACATTATAATTTGTCCCCCTATTATGTTTAAACATTTTAATAGTTCAGATATATTTGGATTCGAGATGAGTGAATCGATACTAAATGTGTCGGATTCATTATGAATTTAACTAAAATTCTACAGCCAAACAAATACAAAGGTTTGAATATTCGCTTTGGACATATTGTGCAAAAAGGAGCTTGTGCTATTTTACAGTTAACATTGGTGGGATGAAGATGGAGGATCACATGACCCTGGGAGGGAGGAGGCTCTCCCTGATTGGCTCAGAGGCTGACAGCTTGTCAGCCAATCAAGGGGCAGGATTCTCATGCAGCAGCCCAATGACTCTGGTGGTGGTAGTAGTACTCACAAATAAAAAGTGACAATCCTTACATCAGCACTCCCTAGGACTGTGCCGTGACTGTTGGGCACACCCTTTCTTCCCTCAGGGTACATCTTGCCCTTAGTGTTAAGTGTTCGTCTGGGTTCAAATCAGGAGAGTAAGCGCAATGGCTGGAGTATAGTGGAGTCAGTAACCAGGCCAGATTGTAGTAATAAATAAGTTTAGTTTTACTAAAGTGCTGGATAGTAGAAGAATATCCAACGGTAACACAAGGCACAGTTCTAAAGTAGATCATAGTGCAATTCCTCCCCCAATAGCAACATATGGACAGTAATAATGTAAGTTGTAGTACTCCATCTTTCTGTCTCTCTAAAGCCTCTCTGCAGAACTATAGACATGCAATTAGGTTCTTGCTAGTTGTTCCCTGGATTGAGGGGGGGCTGGCTAAAGATTAGTGAATCGTTTCAAATTTCACCAAAAAATGTGTTCTCCAAATGAATCTGAAGTTTTTGCAAGTCGTTTCAGATTAATCGCATAAAACGTTGTGCAGCCCCATTTTACTGACAGAATTGGAATAAGAAGGGTGCTCTCATGACGCTGGGAGAAAGTAGGGGGAGAGCTTGCCCTGATTGGCTCAGAGACTAACAGGTAACCCAGATCAGCCTATCAGGGAGCTGCCTGTGCAGAAGGCAAAGAACGCCATTCTGCGGTGTACTTGACAGGGAACTATGCTGTGGATCTCCCTCTGCAGACTGAAACACTGAGCTAGGGACAGTATAGGATTATAGGGAGAGAACGTGTGATAGGGGGCAGTATAAGAGGATTATATAAAGAGATAATGTGCGGTACATTAAGGGGTGGGAGGGAGAACTGGTCACTATCAGGTGTATTTTCTGGCAGACTACTGTAAGCTAAGCTTCTGGCAACTAGTTCTACATTTCAGAATCCTAATACACCTAGAAAAATGGCCAAGATTGTACCTCATCGGCACCAAAGAAACACCCCAACACGTGTTTCGCGCCAGCTTCCTCAGGGGAAATGAATGAAGTGCAGAAAGGCTGAGATTTTAAACTCTGTTCCAACCAATGAAAAATACAACTGATTTTCCCCTGAGAAAGCTGACGCGAAACGCGTGTGGGGTGTTTTTGGAGGAGCAAACTTCTTGGTCTGTATACTATTATGTATTATTTGCAGTGCCGTTCTTTGGTTTATACTTATCTTCACTGCTGCTACATGCTTACATTACTGTCTGTGCAACCTATGCTGCGGCTCCTCCATGTGGCTGATCTGTCGATATCATATAATATGGTTGTAAATTTTAACTTATATTTAATAAAATATTGATTTATTTTCATATAAATCTGTGTATGCAGTGTGCTTGATATTTATTCCTGCCAAAAAAACTTGTTTTTTTTTTAAAAGTTTCTTTCACAACTGTGTAAATGAAAGCATACTGCATCACAGTGTCTTGTATCAAAAATATTGCCAGTGTTAGTTAATTGTGTTAGGCTACTTTCACACTTGCGGCAGTGTGATCCGGCGGGTAGTTCCGTTGTCGGAACTGCCCACCGGATCCGCCGATCTGGATGTGACTGAACGCATTTGTGTGACGCATCCGGATGCAGATCCATCTCACAAATGCATTGCAAGAACGGATCCGTCTCTCCACTTGTCATGCAGACAGACAGATTCATCTTGTATCTTTTTTCACATTTTTACAGGTCTGCGCATGCGCAGACCAGAAGGACGTATCCTGCATGCCGGTATTTTGAATGCTGGATCCGGCACTAATACATTCCTATGGGAAAAAATGCCAGCATTCTGGCAAGTCTTCAGTTTTTTTCACCGGAGATAAAACCGTAGCATGCTACGGTTTTATCTTTTGCCTGATCAGTCAAACTGAAGACATCCTGATGCATCCTGAACGGATTACTCTCCATTCAGAATGCATGGGGATATGCCTGATCAGTTCCCTGTGACGGAACTCTATGCCAGAAGAAAAGAACGCAAGTGTGAAAGAGCCCTAAGGCCTCTTTCACACTTGCGTTGTCCGGATCCGGCGTGTACTCCATTTGCCGGAATTACACGCCGGATCCGGAAAAACGCAAGTGAACTGAAAGCATTTGAAGACGGATCCGTCTTTAAAATGCGTTCAGTGTTACTATGGCAGCCAGGACGCTATTAAAGTGGGAAAAATGGGAAAATGAACTACAATTTTTTACGGAGGAAAAATGGAACGAGGCATTAAAAAGTTATGCGGGAGTCTCAAATAGGGGCTCACATAAGATCTCACAATTTTTTGTAGTTCATAGGTTGCATCGATCACCACGGATATTGAAAAGAATGGGTGTTAGTGTTTCGGATAACTGTACAAAATGTGGGGGAGAGAATGCTGATCTAATACATTGTTTTTGGAGATGCCCAAGACTGTTCAGGTATTGGACAGAAATAACAGATATGATATATTTAATTTTGAAGGTTCAAATATCAGAGGATCCTATGACTTGTATCCTGGGGGCAACAGAACATCTGAGGCTAAATAGAGATATACGAATGGTCCTGAGTAAGGTATTATTCCAAGCTAGACTCCTTATACTTAGGAAATGGGTAGGGGCGGACCCTCCAACAGTGGGACAGTGGAGGAAAGCAGTGGATAACCTGATTAAATAAGAACGAATGATGGAGGGCCATAATAGAAAAGCAAAAAAAGTCGATGAAATATGGAAGAATTGGTTACTTTAGGGCTGGATAGATTAAAAATGTATTATTTTATTTTTTTCGGGTTGCTACGCATCTCTCCTTTCCCCCTCTCCAAAAGGGTGGTAGGGGGTGGGTAAATGGGGAACGAAGATATTTGCAATTATGTGTGTATAAAAAAAGGGAAAAAATATAGAAAACATTTGTATGTATTGGATATTTTAAAAATGTCATTTCTTAATGTTTTTCTATTCTGTAGTGATGATGGAAATAAAATAAAATAAAAACAAAAAACAAAAAACAAAAAAAAAAAAAAAGTCCTGGTTGCCATAGTAGTAGTGGGGAGCGGTATACTTACAGTCCATGCGGCTCCCGGGGCGCTTCAGAATGACGTCAGAGCGCCCCATGCGCATGGATGACGTGCCATGCGATCACGTGATCAATGCGCTTGGGGCGCCCTGACGTCACTCTGGAGCGCCCCGGGAGCCGCACGGACGGTAAGTATACTGCTCTCCCGCTCCCCACTACACTTTACCATGGCTGCCAGGACTTTAGCGTCCCGGCAGCCATGGTAACCATTCAGAAAAAGCTAAACGTCGGATTCGGCAATGCGCCGAAACAACGTTTAGCTTAAGGCCGGATCCGGATTAATGCCTTTCAATGGGCATTAATTCCGGATCCGGCCTTGCGGCAAGTGTCCAGGATTTTTGGCCGGGGCAAAAAGCGCAGCATGCTGCAGTATTTTCTCCGGCCAAAAAACGTTTCGGTCCTGAACTGAAGACATCCTGATGTATCCTGAACGGATTTCTCTCCATTCAGAATGCATGGGGATAATCCTGATCAGGATTCTTCCGGCATTGAGCCCCGACGACGGAACTCTATGCCGGAAGAAAAGAATGCAGGTGTGAAAGAGTCCTTACTCTGTGAAAAAAGCATTCAATAATTGTACCACATTTCACATCTGTAACAATAATTACAACTGTGTTAGTGAAGGCATCACTGCATCTAGTTAAACAGACGTTTATCATCACTGCCCAAAAATTGCGTTGTCACACCCAAATGTTACTGAAGGGCTGGTATTACTACATCAGCATGTCTAAACAGGTTTGAATGCATAATTGCATTATTACCATTGTAAATTCTCAATACCAGTGTGTGGTGTGTTTGTGGAAGGCTGAGTTCATATCACCATTTAGCTTTCTGTTCTCCTGATCCATGAGAAGAAGAGAAAGAGAGATAAAAAAACAGGATCCTGAAAATAAAAAGGATTTTGTTGCATCAGTTGTCATCCGTTTGAGCCATTTCCGTCTCAAATCCATTTTTTAGATGGAAAAAATGTCCTGCATGCAGCACTTTTTTTTTCCCGTCTAAAAACGGATCTTAGATGAAATGGCTCAAACAGATGACAACAGATGCAACAGGATCATTTTTTTTTACAGGATCCTGGATACAGGGCAGGTCTTTGTTTTCTGTCCTGCATAATGGAAACTAGACTGTCACGCCCTGCCCTGTGAGAGGCCTGAGAAGATCTGACAGACTTCCTACACATGAGTCTATCTGACAGATTGTTCTGTTTCTCTTTGTTGTGGTTTTGGGCAGGATCCCACCTTCCCACAGGTTCTGCTTATTAGCTATTTAGTGGTGCTATTTATACCCGCCTCTCACTATAGCCATTGCAGTTTATATTTGCTTCTGGAGTTCTCAGCTGGTGTTTGGTGGATCTCCTGCTCCCTGTCCGTCTTAAGCTAAGTCCTACTCTTTCCCTTTTGTTGTGTGTTCTGGCTAGGCCTCAGGAAGATGCCGGTTCCTGCACCCTGCGCTAGGAACCGGTTGTCTTATCTCCAGCAACCTAGCTAAGGTTTGCTTCAGTTTCAGCTCGGCTTAGGTTCCAGTGCATGAGCACTTCCACCCTAAGGATTTGCTCATGTTGTCAGCAGTCAGGGAAAGGCTCAGGGATTGTCAGGCGGTGACCTTTCCCTGTTCCCTAGCTTTGGGGCCTAGCCTGGTATTTTGTTGCTTTTATTGTATTTGGTTTCCTTCCCTTCCCTCACCTACCTTGACATTATAAACTGCCCATACCGTCATTTTATTTTTTACTGCTCTGTGCAAAATGGAAGCTGTTGATGCGCTGGTGGATCGCATGCAGGAATTATCTTGGGAGGTAGCTGACCTCCGTAATTCTGTTGTACTGTGTCAGAGATTCCTGGTGTCTGGCTCCGCTGGTGGAAACCAGGCCAGCCGTGAACCTAAGGTCGCTCTCCCAGATAGGTTTTCTGGGGGAAGTGATAACTTTGTTTGGTTCAGGGAATCTTGTAGATTGTATTTTCGTCTACGTCCGATCTCATCTGGAGACAAAAATCAAAGAGTGGGGATTATCATTTCTCTGCTAAAAGGTGATGCTCAGTCTTGGGCCGTTTCTCTGCCAATCAGTTCTCAGTCCCTCCGATCGGTGGATAAATTTTTCAGAGCCCTGGGCCTGATTTATGATGATCCAGACCGGGTCTCTCTGGCTAAATCTAAGCTGTGTAGCTTGAGTCAGGGAGAATGTTCTGCTGAGTCATATTGTGCTGAATTTAGAAGATGGGCAACTGACTCTGAGTGGAAAGACCCATCTCTCCGTAGTCAGTTCTGTCAGGGGCTGTCTGAGAGACTAAAAGACGCCCTTGCATTTCATGAAAACCCTGATTCTTTGGAGGCAGCTATGTCCCTAGACGCCTGAGGGAGAGGTGCAAGGTTCCCCTCAACAAGGATGCACTATCATGTGGGCAAATTGTTCCTCCTGTCCATCGGGTCACAGTGACACTTCAACCAGTGCCTGGGGATGAACCTATGCAGTTAGGTCAGGTCTCTTCTTGCACTGGTAATGGGAACTCTAGAGGTCAGAGAAGATACAGTTTCTTCTGTGGTAAAGAAGGACATTTCATTAATGTGTGTCCTTTTTGGAAGCTTCAAAGTTGAAAAAAAAAAAAAGGTGTTATTTCCAATAAAACAAGTTCCATTACCCTTGGTAGCATGAATGGGGAGTCATAAAAGGTATATTTCTATTCTACCTGCAGTACCCAATTTCTCCTGCCTGCCATAGTGGCGCTAGACTCTGACTATATTGAGTTAGAAGTTTTTTGTGGACAGTGGTGCAGGGGTTAACCTTGTTGATTATCAATTTGTTCAGAGTCATGGTTTTATAACAAGCGCATTAAGCAAAGGGATATCAGTATTTGCTATTGATTCCGCTCCTCTCTCGCAAAAGTATCTAACTCATATTGTGCAGGATATTCATTTGAGAGTGGGTGATTCTCATGTTGAGTCCATTTCTTGTTTTGTTCTGAAAGGTTTGCCTGCTTCTCTGGTACTGGGTTTACCATGGTTGATCAAACATAACCCTACCATTGATTGGCAAACTAGACAAATCAGTAATTGGAGTGATTTGTGTATGGACAACTGTCTCGGCGAATCTATTTCTTTGGTTTCCACTAAGGTGTTCCCGTCGTTTCTTTCTGATTTTGCTGACGTTTTCTCTGAGGGTGGAGATCAGGAGTTAGCCCCACACAGAGAGTTTGATTGTCCGATCAATCTTATTCCCAGAGCTGAATTGCCAAAATCTCGACTATATAATCTTTCCCAACCTGAAAGAGTAGCTTTGTGGGAATATATTGCCGAAAGTTTGTCAAAAGGGCATATTAGGCCATCTAAGTCACCTATGGCAGCTGGCACCTATGGCAGACCATGTCTAGATTTCCGGGAACTGAATCTCATTACTGTCCGTGATCCTTATCCTCTTCCCTTGATCCCGGATTTATTTGATCAGATTGTCAGAGCCAAGGTGTTTTCTAAGTTGGATTTAAGAGAAGCCTATAATCTAATAAGAATCAGGGAAGGGGATGAATGGAAGACGGCCTTCAATACCTCTGAGGGACACTTCGAGAACCTTGTCATGCCCTTTGGTTTAACTAATGCCCCGCAGTCTTCCAGCACATTATCAATGACATTTTTCATCATTTGGTGGGGAGGTTGTTATTTACCTCGATGACATACTAATTTACTCACTTGATATGGAGACTCATCAGGATCATTTAAGACAAGTATTATCAATCTTTCGAGAGAATAAATTGTATGCTAAGTTGGAGAAATGTGTGTTTGCTGTCCAGGAGCGGTAGTTTCTGGGTTACTTACTTTCTGCCTCAGGTTTTCGCATAGATCCTGAAAAGGTCCATGCGATACTGGAATGGGATCGGACGGAGAATCAGAAAGCTCTGATGCGTTTTTTGGGTTTTACTAATTACTACAGAAAATGTATCCTGAATTATTCCATTATTGTCAAGCCTTTGACTGATATGACTAGAAAGGGTGTGGACTTCTCAGTCTGGTCGGAAGAAGCATTACAGGATTTTTCTGCTATAAAGGAATGTTTTGCTTCCGCTACCATTCTGATGCAACCCGAGGTGTCTCAACCCTTCATTGTGGAGGTTGAAGTGTCAGAAGTGGGAGTCGGAGCAGTTTTGTTGCAGGGTTCCTCTCCTAGCAAATGGCATCCGTGTACTTTTTTTCAAAGAAACTTTCTGCTGCCGAAAGAAATTATGATGTTGGGAATAGACAGTTGTTGGCCATCAAATTGGCCTTTGAAGAATGCGTCATTGGCTAAAAGGAGCGATTCATCAGATTACGGTAATTACTGACCATAAGAATCTGGCTCACCTGCAATCAGCAAAGCGTCTGAACCCTAGGCAGGCCAGATGGTCATTGTAAAAGTGGATGCTTTGTCACTTAGTTTTCCTGGGGGGGATTCGGAGGATCCCGCTCCGATTTTGGCTGATGGGGTGGTTGTATCCGCTCTTTATCCTGAACTGGGGACAGAAGTGTTGGGGGCTCAAGGTGAGACACCTTATTCCTGTCCTTCAGGGAAGTTGTTTATTCCTTCTGAACTTCGACACAAGGTGTTTAAGGAATATCATGATACTGTCCTTGTGGGACACCCTGGGAGTAGATCCACAGTGGATCTTATTTCCCAGAAATTCTGGTGGCCACGTTTGCGTAAATTTGTTGAGGGCTATGTAGCAGCTTGTGAGACCTGTGCACGTGCTAAGGTGGCTCACACTCGGCCTTCAGGATCTCTTCTTCCTTTGTTCATCCCGTCTCGTTCTTGGACGCATTTGTCCATGGACTTCATCACTGATTTACCGAGTTCCTCTGGGAAAATTGTGATTTTGGTGGTGGTGGACCGCTTCAGTAAAATGGCTCACTTTGTACCATTGTCAGGTCTGCCCAATGCTAAAACGCTCGCTCAGGTGTTTGTTGATGAAATTATACGGTATCCCCTCTGATGTTGTCTGATAGGGGAACGCAATTTGTTTCCGGGTTTTGGAAGGCGTTTTGTACTAGTCTGGGTATTAAGTTGTCTTTTTCTTTTCGGCTTTCCATCCTCAGTCGAATGGACAAACAGAGCGCACTACCCAATACCTGGAGACTTATTTGAGGTGTTTTGTCACTGAGAATCAGGAAGAGTGGTCTTCGTTTTTGTCCTTGGCTGAGTTTGCCTTGACTAACCGTAGACAGGAGTCCACTGATAAGTCGCCATTTTTTGGCGCATATGGTACGAAGAGTCTCTTCTTCGTTGTCTTCTATCTGGCGGAGGATTCAAACTAATTTGAAAAAAATGGGTGAAAGATATAAACGGATGGCTGACAAGAGACGTATGACTGATCCGGACCTGTGTGTGGGTGATTTGGTGTGGTTGTCCAGTAAAAACATTAAGTTAATCTTGGGCCCAAGATTTATTGGTCCTTATAAAATCTCGGGCATTGTTAATCTGGTTGCGTTTTGTATGAAACTTCCGCGGACCTGGAAGATCCATAATGTGTTTCACAGGTCTTTGCTGAAGAAGTATGTTGAACCTGCTGAACCATCTTCTTTGCCACCTCCCCCTGTCTTGGAAGATGGTAATCTGGAGTTTCAGATCTCCAGAATACTCAACTCGCGTGTTCTTCGTGGCTCCCTTCAGTACCTTGTGCATTGGAGGGGATACGGAAAGAATGTGGGTTCCGGCAACTGATGTCAATGCTAGTCGCCCTGTGAAGGCTTTTCACAGGGCACACCCAGATAAGGTTGGTCCTGGGTGCCCGGAGGTCACCCGTAGAAGGGGGGGTACTGTTGCGCCCTGCCCTGTCAAAGATCTGAAAGACTTGCTACATGTGAGTCTATCTGACTGTTCTGTTTCTCTTTGCTGTGGTTTTGGGCAGGATCCCGCCTTTCCACAGGTTCTGCTCATTAGCTATTTAGTGGTGCAATTTATACTCGCCTCTCACTATAGCCCTTGTGGTTTATATTTGCTTCTGGAGTTCTCAGCTGGTGTTTGGTGGATCTCCTGCTCCCCTTCAGTCTTAAGCTAAGTCCTACTCCTTCCCTTTTGTTGTGTGTTCTGGCTAGGCCTCAGGAAGATGCTGGTTCCTGCACCCTGCGCTAGGAACCGATTTTCATATCTCCATCTCCCTAGCTGAGGGTTTTCTTCAGTTTAAGCTAGGCTTAGGTTCCAGCGCATGAGCACTTCCACCTTAAGGATTTGCTCATGTTGTCAGCAGTCAGGGAAGGTGGTGACCTTTCCCTGTTCTCTAGCTTTGGGGCCTAGCCTGGTGTTTTTTTGCTTTTTGTATTTGGTTTGCTTCCCTTCCGTTACCTACCGTGACACAGACAGATCCGTTATGCTTGCCCATTGACTTCTATTGTGACGGATCAAAAAGGAATGCTTCTTAAAGGCTTCCGTTTTGCATTCCGTCCTGGAATTCCGTTATATTCCTTTATAAACCGAACCTATTACGGAATGCCATAATGCAAGTACGAACTCACCCTAACTGATGCAACAGTTCTGATGGATCAGAAGAGCGGAAAGCTAAATGGTGATGCAAAACTAAGTATAGTACAGCAGCACTACATACAGATGTAGCAGAGTTAACCAACACAATTGGTGAGTTATCACTAGTGTTGATCGTGAGTATTTTAATCGCAAATTTTTATCTCGAATATTGGCACTTTGAGAATTTGCCAATATTTAGAATATAGTGCTATATCTTCGTAATCGCGAATATTCTAGATTTTTTTTTACCGGTGCCCATAATCCCTCACTGCTTCTTGTCTGTGGGCCAATGAGAAGGCTGAAATATCTTTGACTTTAGGAGTAGTGTTGATCGCGAATTTTCGTATCTCGAATCGCATATTTTCCGATTTCCAATTTTCGCAATCAAGAAAATAATGACTAGAGATCACCAATTCTTGAATTCTTGAATATATGACGAATATTCGCACAAATATTTGTGAAATATCGCAAATTCTAATATTGCCCCTGCCGCTCATCACTGGTTATCACATCTACTTAACGTGTTATGACTGTTAATTCTGCTGCATCTGTATCTATAGAATTTTGTTTTACTACTGCTATGCAAAAAACTGTTTATTTTTAAGTTGCCATATTCTGAGAACCCTAACTATTTTGTTTTTGAACCAACTGAGTTTACCGAGTTTTTTTATTTGTTGTTGGAATAATTGGCCTTTTCATGGGTACCTTTTGAGATACACACAACTTCTTACTTTTTTTTACATAAAAAACATTTTAGTTTTTGTTACATGTTTTAGTCCCACTAGGAGACGTCTAATAAACTGATCACTGGTAAAACTCATTACATTTCCTTTCTTCTAAGTTGCAGTGTTTTATACTCGTCAGTATTATATTGACAGCTCCCCTATTATACACTGCCTCTAGCAGGACTCAATAGGCTTCCATACAAAATTTGTCTGGAGCCCATTTTTAGACTATAGCTACCTAAAGGCACCTGGACGATCATGTTGAGGCGGTAGAATAAGATCAGTCACTGTGACAAATCCTTTATTTGTCATTGTCACTATTGATAGCTGCATCTAGGAGGTTAAAGAGCAAGGATAGAAGCCATGTCTGGGATCAGCCATTGTAGCAGCACCTCAGCTCTCACAGCCTGGCTCCCACAGTGATAGTGGTAATGGCCCTCACAATCACCATGCCATATGTGCAGGGTAGGCAATCTTTTTTTCTCTGTCCGTGAAAAAAAAATATATGTCTGTGATTTTTGGAGGATGTTGGTACTTGCCTATGATATTTTGGTGGTAATTATCATCATTTTACAGTTGACAGTGAATGCTGGTAATGAGTTATCAGTATATGAAGCTATAGACCTGGATCACTTATAATCTTTATCATTCATTATGGTTTTACAATTTATCCTAAAAAAATGTTAGCTGTCTGTGATTTTGGAATAAGTTGTCTAGAAAAAAGAAAAATTCTGGTTGGCAACCCTACATATGTGTAACTGAACAAAATGTGTCAACCGACTTAATTCCCTGATATACATGTACGTAAAAAAAACACAAGGGGAAGTTAAACTAAAAACAATAAATGTGTTCAAATTTTGATGTAGTCATTTATCATCCAATTTTTCAGATTCTCCAAGAATTTTTGGTTT